>NW_005871273.1:1799847-1847809 GCF_000147115.1 Myotis lucifugus | reverse complement strand
TCCTGATTTCTGGGCCTCATCCTCCGGAAATTCTGTTTCTTTGTCTTTGGGGCGGGGCCACAACATTAGTAACAAAGAAACAGAATTTCCGGAGGACGAGGCCCAGAAATCAGGATTTAAAAAAGATTCCCAGGTGATTCTAATGTGCAGCCAAGGTTGAGAACCACTGTTCTAGAAGAATCTCCCTCCTTTTGGGAGAGAGCTTAGTGGTCATCTAATCTACTCCACGTGCAATCACAGAGGAGAAACCAATGCAGAGGTTTCAGTGACTTGCCCAAACACATATAGTTAGTGGCATCCTTTTCTTAAAATACCAGGGTACCCCCTGCCTGAGGATAAAGGAACTGTATTGCTTTTAAATTTCATTTGCGATTCACACCTTCTTATGAAAATGGAATGCTTGCTCTGGCCCGGGCATTGTTCTAAAGCAGGAGTGGGGAACTTTATTTCCTGCCAAGGGCCATTTGGATATTTATAACCTCATTCTTGGGCCATACAAAATTATCAACTTCAAAATTAGCCTGCTATATTTGGTCAAACACTTAATTAACTCACCCCTCATGCCTTGGCAGGGCCAGACCCAATGATTTTGTGGGCCTTCTACGGCCCAAGGGCCAGATGTTCCCCACTCCTGTCTCAAGGCTCATTTTTCTTTAATTTTTAGTAATAATAGCTTCCATCCTTTGAGTGCTTGCTGTGGGCTAGGCATGGTGTATTTCACTTTATTATCATGACCGTCCTTTGAAAAAGGCAGCCTACAGATAAAGAAAGAGGTTTAGAGGGGTTAAGGAACTTGCTTAGGGTCACTCAGTTAATAAGTGGTGGCAACAGTGTTCTTAACCTAGGTCACATTCATAAGCTACTAATTAAATTAATTTTTTTCTGCCGATGACGCCGCATGCTGAATTAGCCTTCCTTTGTTTAGAACCAGAGATTAAACTGTGGTAGGACAGAGCTGGAAGGGACCCTAAGACTTTATCTCCAAGAAGGGGGTAAACAGCTTTTCTCAAAAGCCTGTTACAGCACTTCAATATAAACAGAGCTTTCTTTCTTTCTAAGCAAAATAATACCCCTTTGCCACAATTTATGCTCATTTTCTTTAACTTTGGCTGTTGTGCAACCCCCAGATCCTGCATTGCCTGAGAGTTTTCCCGTCCTTATGTTTCCTGCTGCTGCGCACACGTCCAGGCAGGCATGTTGGACTTTTGACATCACTTTTGTCCTGACGCTCACCTTGTATTGACTTTGTGTTTTGTGATTATCACTTGTAAGTAAACAAGCATTTCCTGTTTATTTTTAATTCGTTTTTAATCCTAAATATTCTCTCTTTCGGAACCTTGTAACTTCTCCCAGTAGATAGAAAGACATTAATTCATATTCTTGAGGCTACTTCACGTTCAGTCCCCCTAACTCAGCCGTGGGCAAACTACGGGCCGCGGGCTGGATCCGGCCCGTTTGAAATGAATAAAACTAAAAAAAAAAAAAGACCGTACCCTTTTATGTAATGATGTTTACTTTGAATTTATATTAGTTCACACAAACACTCCATCCATGCTTTTGTTCCGGCCCTCCGGTCCAGTTTAAGAACCCATTGTGGCCCTCGAGTCAAAAAGTGTGCCCACCCCTGCCCTAACTCCTGCAAAGCGCTAGCCACTCTGATGATTCCTACCTTCACCTGGCGTTCTGTAGCTTACCGACACTCTCAATGGGCGAGCTCCCTGTTCTCTAGATCAGCAGTCACCAACCTTTCGGACCTCACAGACCACCAGTGGTCCACAGACTACCGGTTGGCGACCACTGCTCTAGATCACTGAAAACCAGACCTATACATACTGTAGTGCCATTGTGACCTTGACTTGCTTGCTGACCAGATTGTAATTGGTTTTATTACATCAAAAAGCAAACAAATCTTTTTGTTCCTATCACTTGTATTTTCAGCGACTAACAGCCACAAATTGGGCTGATTGTGCGGCACCCAAAACATTAAATTTCCTGAGGTTTCACGTGGAATGTACCTGTGATGACAGCATGTGATCCCTAATGTAACTGGCTGCTGAGAGTTAATTGCACATCTTGAGTCTTACATGCAATAACAATGGCCATGATGGTAACAGAGGCTTAGGTCATGCTTGTCTTGCCACTTGATGGCCAGCAGGTGGCACTGTTGGAACTTGGTATTTACCTTGTACAATTTTTCAGAACAACTCTTTCAAAAGTTTAGAAATCTCTGTCATGTCACGCAAGTCTGAGATAACAGTCCTTCAAAACTGTGCAAATAAAAAGCCTGGGCCTTCGTTAAATGTCTAACAACCAGTCCCCGGAGAAGGTTGAAGGCGGTGTTGTGTGGTTGTCCTGCTTAACCTAACTTGTGCTTCTCTTCCTACAATCCTTTCTTTGCCTTGATCAGACCAGTGTCTCTTAGCTCAACAGACAGCCTGGGAGAGCTGGTCAAGCTGAGATGTCTCCAGGGTCTGGGCCCATCTTAAAGGTGAGAATGATTTGCTTCCTCTATCCGGGTTAATTATTGAATGCAAACAATACATGTCCCTCAAATCCTCCTTATTGATTCTAACCACCAGATGGGAGTCTCACCACATTTACCTTTCACAGCTGGTTTAAGAAGGTCTGAAATCTCTCTCAACAATGGATCTAGTTCATCACTTCGGATAACACACACACACACACACACACACACACCTGTACATATATTTTTTATTGTACTAACTTGCCCAGCTGCACCCTTTTCCCCTTGTTTTAAAAGGAAGAAAAGAGAGACAAAGGAAAGGACCTGGGATTTCAGGATGGAGGGTGATTTCTCTGAGCAGATGAGGTGCTTATTCAAGGTCATCAAGGGGCTTGATATAAAAACTGTCCGTTTTTAATGAATGTGTTTACCATGAATCAGAAGGTGAAGTGCTTGGCACCTTAGTAAGCATTTGTAAATGTTCATTGTTTTCTATCATCATTGTCATCACAGGTATGTGTTCACATCTGGCCTGGCAGAATAGTTGCAGAGTATCTGGAGTGAATCTTGGCACCGGTCCCCTCATCCTCAAGGGTTTTCTTCTTCTTCTTCTTCTTCTTCTTCTTCTTCTTCTTCTTCTTCTTCTTCTTCTCCTTCTCCTTCTCCTTCTCCTTCTTCTTCTCTTCTTCTTCTTCTCCTTCTTCTCCTCCTTCTCCTCCTTCGCCTTCTCCTTCTTCACAAAGATTTTTAACATTGATTTTTAGAGAGAGAGGAAGGGAGAGGGGGAGAAAGAGAGAAAGATCGATGTGTGAATGAAACATTGATTGGCTGCTTCCTGGCTTGTGCCCTGACTGGGAATCAAACCGGCAACCTTTCGGTGCTCAGGACGATACCCAACCAGCTGAGCCACACCATCTCCCTTCAGGGTCTCCCTTCTTTTAGAGTTGCCCCAGGTGCTCACCTGTCAGAAGAGAATGGACAGAACGGAATCCAAGTCATGAACACTTTGGTGTGATAACGAGTACTGCTAGGGGTGTTTGATTTTAAAAGACCCTGGGAAGGGGAGCCCAAAGACATAAACCACTAAGGGTAGAATTTCAGACACCGTGGCTGTAGCACGAGGGAGAAATCAGGGAGCCAGGGACATATGTCAGGGCTCCTAAGCATTTGCAGGTGTGTTGAAAGAGGATTCGTGAGTGGGGTTGGGAGGTGAGATTATGAGGACTTTACAGCCTCATCCATCTCACTTTTCACGTATTCTTGAGTAGTAGAGGAAATTTGCATTCTTTTGACTTTGGATAAAAAAAATCAGGTTTTTTTTTCTTTTCCTTTTAGACATCCAGGTCTAGTGCAAATTGTGCAGCTGTCTGCCAACCCCACTTTCTGAGATGACTGGGGTGATTTCTTTTCAGAATGTTCTTCGGCTCTGTGTGAAGTCTCATCAGGCTCATTGGCATTAGACAATTTTAAAGAAGGACATAGACATCAGAGGGGGAAACACCTTTTTCTAGCCTCTCACTTTGCAGATGGTAAGTGGAGACCTATGAGGATGTCATTTTCCCAGAGTCACACAGCTGGCCGACAGGAGGTTCAGGGCCGGAACTTGGGTCGTCAGTCCCACGTTCTCTCCATGTCACGGCTAATCCCACTCTCTGTGCAAAGCAGAACCCGAGCTCCCAGGATTTGTGTGAAATGCCCCGAGTCACAGAGCTGCCTGGAGGTGGGCCTGACAGCAGAATCCAGGCCCACGGAGTGCAGTGGGACACGCGGCTCTATTTCAGCAACCCTTGCCACCCAGCCTGACCACGCTGCCTTCCTTCAGAACTCTCCCTTTGGTGTTTTTGTTTTCCCCCCAGGAAAAGAACCTTCCATTATGGGAGCATTCCGAGCACTTAGAATTTAGCCATGTCAGTGACTCACAAAGTAGTGTTTCCCTTGTGTGAGACTATCTAAGAATGTGGGGGTATTTCTTGGATGTCTCAAAGCATGATGGGAACACAGGGGAGGCCTGAGGACTGAGGAAGAGTGGGATTTGGAGCAGCCACATGGCAGGGGAGGAATGGGAAGGGGAGAGGGATAGAAATGGCCTCGTGCTTCCAACTTCGAAGACTTCTTTAGTAGCTTGCCTTGTGTGTGTGTGTGTGTGTGTGTGTGTGCATTCACACACGCACCTATTCATCCCCCCCTCACACACGCACACGCACACACACACACACACACACACACGGTAGTGGGAGAAGGGGAGAAGGGGCGCACCTTTCATTTCCCCTCTTTCTTCCCTTTCTCGTGCTCTCATCTCTGTAGCTCCTGTCCCAGTTTTCTCTTGGACTTTACTACATTTTCTTCTTTCTTCTTTTCCTTTCTCAGCTCCCCATTCCCTGTATTTTTCAGGTTAGTAAATAATTTCATAAACCTGCTATGTGCCAGAAATGGTCCTAGGCAACATGGGCAAAGAAATATGGAAGGCGGTTCCTGTGTTATCCAGACAGTTCCTAGTCTGGTGAAAGGGAAAGTCAAAGAGAAAAATAACGATAATCTAAAGTTGCAAGTACAATACTAAAGCTATCTGCAGAAAACCCTGGCACACAGAGTAGGAGTTCAGGAAACATTTGCTGAGTGGATTGATTAATAAGTTATGAGAGCCCAGAGAAGGTAGTGATAGCTGTGTTTTGATGGGCAGAGATCAGGATGGAAAAGCATCCACTTAAGTGCTATTTTTATTGGACCCTAATGAATAAGCAGTCGTTCACCAGACATTGGAGGGGGAACCATTTCAGAAAGATGGACACACACACACACACACACACACGAACCTTTTGCATTTGGGAAAGTAATTGAGTTCATTGAGGCTTGCAGGCCTGGAGTGTTAGGTGCCAAGGAGTGGTAGGCAATGAAGCCAGAACAGTCACCTGGGGCCAGTTGAAGGGGCATATTCATTACCTGGGTACCATGAGCTCTCTCCCAGAGGGCGATGCAGACTCATTGAAGACTTGTGAGCAGGGCAGTGATAGGACTGCATTTGTCTCTTAGGAAGGTAGCTAGCGATTATGTAGACTAACGGTTGCATTGAGGAAGAGACTGGAGTGATGGAGACCTGTGAGGCTGGGCTCTCCAGAGATGGCATGGTCTGAGTGAAGGAAGTGGTGGTGGAGATGGACAGGAAATCCTTTGGAGCCTTTTTGAGTTAGCCCATGGGGGTAACTGGTGATGGTGCAGGGGGCCGAGGGAAGGAGATGAGGGTGACTGGTTGAGTGGTGAGGTGAATAGGGAAGCCATTGGCTGAGTTGAGGAAACAGGAGGAAGAGGTAAAATGCACGTGTATGTTGTCTTGGGGATGTGCAGAGAAGGAGGTTTGG
The DNA here is from genome assembly GCF_000147115.1 of Myotis lucifugus. Taxonomy (NCBI): domain Eukaryota; kingdom Metazoa; phylum Chordata; class Mammalia; order Chiroptera; family Vespertilionidae; genus Myotis; species Myotis lucifugus. Next base: position 1,841,989 of record NW_005871273.1, on the reverse strand, counting down.
TTTTAGATCTAAGGACGCTCTGGGGTTGCGAGGCGGGATGGATGCACCTCAACGAAGCTCAGGCAGTGATGGGCCTGGGAACGTGAATTTGGGAGCCGGAAGCTGTGCGTACATTCTGCTATTTGAATATGTATGAAATAGGGATTCTCTTTGTTTCCTTTTAATTTCCTACTCATCCCTTCGCTTCTTGATTCCCCATTTTCTTTCTTTTCACAGCTCCGAGAGCAGAGGTGAAGGCTGCCTGTCCCGTCTCCATTGTTGCTGTCTCCTCCCCTCCCTGCGGCCCGCTCCCCACCTCCCCACACACACACATCTGGGGCCTTTCTGGAAGCAGGAAGTACCATTGCTTTTTTTTTTTTTAATGAAACGCAGTGATTTTCACCCACCTGGGCTCTGTGGTCTACAGGTGCCTTCCAGTTGGTCCGTTGATGGTGGACTGTCCTGATGTGGAGAAGATTCCTGGCTGGCCTGGACAGCAAAGGGGAGGGAGGGAGAGATCTTTGCTTGGAGTGACTTGCTGTTTGGAGTCTCCCCAACCACAGCTTGAAAGTATTGGACACTTTGCTGGGCTGCTCCCGCCAGGTTGGCTAAGAAGCGACATTCCTGGATCCCATCACCTCTTGGCTCTCAACAGTGACAAGGGAGGGGCACAGAGGTGCAGGGAAGAGGAAGCGAGGGCAGGCAAAGCCCGGACAGCCTTTTTAAAAACAGGAGATCACATCTGGCTTCTCAGCAGAGCACAGGGGAGCCCAGGGGGTGGGGGGTGGAGAGAGGGCTCTGCTCTGGGACCCACACTCAGGTGGGAGGTGGGCCTGAGCCGTGAGAGCCACAGACAGCTTTCCTCCTGCCACCGGCCTGGGTCAAGGGATGGTCTCATGTTCTTCTTTAGTTAAACACCAGAGTTTCCTGCCCTTTAATTTCTAATGGTCTTGAGGATCAGAGAAGACTCACGCCTCTAAGCCTCATGCATGCCAGGCTGTGGACGCCCAGTTAGAGGTTTCCTTTGCCAGGCTGGACTCCCCGCTCTCACCTTGGTGTCCATGCCGCTCGTCCCCATTGCCCACTCACCTCTCCACTTCAAGAGTGACCTGAAGGCCCTAGCTGGTCTGGCTCAGTGGATAGAGCATCAGCCTGTGGACTGAAGGGTCCCAGGTTCATTCCGGTCAAGGGCACATGCTCAGGTTGTGGGCTGGATCTCCAGTAGGGGGCGTGCAGGAGGCAGCTGATCAATGATTCTCATCATTGATGTTTCTATCTCTCTCTCCCTCTCCTTTCCTCTCTGAAATCAATACAAATATATTTTAAAAAATTAAAAGCTTAAAGTTTAAAAAATAAAAGAGTGAGGTGAAGGAGTGTGAAGCATGGAGTGCGGTAATGTGCATGGATGAGGTTAGTAAGAGATGGGATGGAGGAGGCAGGCATTCCGCAAAGTGTTTCTAAATGAGATGCCAGAGGGACAAAACAGGGCAGTAGCTCACTAACTGGAAACCCCCATCTTGGAAGGCACAGTCAGAATGCTCCCAACCTGTTGGGCTCAGTGAGAGTGATGGGTGACGGGGGTGGAAGATGGAATCATTTGTTTCTCGTTTATAAGAATTGTGCCCCCTGGTGGACAACCTGCACCACCCCAGAGGTGACCTGACCTCAGGATTCTTTGGTTGCCCCTTTCTCCTCCCTTCCCTCTTAAAGTACCCCTCTCTGGTCACTGTCTGACATTCTACTATCAGAACTTTGTTTAGAAAAAGGCTTTGATCTTTTTAAGGTGTAAATATATGTGAATGGAAACATTGTAAAGCTGTTATCAGCTATTTTTTCACCCTGGTGTAAATGAAGATGCTGGCAGCAGCAAATTTCGAGAAAGGGGAGTGTGGGTGCATGAGAAGAATGAGAGAGAGCTGACAGAAAGCATGGGGGTGCTGAGGCCACGCAGGGAATGGAGAGGTGGAAGGGAGAGGGTTGTGCTAAGAGGAGAGAATGGAGGAACACATTGCCTACCCCCTAATTTACCTCAATGAAGAGAGCAAGAGCCTTAGCTGACCTCGGGTTTTCTTGGCAGAACTGATCAAGTAAATTGCAAACTCCGGAGGTGAGAATGGTATCTATCATGCTTTCCAATTGCAAGAGTACCAAATGATGTTCTTCACTCTGCGGACTCCATGTGTGAGACTATCGTAAGACTATTCTTCCTCTTCCATTAATTTACCCTCCCCCTTCGAGGAACATGGCTGTATAAGGGAGAGTCAGGGTGCTAGCAGGAGGCAGCCTGGATGCATTATTCGGTGAGTTTCCCAGAGTCTAATCAGGACCCTTTGTTCTAGCCTCCCAGCTCCAAGAGAACAAACAGGAGTTAAACCCCAGAGGAAAAGTCAGAGTGGGTGGCTGAGAGGGGGAGAGTAGAGTTAAATATTTCCTCTGAGCAAAGAAGAATGGACCCAGGCCCAGAGCTATAATTCACGGGTCCTTAGATGAGTGTCCAGCTGCTTCAGCTGTCTCCACATCTGGGAGAGGATTGGCCAAGGGGGCCGGCACGTGAGGAAGCCACTGCCCGAGCCTTCCAAGCAGCTTCCCAGAGCCTGGGCCTTTGGAGATGTCATCTGCCGTGCCCAGCTCTGTGGCACAGTTTCCACGAAGAGCAGATGAAACACATCTGGGATGTTCAGGGACCTCTGACACAGAATGGTGGCGATGTAAAGCTCACACGCACACAAATGGCAAGTCCTGAAATCTCTCTTCTGTGTAAAACCTGGTCTAAATCCTCACATGGTAAATCAGTGACTTAATAGTGTCTGATCTGAGGAACTGGGAGATTTTTAAAAAAATATATTTTTACTTATTTCAGAGAGGAAGGAAGAGGGAGAGATAGAAACATCCATGATGAGAGAGAATCATAGATTGGCTGCCTCCTGCAAGTCCCCCACTGGGGATTGAGCCCACAACTTGGGCATGTGCCCTTGACCGGAATCGAACCTGAGGCCTTTTAGTTTGCAGGCCGACGCTCTAGCCACTGAGCCAAACCAGCTAGGGCTGGGATATTTCTTTCAGCCACGTCCCTCCCCCGGGCTGAGATCATAGAGCTTATTCTCCTTCATTTCTTATCCTCCTCTCTTTCTCCTTAATTCTTTTTGGGGAGATACTCCGGGATGCTGGGTTTTATAGGTAGGCGGAAGTCATGCTTGGTCCTGATGTGGGGGAATCATCAAAACCTGAGAGCAGGGAACTCTAAGTCTCCAACCGAATTCTGGGGTTGCCTCCTTCTGGCCTCAGTGCCTCCTCCTTTTGGGCTGATCATCTACTTTGAACCTCGCACACCCGTCTGGCTCCGCCAAGCAGTCCACATCCACTCTGGGGATTGCCATGGAGACTGAACTAAAAGAAAAGGAAGCCTTGGCGTTGATGAGTTTCCAGTGTAGGGCAGCTGTCGTCCAATCTTAGCAAACGAGCTTGACATTTAATTAGCAAAGGGCAGGTAGGTGCAAATGGAATATTCCTGGGCTAGCAATGGAGTCCACATTTGCTGAAGATACAGAGAAAAATGAAGCCGTCAGATCCGTGTGAGGTCCATTGAGTGGCTTCCTAGAGGAGGTGAGAGTTACACACACGCAGAGATGAGGCTGAGCGAGCCTCCGTGGGTGAGATGCTTACATGGAGCCACACGTGCTGGGATAGCAGCTCTGAGCAGAAGCCAGGCTAATTAATTTCGCTAGAGCCAGGTTTCCATGTCAAGGGGAAAGAGAAGTGAGTTTGCAAGATGAGCAAAGCAGCTGGCTGCGTCACTTTAGACAAGTAACTTTATCTTTCTGGTCCTCAGCTGCCTCCACGGTGAGATGAGAGTCCTGGGCGAGGTGGCAAGGGTCCTGGGCTAAGGTTTCTGTCACAGAGGTGTAGGAAGTTAATGATAATGGGGAGCAGTGCGTTAGGCATTCCAAACTCTCCTAGGGGATAGAGCCAATCCCCATTGTAGAGATGAAATGTCTTGTCCAAAGTTTCACAGCCTGTGAGTGGCCAAGCCGAGAGTAGAACTGAGCCCAGGTAGTCAATCAGTATGAATGAAGAGCTCCTACTTGCCAAGCTCTGTGCCAGGCCCCAGGGGATGGAACAGTGAATGAGACAGATAAGGCCCCACTTTCATTCTAGCTGGGGCAGGAGGGAAGACAGGCAACTAAACAGTAAAGATTCAAGTGAACAAAACAGGCGTACATAGAAGTAAATGCTACGGAGGAAATACAACATGGAATCCCGATCATGATCTGGCTTCTTCAGTTGGGTGGTCTAGGAAGGCTCGCTGAGGAGGTGGCACTTGGCTGAGACCTGAAGGACAGGAAGCGGTCAGCCCAGTTGTCAAAGGGCATAAAAGGCCCAGCGGAGGAGTTTAGATTTCATGGCATGAGCTGGACCTCAATCTCTCCTTTGGGGAAGGAGTTGCTTTTTATTTTTCAAAGATCATGGAGGACAGGGAGAAACAGGAGGATGGCGATTATAGAGTCCAAATATGGACGAAGGGCTGCCAATGTATCATGGGAAGTCCATGAGCAAAGCGGGGAGAGGCCATTCCCATTAGCTTTTCTCCTTCCCATTAGGAATACCAGAGAACGTGGGAGGGCGATGATGGTGGCCATCTTGGGGGGCCGAGTAAGGCTTGGTGGTAATAAGAATAAAAAATGAAAATATTAACAGCACTCTTAGATAACATTTATGAAACTTTTAAAAATGTATTAAGAATATTATCATAAGTAAAATCCTTTTATTCTTAATGTTTATTGCATGTAATATTATTATATGTAAGATCATTTTTTTTGAATAGTTGGTGTTTATTGCATGTAAGATGATCATATTTAAAATAGTTTTTCTTGAAATATTAAGGTTTATTGCATGTAACATTATTATATTTAAAATCGTTTTTCTTGACATAAAAAAAAATTTATTAAGCACTTCTGCCCTAGCCAGTTTGGCTCAGTGGATAGAGTGTCGGCCTGTGGACTAATGTGGACTGAAGGGTCCCGGATTCGATTCTGATCAAGGGTTGCAGGCCCAGCCAATGTGTCTCTCTCACATTGATGTTTCTCTCTCTCTCTCTCACCCTCTTTCCACTCTCTCTAAAAATCAATGGAAAGATATCCTCGGGCGAGGATTAACAACAACAACAAAATCTATTAAGCCCTTCTGAGCACTGCTTAAGTATTAACTTATTTAGTGCTCATAATAACTATAGAGAGGAGTAGTATTATTATCCTAACTTTAACAATGAAAAAGCTGAGGCTTTGGAGAGTAGAGTAACTTATCCGAAATTGCACAACTGAAATCGATGGAGCCAGGACGCACATCGGGGTCCTCCAAGCCTGGGCTCTTAATCCTCATGCTATATTGCCTTCCGAAGCCTCCAACAGTCATGCAGTGTTTGATCTGGAAGTGAGCTTAGATTTTACGTAGACCAGAATTCTAATGCAGTCTTGTGACTGACAACCTCTGACCTCGGATGATCCCTCTTCTTTGGACAGGTGAGAAAATCAAGCCAGAGAGCCAGATCAGTGATGCGAATGGAGTACCGACGCTGAGTTCTCCTGACTTCTACTCTAGTGCTCTACAGACTCGACTTCAGCAGATGCCTAGATCCTCAATTCCTGGTTAGGAAGCCCTGGCAAAGCGATTGAATAGAAGGGCAGCTCCGCAAGAGGGAAAGAGACAAGTGTTAAATAAGGGAATGTGTATAAAACTCTTGGTGCAGTGCTGAGCACCGAGGAAGTGCTCAATGCACGCCAGTACCTTTGAGAAAGTCCACTCATGGGGTTTCTGTGCTCAGGGTTGAGACAGTCGGCTGTGATTAGGGAAGAGGAACCTTGACTGACATGCTGCAGCCCTCGCCAAACCCCGCTGATCACAGTGAAAGTCAAATGTCTTTGGAAACCTTGTAACCCACCATTATAACGGCTGGGTATAGGAAAACAATTGCTTGCCCTGTACAAGTGGCTTAGGACTGCCCTTGGTTGTCTGAGCGTCTCTGTAATTATAGTCCCTCTTTAAACACCCAAACACACAAGGCCTTTGTAGACTTGAACTCCCTCTCTCTCACACACAATCCTCCCGTAGGCACACTCTCCCTTTCATTTACAGAGCATAATCACCGCGTCTTACTCATTCACATAATGAATTTCAGCCCCGTGAATCTCAATGGAAGAGGGGCCCCTGGAGACCGATGGGCATCTGGGCAGCTTCCTGTTCGAGGCCCCAGGGAAATCTTGGAAGAGTGGGTCCTTTATGGGGAGAAGATAATGGGTGAAAGTGCTCTTCACTGATGGACCAGTCCCAGCGCTCTCTTCCTTTCAGCAGTGGAATTGTTTACTTGAACAGCCACTTCTCTAAGAAAATTTCAAAATTCTTCCACACACCTCGTTGTTAGGCCTCAGAATCCTGTCTTCTCCTCTTCTAAACTCAACTCAGAGCCTTTTGGTTCTGTGATGATGTTCTAGGTATCAGGAGAGATACCTAGAAGAAAGAAGTTGCCAGAAGAAAGAAGTTGATGTTACTGAGAGACACAGAGGATCTCAAGGACCAGCGCTTGAAACAGGGCTCCTAGGATCACCCCCCCCCCCCGGCCCCCTCTCCAAACTAGTCGGGAGCTCATGGCTTGATGGTCTATCCCCACGACGCACACTCAGTCTTTCATGCCAGTGCCCTGAGTGGTACTTAGTTAAGGATCAAATGAAATAAACTCCTGGGAGAAGTACCCTTTGGTTTTTCTACTGTACGCCAGTCCCTCAGTCCCTCCTTGGCAGGAAGGCCACCTTTCTCCACATCCCCACCAGGCACCGGTGTGCTAGTCATTGCTGCACAAGGCTCCACTCTCTTCCGTAAGCCCTGAGGGGATAGCATTCGCCCATTTCTGTGGTGTAAATACTTCCACCAGGATCTCTTCCAAGAACAGCACACCGTTCAGCATTGCCACCCTCTTCCCGCCTCCTTCTGCTCTCTGGAAGCTGTGGGCTGTCCTGGAGGGCTGGTGGTTCCGAGCCCAATAGTCGATTAGGGAGTGACGAGGTTTGTTTTTAAACATAACTTATAATTGTAAGTTTATAGAATTTAACTTTTTAATAACGGCGGTGTTTAACAGCTGACTGGCAAACGGCCTGACAATTTAACGATCTGCACCAGCCCAGCCAGCACACCACGGCCCCCTGGGCAGGCCGTGGGCGTAGGTGGCCCTGGGTTCCAGAAGGGCTCTCCATGTTCCTGGGAAGTTGCCCTTCTGGCATTAGGACATTCACAGGGATCATTCTTGGTTCTGGTTCTTTCTGGGGACAGTGTCACGAAGAACCAGCAGGGATGTTGCAACAGGAGGGGCTGGGATGGGGGGGGCAGTGGTGGGTCTTCATCCCCAACTCGTCAACCGAACTGCCTTGAGAGTGGCAGTGGGCAGATGTCCGTTGGGGCCGAAGTAACCGATGTGTCGGGCGTGTCGGCCACCAGGGCATAACTTGAGGGCAAAAAACGCGAACTGAGATTCCTGTTTCTCGGCCAGCCCACGCCTCCTGCCTCAGCTCAACGCCACTCCCTCCCCGCCTAGTGGCTCTCGGCTCTGGAGGCGGGACCGAGTTCTTCGATGGCCCCCGGAGGCTCCCAGCTGCAAGCTTTGGGAGGCTGGGAGGCCAGAGAGGGAGGGGCGCCGACTGGGCAGTCCAAAGAGAAGGGGGCCTTTAATAGGCTCGCCCAACGCCCGGTTTGTGGCGCTACGAGTGGCTGCAGTTGGGAGAAGCGGCCCGGCACCTCCCTCTAGTTCTCGGCTGCAAATCTTCGCCTTGCACTTGACAGCGGTTGCACTTAAGTTCTGCGGCGCGCTTTGCTAGGGAAGGCACAGGTAGGAGGCGCGGGCTGCAGGGCGCTCGCTCACCGCTCGCCGCTCGGGGAGCAGTCGCCCTCCCTTCGCTCTCCTTCCCGGGAGCTGCGGGCTGCCCGGAGCGTCGGCGGTGCCGGTGCGGGCTGCACCGAGATCGTGCCGGCGGCTGCCCCTGCTCCGAGAGCGGGGCTGTGCGCTGCCCGCCGCCATGCTTCTGCTGGGCATCTTCACCCTGGCTCTCGCCGGGGCACCCGCGGGCGGTGCAGAGCCGGAGCGGGAGGTGGTGGTGCCCATCCTGCTGGACCCGGACATCAACGGCCGCCAGTACTACCGGCGGGGCCCCGAGGACCCCGGGGATCAGGGGCTCATTTTTCAGATCACGGCGTTTCAGGAGGACTTTTACCTCCACCTGACACCGGATGCCCAGTTCCTGGCGCCCGCCTTCGCCACTGAGCATCTGGGGGTCCCGCTCCAGGGGCTCCCCGCGAACTCCCCGGACCTGCGACGTTGCTTTTACTCGGGGGACGTGAACGCCGAGCCGGATTCGTTCGCGGCCGTGAGCCTGTGCGGGGGGCTGCGCGGAGCCTTCGGTTACCGAGGCGTGGAGTATGTCATTAGCCCGCTGCCCAACGCCAGCGCGCCCGCGGCGCAGCGCAACCGCCAGGGCGCACACCTCCTCCAGCGCCGCGGCGCCCCTGGCGGGCCTCCCGGAGACCCCACCTCTCGCTGCGGGGTGGCTTCAGGCTGGAACCCCGCCATCCTGCGGGCTCTGGACCCTTACAAGCCTCGGCGGACCGGCTTAGGGGAGAGTCGCAGCAGGCGCAGGTCTGGGCGCGCCAAGCGCTTCGTGTCCATCCCGCGCTACGTGGAGACCCTGGTGGTGGCGGACGAGTCCATGGTCAAGTTCCACGGCGAGGACTTGGAGCACTACCTGCTGACGCTGCTGGCCACCGCGGCGCGCCTCTACCGCCATCCCAGCATCCTCAACCCCATCAGCATCGTGGTGGTCAAGGTGCTGCTCCTTGGAGACCGCGACGCGGGGCCCAAGGTCACAGGCAACGCGGCCTTGACGCTGCGCAACTTCTGTGCCTGGCAGAAAAAGCTGAACAAAGTGAGCGACAAGCACCCCGAGTACTGGGACACCGCCATCCTCTTCACCAGGCAGGTAAGTTCATCTGTCACCTCTCTGGACCCACGCGGCTTCATTTCCATCAGGCCACTGCCCTTAGCTCTCCAGATGCGCTTTGTGCTGTGCCATGCCCCTCCCCGCTCTCCCCCCAAGTTCAAATTTCGTTGCTCTCCTCCAACTCCCACTTTGGATCTTCCAGGGAGAGCCCGCTCCTAGGCTCAGCGAACTCTGGCTCACGGGCATCTGGGTGCACGTGGGTGGTCAGAAGGTGTCGGCCTGGCGTGGCCAATCAGCGCCTCCTGGATCAGGTGCCAAGGGGCCGGAGCCCAGGAAGTTGCCGCCCAGGAGCCGCAGTTTGTCTCCGAGGCAGATAGGAGGCATTGGAGAGGGCGGGTGGGGAAAAGTCCGCCCTATTCTATGAAGGCGTCTAAGTTGCTTCAGACACCCAGGTTCCCTCCCTCTGCTGGTAGAACGAACTGGCAGGTGATCAAATGGCCCCGTGAGGCACCTGGCTACATTTCTCACGGGTGACATGTTCAGTTGGTCCTCTCTGTTCTGGGCCTGGAAAACTTGGATGTGGGATATTTTGTAGGTTCCAGTGAAAGGACAGACTCAAGTACTGGGACCATTCCCTCGGTCACTGCTGCCTCCTCTATACCCTCTTGTGCTGGGCCTGCCCTCTGTTCGAGGGGCTTCCAGTACATTCGGAGCAGGCCATCTATGTAGGGCACCCTGTTTGGAGCTTGAGGTTTCACTTGGAGCTGAGTTGGGAAGATCTCTCTCAATTTTCCCATGTCCTTGTTGGTGGAGGGTGACCCTTGGCCCCGATGTATGCCGGGGAACAGAGCAGGCAAGGTTGCTCCTGACCTCGAATCATTGAAACCGCCTGCGACTGCCCGGGACCGCAGCGTTCTGGCTTCTGCCCCTGGCCTTGTGGCAGGGTGTGAGCTCAGGGAAGGGCATTGGGGACCTAGCTACAGGTTGGAAAGAGACTGAATATTGGGATTACAAAGCAGATCAGAAAAGCAGCTGTGCCCTTGCTATGGGTCTGGGAAAGTGTAGATTTGTAGATGTTGGAGTGATTGGGTACTGTGACGCTTCTGGACTCTTAAAATTTGATAGATACTGAAGACTGGGAGGAAAAGGGGCATTCACATGACCCGCTCCCTCTGTTTTGGGGGCTGCGACTTGAATCGGTGCCATACCACAGCGTCCTGGGGAGGGCACAGAATCCATGTTTACCCGTGGGGCTCTGAATCTCCACGGTTTCCGAATGGCCCCTCGAAGCTGGACTGGCGCACTTGGGGCTGGAGGTGGAGTCCTCTACACTAACCCATTTGGCACAGCTAGCCCCTTCCCGCAGTTGAACTTCCTCCTTTCCCAGCCTTCTCCTCCCACCACCTGGTTTCTCTAGGGAGGTCTTTGGCCTGAGTCTGTTTCCTTGCGCTCATTCTTCCAATTGAGGTCTATGGAGCTGCCACTGCCCAGCCCTCACCAGCACCGCCTGAGTCATGGGGAAACGACAGAGGAGGTGGCTTTGACCTCTGCGCGCAGGCCAACTCGGCAGGCAGATTGCCGGGGGAAGCAAGCAAAAGCCGAGAACAGGATAGCTTAATGGGCAAAGCAGCTGCGGCTCCTCTGCTGCCTGGGATGCCCTGTGGAGGGAGGTCCCTCGCTGGCTTGAAAGCACCAGACCTCGGTCTCCGCTGCCCAGGGGCCAGGCGACGTTTGGAACCAGCCCTGGGAAGAGGACTCCTGCCGGGACCACGGGCCAGGCCGTCAGAAGGACCCCACTCGTGACGAAGAAGCCGGCTTCTTCAAGCAGCACGCCAGCTTCTGTGTGTCAGTGTGAGCTAGACCCCCGGGGACTATGTTGACAACGCATAATGGGTCCAAGATGTATGACCGCTTGGGTCAGAGACGGTGACGAGCAAGATGTGACTTTCAGAGGCTCTCTTCCTCTCCCTCGTCCAGAGGGCAGAGCCAGGCCGTGGGGAGGCCGCGTGGGCAGGTCCGTCCTCCACGCATGTGCTCTGCGCCTTAGAGTCAACGCCGCTCCCTCACCGCCTGGCCAGCACAGGCTGCAGAGCCCGCTGCATTCCCAGAGCCTGAGGAACTGCTCATTCCTGAACTCCCCCGGGAAGGTACAGTATACGATGAGAACATGCGCGCACAGCTGCGCTTTCCAGATGTGGTCGGGGGAGTCGCCTGCTACCCTCCGACGCAGGAGGGACTTCTGTTTTGCTTCGTGAGGGTCAGCTGTGATCCTTTACGTCAGATGTCTGAGCTGCTCTGCCTAAACCTGGCTTGTAATGGCGGCGTCATCAATGCCTTTCAAACTAAAATTCGAATGATAGATACTCTACGCATGTAGCTTGTTTGGATAAGGAGTTTTTAGAAATGCACTTATTTTGTAAATCAGCTTTTGTTTGTAAGGGCTCTGGAGAGGAGGGGCACCTTTAGAGTCGCCTATTTATTGCTTGATTCTCCCAGAGAAATGGGAAAACTGGCTGGTGACTCTCTCTAACCGATCACACACTCTAGTTGTCGTTTCCAGAGAGAGAGAGAGAGAGAGAGAGAGGTTAGGAAGGGGCTGGGCTTGGTCCCTTGGAGCTCCAGGTGCCAGGGGTACTTGCAAGGAGAGCAATAAGAATGACAGGACCTGCAGCACTGGAGGCCCCCCCCCCCCCCGCCCCCCTTGGACCGCCCATCGAGCGGCTGTGTATGACAACAGGCCTGGGCGGGGCTGTGGGAGATGCTGCCGTCCTTGGCAGGCCGTGGGAGGGGCGTGGGGTGTTGAAATCAAAACACTGGGAAGACGAGACCCAGGGAGTCTCCTGTGCACAAAAGGAGAAAGAAATGGATCATCCGACAAGTATTTTGACAATCTGAGGAGTTTGCTTAACGATTCAGAGAAAGTTCATGTTCCTGGAGAAAGCGCACATCTGATTTTCTGAGGCGATCAGCTTGCAGCCTCATAACAGCAGGGTGAGGTCAGCGCAGGATCGGAACCAGGGCTGTGCGGAAGCCGAGCCAGGCTTTCTGGGTGGACGCTGACTTCCGAGGAGGGACGTTTCTGAGGCTTCCTGTTGCTCCGGCGGCCGGAGCCAGCTAGTCCATGCGAGACCCTCTTCTCTCTCCAAGCCCAGCGCCTCCGCTGTTTGGGTAACTCTGATAGACTCGCTTCCATTCATGTATTCCTACATTGTTCTAATACTTTCCGAGCATCTGTTATTTCCAGGAACTATCCGGGGCCATGGAGATAGAGATATTGGTAAGAGGCGGCCTCTGGCCCCCAGGAATTGACTGCGAGTCAGGGACCCCAACAAGGAAACAGCTCATTATCATACGGTGTGGTACAGTGTCCCACTGGGAGGCTTGGGGCTCCTCTGCTGGAAGTCAAGTCATTGGGGGGTCATTCTTCTTAAACTAGAGCCTGTGAAGCACTCAGAGGGACAGGCCTCAGGAAAGGCACTGAACCCTAGCCGGTTTGGCTCAGTGGATAGAGCATTGGCCCACAGACTGAAGGGTCCCGGGTTCGATTCCCGTCAAGGGGACACAACTAGGTTGCAGGCTCGATTCCCAGCCCTGGTCGGTGCACATGCAGGAGGCAACCAATTGATGCTTCTCTCTCTCTCTCTCTCCCCCTCCTTTCCATTCTCTCTAAAAATCAATAGAAAAATATCTTAGGGTGAGGATAAAAAAAAAAAGACACTGAGGCTGGGAGCTGGCGGTGATGGGGAAGGAAGCTTGTTGGACCTCATAGGTGACCTCCTCTCCATTCAACCATCTGTTTTGCAATTTGTGACATTTCCTCCTTTGGACTGACTTTGTTTTTTTACTTTTTTTTTTTATTTATGATTTGTGGTTTCTCTGTCTTCTCAGCCCTTCATTTACTTTGCTTTTTCTGTTGTGCTTGGTACCACTTTATCCCATGACCTGTCCTCTCCTCTCTGTGTTTTCTTCCATGCTCTTCTCTTCCACTTTCAGGATTATTGAGGTGGCTCTTTGTCATCATTCTCTCCTCCTTTATTCTCTCCATTCACACTCTCACCTTTCTGCCTCTCCCCAGCCACAGCTCGGCACTTATCTTCTTGTTTGGGCCTTGGGTACCTCCATGTCTTGTGGGGGGATCTATGCATCTCTAGACTATGCAGAGTGGAACAGCGTTCTGGAACCTCATTTGAAATAGAAGCCGGTTATTTCCATAATAAACTAGTTGCGATATGGCAGTGAAATTTAGTGCTCAGATAAAAAAAATGAAATGTGGCTCAATGGTTGCGTATCACGACCCATGAATCAGGAGGAAAAGGTTCAATTCCCTGTCCGGCCACATATGCGGGTTTTAGCCTTGATCCCCAGTAGGGGGCGTGCAGGAGGCAGCCGATCAGTGATTCTCTCTTATCATTGATGTTTCTATCTCTCTCTCTCTCTCCCTTCCTCTCTCTGAAATCAGTAAAAAACATATTAAAAAAATAAAATGTTAAAAAACAAAACGATAATATGCATTTTATACGTATCTCCCAATACAATCAAAAGAATCGTAATTTTGTCAGGATCTTTTCCCAAGTCAGGACGTGGAAGATATTAACACAGAAGGGCACCTGCAGATTTGTTTTTTAATAACTTTGTCAATATCACTAAATGGAAACTTAACCCCTTTCCTTCTGGGAGGGAGACGGTAGGGGGAGGGAGGCGTGGAATAGGATTGCTCCCTGACTTTCGGGGTGATTCCCCTTCTCCCTCCTTTTCTCACTTACACCAAGTCAGTCGGCCAATGGTAGTGTGCACGGGAATCTTTTTTTGTTCTTTTTAAAAAAACAACACTAGTTTAGTCAGGAAAGCAAGTGAGGTTTTCTCCCTCCTTAGCTCTTGCTCTTCTCCTTCCTTCGAGCCTCCTGTGGTGGTATCACTGTCAGCACTTACCCTCTCCTCACCTTGACACCTGCCTTCGGTTCTCAGCACGATGGGAAGAACATAGGCTTGAGCCAGGCAAGCTGCGTTGGAATCTTGACACTTTCTCTTTAAGCAACAGACATGGAATGAATCAACTCTTTGATCCATAGAATGGGGACCAGGATGACCATGAAGGGACCTAACGTAATGGCTGTTGCCAGGAGAAGCTACCAAGTGTTCCCGGGTAGGCACCCAGGTACTGGCAGCTGTTGTCACCACTACCTCACTCAGGACAGTCCTCCCCCGTTATCCATGGTTTCAGCTACTGGCTGTCAACGGAGGTCTGAAAATATTAGACCTGAAATAAACATACTTCTTTGTCTTAATCCTCACCTGAGAATATTTTTCCCACTGATTTTTTTAGAAAGAGTGGAAGAGAGAGGGAAAGACAGAGAGAAATATCGATGTGAGAGGAACACATCAATTGGTTGCCTCCTGCACATGCCCCGACCAGGGCCCGGGCTGGGAAGGAGCCTGCAACCCAATGAGGTACGTGCCCTTGACCGGAATCGAACCTGGGACCCTTCTATCCACAGGCCGACGCTCGATCCACTGAGCCAAACCAGCTAGGGCAACATATGTTTTAAATTGAACGCTGTTAGTCGCTTAGCAGTCCTCTGGGTTATCATCAGATCTATTGTTGTGGTATTGAAGTGCTTGTATTCAAGTCAGCATGATTGTACTGAATAATGGCTCCAAATGCCGGCAGTTCCGGTACGCCAATGAGAAGCTGTACAGTGCTTCCTTTAAGTGCAGATGAGTGCAAAATATCAAAATAAGATATTATGAGAGAGAGAGAGAGAGAGAGAGAGACCACAATTCAAATAACTTTTATTACAGTATATTGTTAAAATTGTTCTAGTTCATTGCTCATTTCTTACTGTGCCTAAGTGATAAATTAAACTCTATCATAGGTGTGTATGTCTAGGAAGAAACATCGCACAGATGAGTTCAGTACTAGTCATGGTTTCAGGCGTCCACTGGGGGTCTTGGAACGTATGCCCCGTGGATGGAGGGCGAACTGTATACGTTTGCCGTTGTTGAATGATTACCTACAGGTCCTTTGCCAGAACTTCCATCTGGGACAGGCCTGATTTAAAGCATTCTGTCCCGTGGCCCTTGCAAGTTTCCTTGACACCCGTCTGATGACATTCCTGTTCTGGTGTGGGAACTGCGGGCTCCAGCATTTGCCACTCCCCCTGATCTGTCAGCTCCTGTAAGGCGGGACCGCTCTACCTCTGCTGGGCCCCTGCACACGCCGTTGTTTAGTACGTGTCCACGGAAGGAAGGCGCCGACACAGTGAAAGGGCTGCGCGTGGCTACAGGGCTTGGTAGTTCACCTCCCTGCCTGGGGCTCATTAATCCAACGTTGTCTTAGGCTGTCAGGCTGCAGGCCTGGGAGAGGGAGTTTAGGCTCCTCTGGCATTTCATCTGGGCTCTTTGCCATCAGGCTTTTCCCTGGAGAAAGGAGGGGCCCCGGGAGGAGCCAGCAGGCAGGGTACACGGCAGGGATGGGGTCAGTGTGTCAGTGCAGGTGTGGGGCACGGAGCCAAGGCTTGCTCATCCAGGGGGGTGGTGCAGACACCGCGCTATGAGCAGTCTCCGAAGCTAATCCTGCCGCTTTCCCCTCGGAGATAGGCCTCTCCCACTCCCAGATCAGCTGCTCTGGGGCTGGGGTGGAGAGTCTTGCCCTCTTGAGGTTCCCCAGAACGTTCATGCTTGCGGTGCACGTGCACCGGAAGCAGTGCAGGTTCGTGGGAATTGCTCCGTTCTGAGCCTGCGCTGCCTGGATTTCAACCCTCCTCTTTCCCTCCCTCCCAGCCCAACCCTGGGTTCACTGACCCTGGCCTGGTTGTTTATCTTCTCTGGATCTCATTGTAAAATGGAACCTCATAATGGCATCTTCCTCCTAAAGTTGTTGTGAGGATTCAATGAGCTACCACAGGTAAGACTCCTCACGCAGCGTCCCGCACATAGTAGCGACTCAAGAAACGTTAGCCACTGTCATTGCATTTGGTGTGTGCCCCCTCGTGAACGGATGATTTCTAGAGAAAGTTCGGTCTTCCTGCAGGCTTTGGGTTCTTCTTCTTCCTCACTGAGGGAGTTCTTTGGGTTTTGATGGCCTCAGTCTCTTGCTATAATACCATCTGTATATTCCAGTGATGGCCAATCTGTGTATAGAAGTTATAGGGCAAGTTCTCTCTTTACCAGGCAGCCGTAGTCACATCAGCCTAGCATTGAATTGCTAGATTAAAAAAAAAATTACTTTTTATTGATTTCAGAGTGTAAGGGAGAGATAGAAACATCAGTGATGAGAGAGAATCATTGATGGGCTGCCTCCTGCATGCCCTCCACTGGGGATCAAACCTCCAACCTGGGCATGTGCCCCGACCGGGAATGGAACCGACAACCTTTCGGTGCACGGGACGACGCTCAACCAACTGAGCCACACCGGCCAGGGCCAAGGTGTTCTTCTTCTTTATTTATTTTCAAATCGTGGCTCCAATCTTGAATGATTTTTATAGAAAGGGACAGTTAGGCAAGAATAATCCAAGAGGACTAGGTTCTTGGCCAAGATGACTCTTGGGTCACCTGGAACAAGCAGCTGCAGCTACGAGGAGAAATGACGGATGATCAGAAACAGTGAGGCAGGTAGGACCTGGCTGAGCAGTGAGCACATTCTCGAGGCGGGAAGAGCCAGAGCAGTTTTCATTTATGGAGACGAGAGCCTGCGGTGAAGAGGTTAACGCAGTCTGAGTGCATCTGAGTTCACTCCGGAGGGTGGAGGCATTCGGTGCCACCAATGAGGCCCCACTGGCCCCGCACACTGCCTGCAGGCGCTCACGGCACTGTGGCCCAGCGAGTCGCCGAGTCACGGGGAAGAGGGATAGGCAGAGCCTCTGACCCCAAACAGCTGCATCTTGCCACAGTGAAGGACCTGGCTACCCTAGGACAGTTGCTCTCAGCTACACCCTGACCCTCAGGACATTTGCCGGCTCTCTCCTTGTTCCTCTTGTTTGATCCAGGGAAACTGGGATTTCTTAATGGAAAGAACAGGTTGCTCCTGGCCAGGAACGGCCTGCAGCTGCTTGTCTTTGCTCCACAGAGAGTCCACCCTCCCTGAGAGGAAGGAGGCTTCTGGCCGGGCCACTGAGCCCCAGGAGCTGCCTAGACTCAGGCTGAGCTCCCCACCTGCTCTAGTCATTTCTGTGAGCAGAGGGGGACAGGACCCTGAACTTGTACCTGGGTGACCTTCACTTTCTGTGAGTTTGTTTTACTCTAACCCCACATGGGTCAGTAGACAAGATGATCCTCCTTGTTTTCCATTCTGAAGGTAGACCGGTCTCTGTGTCCCTTTACAGCCCAGAAGGCCAGATGGGGCTGAGCATCTGGGATCGGGGAGGGAGCAGAGGTGCAAGGCCACAGTACAGTCTTGGTTCAAGGTGACAATGGGCCCCTCCCCAGCATTGTAAGCCGAGGCCCTGAGGAGAGCAGTGACTTGCCCAACGTCACACATGTACTTGGGGCTGGGACCAGGACCAGAATCTAGGCCTCACAATCCTGTGTCCTCTCTCTCACATAGGCCACCAGGGAGTGTTCGTGGTGCCCCAGGGCCAAGTAACAGGTTCTGACCATCAGGTTAGACTTTTCCGGGGCTACGGACTTAGGGGATCCTGTACTCTAGTGTCCAGGGACATATGGGCCCCATTGCCCAACCGCCTTCGTTGTGGCCCTGCATGAACCTTCGTTCCCCTTTCCTCACGGTGGGCCCTTAGCTGCATCACAAGCAGATCCATAGGACTCACTGCTGTTCCCCAGCAGTCAGGTTCCCTAAACTGCTGCTCAGGTGCACTTCCCCTCCCAAGCTTTGGCAGCGGTTGTCTTTAGGTTTCAGAATCCCGGGGAAGGAGACCTTTCTGAGCCTTGGAGAGGGAAGGGTAGTTGGAAAAGAAGGGAGTTTGAAGTTCGTCCGTGGGGCTCCCCGAAGTAGAGGGAGGGCCACACGTCAGCACAGGACAGCAGCTCGAGGGTGCCCAGGTGTTTCGCCCGTCCTTGACCGTGGGCTCAGTCTGATGACCCTGGCGGTTCTCTGGCCACATAACCTCGCTCATGAGGAGGTGTGACTCTCACCTGACTATGGGAAGCCAAGTTCCACTGCTCAGGTGGTAAACTTCTGAAGGCTTCGGATTAAATTTTGCTGATCTTCTGAACCATGACCCCCTTTCTTCCTCTGCCCCCTGACCTCACTAACTGGGTTGCCCACCTTTTCCCCAAGTCAGCACGCACTTGCACACGCACGCACACAGCCCTTAAGAGAAGGAAGCCAACAGCTGTGTGTGTGTGTGTGTGTGTGTGTGTGTGTGTGTGTGTGTGTTTCTGTAAACACCTGGGCTCCCAGAGGAGAACATGCACAGCTCTTTCTCTGGAGGGTTCACACAGGAGGCACCAGGCAGTCAGCTGTGAAGTCTGGAAATAGTGCTGACTGTTACCGACCTCAAGGGCACATTTTTGCCCGAGACGTGAACCTCTCCAAGCTTCAGCTTCCTGTCTGCAGAAGGTGACAATAGTCATTATTCCAGTGGAATGGGGTGACGATTCAGCAGGGTCACGTGTGAGAAGTGCACGCACAGTGTCAGCATTTGATAAATCATCACCGCGATGAACTATGATCATGATTCTCAGCTTCCTCCTTTGACAAATAGGCATATCATATACCTGCCTCCTAAGACTGTTGTGGGGATGTAATAGTTTCCTGTCAGCTATAAAGTGCCCTCCACAAGAAAGGGAAAGATGGAGAGAGGAGAAAGCCAGCATCACTGGTCAACAGTGTCTTCTCAAGAGGAGCAGAATGGCCTGGCCAGTGTGGGTGAGTGGTTGAGAGTCAACCTATGAACCAGGAGGTCAGGGTTCAATTCTTGGTCAGGGCACATGCCTGTGTTACGGACTTCATCCCCAGTAGGGGGCATGCAGGAGGCAGCCAATCAATGATTCTCTTTCATCATTGATGTTTCTTTCTCTCTCTCCCTCTTTCTCTGAAATCAATAAATATATATATAAAAGAGTAGTACAATGTGTGCAAGTGTCTTATTCTAGCTCCAGGTCCTGGGCTTTGCAGTATCTAGATGCATCGCTGGCCCATATTGTTTAATAGGTTCTTTGAGGTAGCCACCCAGGACTTCCATTTCCCCGGAAGTGCCTCCTGTCAGGGGTGCTGCTAGAAGCCCTACTTCCAGTTGCAAGTTACCTTTCAGTACAAAAAGAGGGACCTTCCTGCTTAGGTCATAATCCACTTAATTTGTTTTCCTTCCTAGCAGCCATTGGGCCCACGGTCCCCCTGAGCCTCCAAAGCAAGTGAGCTGTGTCTGGACAGAGGCTTGGGCTCACCTCACTCTGCCTCCTCCCAACCCAAGGAGGCCGGGTGGCAGGCATGGGTGGGCCCTTGGCCAGTGACCCTTTGGCTGAGAGTCTGAGCTAAATTCATGGTTGTCCAAAAGCAGCCACTCAGCCAAGACCAAGGCTGCATAGAGCTGACTGAATGGACACTGTGCTTGCCTTCCACCCCCGCCTGCCTCCGTTAGGCACAAGCAGAGACTCGCCCAGCTGTGGGAGTCACCATTTTCTGGTCTGGAAGGCCGACTCTATATAAAGCAGTGGCCCTGTAGTTTAATTCGGTACCTCCTCATTTCCTCCCACAGGACCTCCCAGCAGAGGACTTGTGAGCCACAGAGCTGTCTTCCGAGGCCTCCTCCCTCAGCCTGGGTCAATCCCATGAATAGCCAGCCCCACAGCCCCCTGGGAAAGGGCCTGGCTGAAAAGGTGCTGCACCCGGTTAGGCTTGGAATGGGAGCGAGCTGGAATGCTCTTTCTCCCCTCAGGCCTGCCTGTTACTGTCTCTAACCTCTAGCTGGCTTCTGCTTCCCTTGCTCGGCAGGACCTGTGTGGAGCCACCACCTGTGACACGCTGGGCATGGCTGACGTGGGCACCATGTGCGACCCCAAGAGAAGCTGTTCTGTGATCGAGGACGATGGGCTCCCGTCAGCCTTCACCACTGCCCACGAGCTGGGTGAGGCTGGAGGGGGCTCTCAGGTGGGGTGGGAGAGCTTCCTTCAGGGGTCTCTCTGGGTCCCCTGGGTGCTTGGCAGGGAGACACATGGGCATATCTGTGTTTCCTCATGGCCCAAAGCCTTAGGGATCCTCTCTCAGGGCTGGCGTCTTCCCTAGCAATGGCTTTGTTTGATTGTCTCTGCTTGCCCCAGCTCAGTTGGCCAGTGATATTGTCCAAGAACGTCAGCCATCAGCGTGTCTCATCAACCAGGCACTAAGGGGAGAGTATGTTCAATACACTGCTGTCCTCACTGAGCCCGCAGCCTCCTGGATGGGACAGAGGACATAGGAACATGATGTTGGGGACATCTGCTAAGCAATCCATCAATACATAGAAATGACCAGCCTGATTGACCCGGCTCTCTAGCTTCCCCAACTGGTCCTCCTCCCCCCACCGCTCCCCATTGCCTCCTAACTACACAGCCACTGAGCCTTCTTGCCTCACCCCACAGGCCATGTGTTCAACATGCCCCATGACAACGTGAAAGTGTGTGAGGAGGTGTTCGGGAAACTCCGGGCCAACCACATGATGTCCCCAACGCTCATCCAGATCGACCGTGCCAACCCCTGGTCAGCCTGCAGCGCTGCCATCATCACCGACTTCCTGGACAGTGGGCACGGTAAGCCAGGGCGACCGAGCAGGAGCGTCAGTCTGCCACTGTTGGCGGTGCCCGCCACCTCTCTGGACCTGTCCTCTGTGACCCAACGTGTGCATGACCCTGAAGAGGTGGGCTCTGAAGAGGGTCTGCCCATTCCATTGCCCGTTGCTTCATTCTCTCCCTACCCTTCAGGTACTGGTTAGCCAAGCCCCGCCTTCCCCAGCTCATCCCTCATGCATGCCCTTGGCTCTCTGCAGGAGACTGCCTCCTGGACCAGCCCAGCAAGCCCATCGCCCTGCCCGAGGACCTGCCGGGGGCCAGCTACACCCTGAGCCAGCAGTGCGAGCTGGCCTTCGGTGTGGGCTCCAAGCCCTGTCCCTACATGCAGTACTGCACCAAACTGTGGTGCACCGGCAAGGCCAAGGGGCAGATGGTGTGCCAGACCCGCCACTTCCCCTGGGCAGATGGCACCAGCTGCGGCGAGGGCAAGTTCTGCCTCAAGGGGACCTGCGTGGAGAGACACAACCTCAATAAGTACAGGGTGAGCGTGCTGGAGGGGAGTAGACCCTGGTGGTCTCATCCCAGCTTTGCTATGGGACCATAACTGTGTCGCCTTGCCGTGCTGTGCCTCGATTTCCCTGTCTGTGGTTCTGTTACCTTCTTGACTCTAAGACTGGAGAGAAAAGATATGGTAGGTCTAAGGCAGGTGGGCAAAGCCCTTCACCCGGAGCGAGGGGTCCCCGTGCCGAGCTCTGCACCTCATCCGACCCGGGAGCTCTGGACCAAAGCTGAACACTTGATATTTGGGTGGCTCATTCTTTGGTGCCTTCCTTCCTTTCTTCCCTCCTCAGCTCTCTCTGAGTGTGTTCCATGTTCAGGGAGCTGTGGGCCAGAGGTGAGCAAGGCTCTGAGCTGAAAGGAAGCCGACCCCTGGGCAAGCCTCCATATTTGCCGCACCCTGAGCCAAGCATCAGTTTCTGTTGTGGTTGATGGTCTTTGAGGCCAAACCACAATGGGAGAAACTTTATTTTGCCTGATAAGCAGGAATAGCGATCAAACCAGAACACATTCAAAACCCCAGATACTCTCTGAATATAGTAAACACTTTCTCCAGGTCCTGGGTTGAGACAGTGAAGGGATTTGTACGTTCCCAGGCAGGAATAAGAAGTCCCTCTGCTCCCTCGATCCTGGGGAGGATCACTGCCTCCCCACCCCGGCCGGGCCGCAGGAGGGCTTGGCTTGGGGTTGTGTGTACACCGCAGCAATATAATGAAAAAGCACTCACCAAGCACGTTAGCAATTGCCCTGAGATGGGTGTGGTACGGAATTATGTAAAATCTTTTTCTGTGTTCTGGGAATATATACTTAATTAAACTTTAGCCATTTATTAGGCAACAACCCCTTGTGTTCAGGGGACTGTGTGTAAGACACAGTGGTGGCCAGGAAAACAAATAAAAATGGGCCACGTCTCAGAGGGTTTACAGGCCGGTGGGGAAGCTGGTAATGGAACTGTAACACAAGACACAGGGAGGTGTGAGTTACGTGTTAAGGCAGAAGCATGAAAGTGTGTCATGGGAGATCGGGATGAGAGTTTGATGATCATGAGAGGGGTGAGGGGGTCAGATTTGAAGAGAGCCTTGAGGGATGAGTAGGGCGAGAGGGAGCAGAGACGAGCGACGTCAGGGAGGCGGGGCCAGCTCCTGCTCCTGGGGATGAGATGAGTCAGGAGGATAAGGAAGATAATAACTTCTTAAGGATATTAGATATAGGAAGTGTGATCTGAGAGGCACCATCTTTTCCCCATGCTTTCTGGAATTCTCAGCCCATCAGCCGAAAAATCCACTACATCAGTGGTTCTCAACCTTGGCTGCCCATTAGAATCACCTGGGAATCTTTTTAAAATCCTGATTTCTGGGCCTCATCCTCCGGAAATTCTGTTTCTTTGTTGCTAATGTTGTGGCCCCACCCCATAACAAAGAAACAGAATTTCCGGAGGATGAGGCCCCGAAATCAGGATTTTAAAAAGATTCCCAGGTGATTCTAATGTGCAGCCGAGGTTGAGAACCACTGCACTACATCCTCAACCTCTTTTCTGAACAGTCTCTTCACCTGTTTCAACTGAAGCCTAGCCCTCCACCTGGGACACTGTTACTCCTTTTCTCCCAAGACCTCCTCACTCCTCCCGCTAACTTCTTAGGTGATTCATCTCAACCACTGGCTGGAAACACTATATTTCTGTGTCAAAGACTCCCAAATTGATGCCTCCAGCACATACCTGCCTCCTGAACTACAGACCTGAATGCCCCACCCAATCTTGACATCTCCACGTGGGGAACTCATACACAGTATAGATATAACATCAGGGAAGCCGCGTTCCCCATCAGCTCCCCTAAACCTGCCTTGGGGACTCCATCTCCCCGTTGCTCACACCAACACCGTTTTTCTCTCACTTCACATCCAATACCTCAGCCGTTCCTGTGGACTCTATTTCCAAAATAGAGCCAGGAGCCAGCCATTGCTCAGCACCTCACCTGCTGTAACCCTGGTCCAAGACTCCGTCACGTCTTCCTTAGGGTTATTGTGGTTGCTCCCTGACTGACCTTCTTACAGATTGTTTCCACCAGAGCAGCCAGAGGGAGCCTTTAAGTGTGAGCCAGGTCATGCCCCTCCCGGCTTTACTCGTCTCTTAGAACGAATGAGCCCCGACTCTCTTCCTCTCCTGCTTCTCTCGCTCTTTGACCCTGGAGCACTCTGGGTACCTGCCTCCTCCAGGTCTTCGTATTTGCTCCCTCTGCGTGGAGTGGCCTTTCCCTAACCCCTGCACAGCTCATTCCTGTACTTCCCTTTAGGCCTCTGCAAAAATGTCACCTCATTTAGTGAGGCCTCTGAGACCCCTTATAACACAGAGCACCCCAAATCTCCGAGGCCCTTCCCATCTCTCTTTCTCCCACCTGCTTTGAACCCCATCTGGCACTATGCACAGGCTTTTTATGTTCTGTTTCTTTTTTTTTTTATTGATTTCAGAGAGGAAGGGAGAGGGAGAGAGATAGAAATATCAATGATGAGAGAGAATCATTGATGGGCTGCCTCCTGCACACCCACACTGGGTATCGAGCCTGCAACCTGGGCATGTGATCTAACCAGGAATCGAACCATGACCTCTTGGTTCCTAGATTGACACTCAACCACTGAGCCACGCCAGCCAGGCAGCACAGGCTTATTTTTATTGTTCACCTTGCCCTGCTTGGATACACTCGCTTTGAGGGCAAGGATTTGGTGCACATGGAGTCAGGCAGGTCGTAGGAACTCAGTGGATATTTGGTGAATGAACGAATGATGGCACATGAGAGGAGCACGATGAATGTTTCCTGTGGAAACCAGTGGGAAGAAGTGGTGCCAGGTGAAAAACCGTAGCATCGTCTCAGAAGTCATGGAACCAATGCTAAATAACTGCAGAAAAACTAGAGACGGCCCTAGCCGGTTTGGCTCACTGGATAGAGCATTGCCCTGCAGACTGAAGGGTCCCAGATTCAATTCCGGTGAAGGGCACATGCCCAGGTTGTGGGCTCGATCCCCAATAGGGGGCTTGCAGGAGGCAGCTGGTCAATTATTCTCTGTCATCATTGATCATTGATGTTTCTATGTTTCTCTTCCTCTCTGAAATCAATTAAAAAAAATATATATACTAAAGATGGCAAGGCCTAGCCACAGGCTATTTCAGTCTTTATTTTTTTAAAATATATTTTTAATGATTTCAGAGAGGAAGGAAGAGGGAGAGAGAGAGATAGAAACATCCATGATGAGAGAGAATCATGGTGGATCGGCTGCCTCCTACAAGTCCCCCACTGGGGATCGAGCCCACAACCCAGGCATGTGCCCTTGACCGGAATCGAACCTGGGACCTTTCAGTTCACAGGCTGATGCTCTATCCACTGAGCCAAACCAGCTAGGGCAGTTTCAGTCTTTAGAGGTTGTTGTTGATTGGGAGCGGCTTCCCTGGTGCAATGAGACCCACATTGCCAGCTCAGAGCGGGGAGGAGGGAGAAAGAGTAGACGCAGAGGACTGTCTTAGAAATAAAAGGCTGGAATGAGGTGGGGCTCCCGCTTGAGGAGAAAGCAGGCCCCAGGGAAAGTGTTTTTTACAGGATGGAACCGCCACATTGACACAATGAAGCCAGAACTCTCTGACAGAAGGACAGATACGCTGAATCTATGAATATAAATTAAAGTTCTTCTGTTGCATGCGGCCAGTTCCCCATGAGCTCCATGTGAATTAGTGGTTTTAGGATGATGTGTGACAGCGTTTTAATCCCAGGCTTGTTTCTCAGGGCTGATTCCTTTATTGCCCAACTGATGTGCGCCTGGGGGATACAAACTCACTTTACTGTCATCATAAGGAAAACATCCCGAAGGCCATAAATTTTCCATCCCCTCTCCACCCTCTTAAAAAATAAGACAACACTGCATAATTCAGCCCAGAGCCAAGTCGAGTTGTAAGATTGCTTCATAGTCTCTTATGTGTATCTCCTCTTAACACAAACATCAGAGCTGCTAATAGTGAAACTTCAAATTCAGCCCCCAAGTGAGGTTAAGATCAGTCTGGTTTTGTGAAAAGTCCGCATTAGTAAACATGTACAGATAAAAAATATCCAGATATCTGTGGTTTACTGGCAACAGCTGCGGGCTGGCCATGCCTTAGATTTAGAGACATAAATACGCTAACAATAGGCAAGGAGACACTTTGAACTCCTGCACGATGGCAAGCACAGTGCCAGGAATATTCATACACGTTGCATCATTTAAATCTTCTGTGTGACCACACGCCTGCATATCATGGGCCCTGTTTTTGCAGATGAAGGACCTGAGACTTGGAAAGTTTCCCGACTTGCCCTTGACCACCGCTGTGGTGAGGGGAGAGGAGGCTGTAGAATTGGGCTTCATTCAGAGAGAGGGGATCGGGGAGGCTGTACCAGTGTTGCTTTCTTGTGGGCTCAGGGTGTGGGTGTGGCACCCCAACCCCCGCAGGGGCATAACAGACTCTTCCTCACAGGTGGACGGCTCCTGGGCCAAATGGGGAGCCCTACGGCCCCTGCTCTCGCACCTGTGGCGGGGGAGTGCAGCTGGCCAGGAGGCAGTGCAGCAACCCCACCCCAGCCAATGGGGGCAAGTACTGCGAGGGAGTGAGGGTGAAGTACCGATCCTGCAACCTGGAGCCCTGCCCCAGCTCAGGTGAGGAGGGAGGGCAGCGGTGGCCTGGGCCTGGGGGAGGCAGGCCAGGCTGGAGGTCACAGTCCCCACTTGGGGTCATTCATGGCCACAGAGTTACTGCGGTCAAGAGTGTCTGCCTTAGGCCAGAGCCTGGGAATGCACAGGTGCACATGCCTGTTGGGATAACTTCTCTGTCTACTCCCTTGGCAAGAGGCTTAGACTGGGAGGCTACATGGCCCAAGGGGCTGAAACGTAAGCAGGAATCATTATCCAGGGAACCATGACCTTGGGTGGGAAGAAAAATGACATCTTTATTTTTGTTAACCTTTTTAATTTAAAATTTAGAACTTCCTTCTATTAGAAATTTAGTATTTTTACTAACCTTTCTATCCAAAATGTAGTGGTAGCAGTACCTATGACGTTGTCACCAATAGAAATCATGGCTATTTCACATTACCTTTTAGTTGTCATGGATTTCTCAAGATGCCATTTGTGCTTGTCACTACTTCAAAATTACAGGGGTTATAGACTCATTATGGAGTCTTGTTATTTACTGTGGAATAACAAAGAAGCACACAGATCACAATATGTTTCAAAGTATGTTGGTCATTGTATATCGATGTAATTAGTATTCCATGTAATTTATTTTATTAGTATTCCATGTAATTTAATAACATTCTGAAAATAGTTTCAGTAGCCTGCTGTAGGGCTGGTTCTATAGCACAGAGGGTTAGGGTACCTGATACAATGGCTTTAAGGCCAGAGGAAGGTGGGAAGGTGGCCCAGAGCCTGGGAGATGCCTTATCATCAGTGTCCTGCATCCCTGGGCCCAGCCTGCTTTAGTCCTCTGAGATGGGGTGGCTTCAGGGTTGGGGATCACTCAGCTGAGGGTCGGGAAGAGCCCCAGGAGGGCTCTCTACTTCGCTCCCACCTTGGCCCCTTCCTTTAGCTTTCTGCACCTGCTTGCTTCCTCCCAGCCTCTGGCAAGAGCTTCCGGGAGGAACAGTGCGAGGCCTTCAATGGCTACAACCACAGCACCAACCGGCTCACCCTCACCGTGTCGTGGGTGCCCAAGTACTCAGGGGTGTCTCCCCAGGACAAGTGCAAGCTCATCTGCCGAGCCAACGGCACCGGCTACTTCTACGTGCTGGCACCCAAGGTGAGCGCCCTGGAGGCCAAGAGGTCAGAGAAGGTTCAAGGCCTTCGGGGAAGCCTCCAGTTGACCTGTCCTTCTCTCCATTCCTCCCCCTCCTGGGGGCGCTGCAGGTGGTGGATGGTACACTGTGTACCCCTGACTCGACCTCGGTCTGTGTCCAGGGCAAGTGCATCAAGGCTGGCTGCGACGGGAACCTGGGCTCCAAGAAGAAGTTCGACAAATGCGGGGTGTGCGGGGGAGACAATAAGAGCTGTAAGAAGGTGACAGGACTCTTCACCAAGCCCATGTGAGTGCTGGGCCCTGGAGGGCGTGGCCAGGGAGCAGGGGAGAGGAGGAGTGAGTGGCCTAGCGCCCAGGCATGGGAAGCTTGAGTTCGATTGGGGTAAATGTCAGATTCTGGCCAGGATCCTTGCTGTGGAGACCACTCACACTCTTCTATGAGTATGACATTCATTCATTCATTCATTCATTCAGCAAGCAAAGATGACTGCAAAGATGCATGCTCAAGGAGAACCCCCCTCAGCAGGAGATGCTGCTCAGGGGGATGGCAGAGAGTTGTTAGGGTCTGTCTAGAGTCCTAGGGTAGGACTGACCTGGGTTCACATTTCAGCCCCCAATATTCCCGATGACTTTGGGCAAGTGACACAGTCTCTAGAATAACATATCTCTTCCCTGATGAAGTGGGCCTGTCCCGAATGTATTTCATGTAGTGCTGGTGGGAGAATGAAGGGAGTTCATCCAAGTGAGATGCTTAGCATAGTACTTGGTGCTTAATGTTCATGGTGATGATAGCAAAACGCAACTATACTGGAGGCCAAATGGGACAGCCTCCGCATGCCCGAGGCCCTGGCCTTGGGGACCGGATGGAGGTGAGAATGGCACTAAACTGTAGAGACAGGCAGTGTGAGAGGCTGGGACTGAAGGAACCCCCTTCCTGGCAGACTTGTGCTGGGACCGGCGGAAGAAATGTCTCTGGGCCTCTTCTAGCGCCAACTCCGGAGCCTGCGGCTCCCTGGCCTGAGCTTTCTGAGGTCCAGCACCTTCCCTTTTATTTTCCAGAGGAATGTGCTCCTTCAAAAGTCCTGACCCATGTTCTGGGAGCAGCTGGGGCAGGCAGAGCCACTGGGGCCTCATTTGT
Organism: Myotis lucifugus; assembly: GCF_000147115.1. NCBI lineage: Eukaryota > Metazoa > Chordata > Mammalia > Chiroptera > Vespertilionidae > Myotis > Myotis lucifugus. The sequence goes on along the minus strand of NW_005871273.1, from coordinate 1,813,869 downwards.
GGGGCAGGTATGGGTGGCCAGGAGCCTCGGCCGCCCCAGGACACAGGGCCTCTGCTGAGCTCTAGGTGGGCAACTTCTCTGGCAACCTGGACACTGCAGGCTGAGGGTGTCCTAGGCTGCCCTTCAGAGGGATCTGCAGCGGGGAGGCCCAGTGAGGAAGTACTGGTTACATGACTGGGGTTCCTTTCACAGACTAGGGGAGCTAGAAGGAACCATTGCAGTCTTCTAGTTGAACCTACTCATTGTATCGGAGAGGACACTGGAACCCAGAGAGACTGACTTTAAAGCCACCAGGGAGTTGGTGTCCCAGCCAAGGCTTGATCTGGGTCCCACGCTCCAGGGCCAGTGTGTACCTCTGCACTGAGGCCCAGCCTGGGACTCAGGGACTTATCGCCTCTCCCTCCCCGCTCCCTCCTCACTGGGTGCTTCCTCTGCTGTGGGTGCAGTAGCTAATTCCATCCTCATTACAATGCCACGTGCTACGTGTGACTATGGTCTGTGGGTGCGGAAACTGAGAAGCTAAGGAACTTATGTAAGGACAACAGTGAAGTGTGTGGTAGGGATCTCTCTGACCCCAACACTCCCGGTCTTACTCATATGCTGGAATTCACCAAAATATCATTGTATTGAAGAAGAAAGACCATCGGGCGATGCAGCCAGCATACTTAGTTTTAAATGACCTGAAGACAATCTCCCTTCCATCTTGCAGCTCGTGTGTGTCTCCAGGGCCCCTGAGCTGTGGCTGAGGCAGCCTGGTTGGTCTTGGTTCTTTGCCATCTTCATGACCTACCCCAGGCCTTGTTGTTGTTCTAGAGTACTTAAAAATAATATATATATTTTATTGACTTTAGAGAGGAAGGGAGAAGAAGAGAGAGATTGAAACATCAATGATGAGAGAGAATCATTGATCACCTGTCTCCTGCACGCCCTACACTGGGGATCAAGCCTACAACCCAGGCATGTGCCCTGACCGGGAATCGAACCGTGACCTCCTGGTTCATGTGTTGATGCTCAACCACTGAGCCACACCGGCTGGGCCCAACCCGGGTTTCATGAAAGGGGAAACTTTATGACATTAGCGGGATCCAGGTCTTTACCCCCAGGCATCTGTCTAATGTGCAACCCCCTCCCGCCGCAGGCACGGCTACAATTTCGTGGTGGCCATTCCCGCCGGCGCCTCGAGCATTGACATCCGCCAGCGCGGCTACAGGGGGCTGATTGGCGATGAGAACTACCTGGCCCTGAAGAACAGCCAAGGCAAGTACCTGCTCAACGGGCACTTCGTGGTGTCACCCATGGAGCGGGACCTGGTGGTGAAGGGCAGCGTGCTGCGCTACAGTGGCACGGGCATGGCCGTGGAGAGCCTGCAGGCCTCCCGGCCCATCCTGGAGCCCCTGACCGTGGAGGTCCTCTCTGTGGGGAAGATGACGCCGCCGCGGGTCCGCTATTCCTTCTATCTGCCCAAGGAGCCCCGGGAGGACAAGTCCTCCCACTCCAAGGACCCCAGGGGTCCCCCCGTGCTCCACAACAGCGTCCTCAGCCTCTCCAATCAAGTGGAGCAGCCGGATGACAGGCCCGCTGCGCGCTGGGTGGCGGGCAGCTGGGGGCCGTGCTCCGTGACCTGTGGCGGGGGCCTGCAGAGGCGGGCGGTGGTCTGCCGGGGTGCCCCCGGGCAGCGCGCAGCATCTGCCTGCAACGCCAACCATCGGCCGGCGGAGACGCGAGCCTGTGGGGACCCCTGCCCGACCTGGGAGCTCGGGGCCTGGTCGCCCTGCTCCAAGAGCTGTGGCCGCGGCTTTAAGAGGCGTCCACTCAAGTGTGTGGGCCGAGGAGGGCGGCTGCTGGCCCGGGACCAGTGCAACCTGCGTCGGAAGCCCCAGGAACTGGACTTCTGCATCCTGAGGCCGTGCTGAGTGGGATCTACGGTGCTGCCGGTGTTCTGGCCAGCGGGAGCTGTGGGCAGGGGGCCCACGCCACGATGTCACCACATCCAGGGACAAGGATCATGGGTGGGAGCGAGCGGTTTCCTCCTGCCCCCGGGCCTGGGCAGGGAGCTAAGTCACTAACACACAGTCTACCTCACACCTGGCTTCTCCAGGGCCGTCTCGGGAGAGGCTGAGAGGTGCGGGTGCTGGGCAAGAAGGTGCTGGGGCCCAGTTTCCAAGAGACCTGGAGGGTGGCCACTCCCAGGCAGACTTCAGGGACCTGGGCCCCCGTCGGGGAGGCCACAGGCTGCCGGAAGGGCCATGGCCCAGCAGCTGGCACCCTCAGGTGGCCCCGGGGCCTCTGAGCCATCTCTGAACAAGGTGCTTTTAGCCCACTTTCCTTTTCTGACCGACAGACTGAACCATGCTCATGGGCTGGGGGTGAGCAGGCGTGGAGGGAGAGGGAGTCCGGGCCACTCTTCTTGAGAAGGGCTGGATGTATGGGGGAGTCCTGAGGTTCCTCATCTTCCTTCTACTCTGGGCCCCCCTTTAAAGAGACACCTCTTCTCCTGTGTCACCCAGGCCTCCAGCGGGAGGGCTTTCCCACCAGTGTCCTCCGAGGCTCTGCGGGAAGGGATAGGACGTCGATAGCGAGCCCGTTGTCTTCATGAGGGATCCGACCATTTTAAAAAAATGCTGGAACGTATAAGGGGAGATGGATTCTGTGGCTGAAGCAGGGGGTTTGGGGAGAGATCTCGAGGGTTCTGCGGTCTCTGCAGCTGGGCTGAGCCTGGGGGAATGTCACCCTAGGGTGGGAGGAGGAGGCCCAGGTTCTGATGGCTTCCTCCTCCAGGGAGGCAGGTGTCAATCAGGCTGATGCCTTCGGCTCTGCGTCGCCTTCCCAGTGGTCAGGGTCCCGGGCCTACTAAGGGGGCATGGGGTGTGCCCAGGAGGGCCGGTGCTGAAACTCCACATGCCTGCAGGTTGGTCCTCATCCGGGCAGCTCCATGCAGTCTGGCTTGGGCATGTCACGTGGCATCCCGGGCTGTGGTTTCTGCAGTTGGAAAATGGGATTCACTAGTTGCTACCTCAGGCTGTACTCTCGGGGAACCCCGCCTTGGCCCTCCCCCGGAGCAGCAGTGATGTCCTGGTGCTTCCAGAAGACCCGGCCGCATCCTCTGTAGACTGAGCTGTCCAGGCACAAAGATGCGCTCAGGTGCATGGCTCTCTGCTGTCCACAGCCTGGCCACTCACTGCGGCTCCAAATACACAGACAGGTGCCCTCTCTCAGGTGCCCTGGCCGCAGGGGACACCAAGAATCGATCACCTGACCCAGGGGCCTTGATAACTGCCAGTGGGAGCGGCTGGCGAGCTGTCTACCTTGGAGACATGTTAGGGGAGTGGAAAGCAGGGTGCTCCTACAGCTCCAAGTGGGGAGATGTTTTGGGGTCTGGTCCTTTGGCCAAGTAGGGTCTTTAGGAGGCCTCGGCTGCCCCAGGGTGCACACGGAAGGTTCTGCTTCTGAGCGTAGGTAAGAGTCCTGGACTTCAGCGAGGTGACATCAGGGCAGGTGTCTTCATTCGGTTTCCCCTCTTAGTCAGAATCCGAAAACCAGCCGGGCAGCCAGGCGGGCCTCTGGGATGGCGTTCTATTCCCAGTCTAACGCTGGCTGAGCCCTGGCGCAGAGCCCCCTGGAGCAGGGGGCATGCTGAGCTTGGAGGCAGGGCTGCTGTCTCCCTGGGAGACCAAGGGAGGAGGGTTCCTTGTCCCGCAGGAGTGAGCACTGGAGGCTGCAGGGCTAAGAGGAGCCCAGGGTGCCAGGCCGGACACAGACCTGCCGACCAACAGCAGCACTGTGCCCTGTGCCTGGTGCACCCATCCTCAGCGAGGAGAGGGGGTCGTGGGGGTCATGGGGGCCATGGGGGATGGGTAGGGGAAGGGGTGGCGGGGGAACGGAGCTGCCATCAGTGGGGTACTTGGCCCTTCACAGAGCAGCTTTCTGAGTCATGCCAAGGAGGGATAACCAGTCTCATTCCTGACACAGGCTGCGTCTCGCTGTCCTTGTCTGCAGTGATGTTTTTCTCTTTCCTTTTTTTTTTTCTTTTCTTTGCAAAAGAAGTATGACCAAGACAACTTGGGAGGTTGGTCTTGAATTTGACCATTTCACGAATCCAACTGTGCTCTCCAAGGCCGAGCACAGATGAGCCTCAAGGCATCTAGGGATGGGATAAAAAGCTAAGGTGGTGTCTCATGTCCAGTGGGAGGAGAGGAGCATTCTGGGGGCTCCAGCAACTTCTGTTGCGGGGTGTGGCCCAGGAAGGACCTGGGCTCAGGAGCCCTCTGCCCCCTCTGCCCACCATGTGCACTGATTGGAGGAGTTTGAGCGCATGGCCTGGCCCTGCTGCCGGGTGGGGTGGGCACAGGTGCAGAGACACGCGTGTTTCCGGCCTGGAAGGCACCGTCATCATGGAGCCCCCTCTGTGTCTGGTTCCTTTGCATTCCGTGTTCTGCAGGGGATGGGAGACCGGGTACCGCCGGGCTGTGTATACTGTGTATACGGGGGGCTGGCTGCTGCGGGGACAACAGCCTTCTCCTAATAAAGTTGTAAGTATTTAAACCTGTGTCCTGCCTCGGTGACTTCATCTCGTCTACGAACACGCTGCCCAAATCTACTGAGCACCCACCATGTGCAGCCACGGAGCTGGGGGCTGTGGTGTAGCGGTGACTGGGCAGGCGCAGTCCCGTCCCATGCAGCTGGCTGAGGAGGCAGAGCAAACGAGGCAGCACAGTGGCAGGTGTGGTGGGTGCCAAGGAGAGAGGAACCGACGCACAGAAGAACTGAGGTCTGGGTGTGTGGGGTGTGTGTGGGGGGGTGTGATCTGTGAGAGCCTGGCCGAGGGCGGGACACAGCCCTGCTGAAGGGGCAGGAGCCGTCCACCATCCAGCAGAGGAGCAGCAGGCTGCCGCCTGGGACCAGCAGGAGCAGGAAGGCCGCTGGGGCCACCTGAACCCCTCGAGTGAGGGGCGAGGCCCAGGAGGGGCCAGAGGGTCTATCGTGCAGGGGTTCTGGGTACCTACCTGCCTTAGGAGGAAACCCCAAGTTTCATTCTGTTGGGAGAATGTTTCTCGCTTCCCAGTTCTGTTTTGGTTGGACAGTGTTAGCAACCAAACGGGAGGGGTGGGATGCGTTTTGAATAACATCCAACTGCGAGTCCAGAGACTTGTGTTGGTGTCAGATCTGAGGTCCTCTCCGGGAATCCCGCTTCCTGTCTGCGAGGTGAGAGGGTAGGGTTACTATTTAATGTTCCTTCAGGGTGTTTTGGCCTCAGCAGTCTGGGTTTCTAGGCAGAGTTATGGCTGAATCTTTGGGAGAAGATTGTTGGGTGTCCACTGTGGGTCAGAGAGGAAAGGGCCCCTTCCCATGCCTTTCCTACAGGGCCTCAGGGAGAATGGCTTCTCGGAGCCCATTGTGCACAGAGGGGGGTCGGGGAAGGGTCCAGAGTGAGGCCTGGACACGCTTCCGCCCTTGATAAAGGTTCTGGAGAGGGAGGCCTGAGCCCGAGGAGCCCAGGTGACCCCATGGGCTGGGGGAAGCGTGGAAGGCTCTGCAGGGGCTCACTCTGGTGTCTAAGCTCCAAGTCAGCAGTTGTACCATCTTCGTAAATTTACACAAAATGCTGCCACGTTCCCGGGCTTGTTATTTTTGTCACCCCTTCTGTTTCCCATGACAGCCATTGCCAATAATGGAAATGTCCCCATGGGCAGGGATAGGGGTAAAGGAAGACTTTCCCTACTTATAACACGAAATGTGTGCCCCCCCCTCCCGCCCCCACCGCACCAACCCATCTCCCAGCTCTCTGACGCCAGCGGGTGTCCTAGAATTTATTTCTGCCACTAACTAGCTGGAGTCAGCATCAGACGCCACGGGTTCAAGGGCACGGTCCCACAAGGCGCCCCACTGCAGACACCAGTCTCAAGTCATGGTCCCCAGGACGCCCAGGCTTCGGATGCACTTAGCTACAGAGTGAGGGCTTCCACAGTCCCCCCTCAGGGCTGGTGATTGGCTGGGATGGCTCACAGAACCCAGGGAAACACTCGCTTATGTTTCCTGGTTTATGATAAAGGCTGTGATAAAGGGCACGGGTGAGCAGCCACGGGAAGAGGTCTGTGGGGCGAGGACCCGGGGGTTCTGAGTGCAGGAGCCCTGTCCCCGTGGGGCTGGGGCATCACCTCCCTGCGCTCGTGTGTTCCCCAGGACGAGGCTCTCTACACCTGTAGTTTAGGGATTCGCACGAGGTTTCCTCAGTCGGCACGGGGGATTGTTACCTCAGTCTCCAGCCCCGTCCCCGCCCTGGTGGGTGAAAGTTCTAGGTTTGCAATCACGGCTTGGTCTTTCTGGTGATTGGCTCCCAGCCGGGGGCCACCCAGGAGGCCACCAAGAGTCCCCTCAGGACAACAAAAGACACTTCTATTGCCCAGGAAATCCCAAGGGTTTGAAGAGTTCTGCGTCAGGAAGGAGGGGTCAGAGATCAATATATATAATCTCTATCTTCCTCTCCATCTCCCTCTCCATCTCCCTCTCCATCTCCATCTCCATTTCCATCTCTATATCGATATCTATATAATCTATATCTATCTATATATTTCTTTTTAAAAATATTTTATTTATTTATTATTATTTTTTTAATTTATTGTCTAAAATTTATTGTCTAAAGTTTTACATATGTCTCCTTTTCCCTGATTGACCCCTTCCTCCCCCAGCCATTCCCACCCCGGGCAAGCCCCCACGGGCCCAGTGTCTGTGTCCGTTGGTTATGCCAATATGCATGCAACAAAAATAGATCCAGAGACAAATGGCAGGGGAGGTTGGGGAGGTTGGGCGGGGGGGGGGGGGGGAGGTTAGAGAGCAACCAAAGGACTTGTACGCATGCATATTAGCAAATAAGTATTTGTATTGATTTCAGAGATGAAGGGAGAGAGAGAAAGAGATAGAAACATCAATGATGAAAGAGAATCATTGATGGGCTACCTCTTGCATGCCCCACACTGGAGATTGAGCCCACAACCCAGGCATGTGCCCTGACCTGGAATCGAACCGTGACCTCTTGGTTCATGGGTTGACATTCAACCACTGAGCTACACCGGTCAGACTATATAGTATTTCTTTTTTTTTTTTAATAAATATATTTTATTGATTTTTTTACAGAGAGGAAGGGAGAGGGATAGAGAGTTAGAAACATCGATAAGAGAGAAACATTTATCAGCTGCCTCCTGCACACCCCCTACTGGGGATGTGCCCGCAACCAAGGTACATGCCCTTGACCGGAATCGAACCTGGGACCTTTCAGTCTGCAGGCCGATGCTCTATCCACTGAGCCAAACCAGTTATAGCTATAGTATTTCTTATTATGTCGCAGCAAATAATGGAGAAAGGAGAGGAGGCTGGGTCCCGTCTCTAGAAGCTCCAGGTAGGGTAGGGGGGTAGGACTGACACTGGAGCCGCCTGGAGCAGACAGCCTGGCTGTCCTTTGAAGCTTTCCGCACGGGGAAGGAGCCCTTTCCTAACCTCCTGGCCTTTGAAGAGAGGCAGCAACAGTTTGCTTTGTAATTCATCCTCCGGAGAGGAATGCGTTTTTGTCCCAGAAGAGAAAAAGCCTCAATAATGATCAAAAGGTCTTGACCCCTTGGGTCCCCGCTCCCCTGCCCAGCGAGCCCTGGCTGGCCCCCAGCAGGCTGAGCTGGCAGGGCCTGTGGCAGCGTGTGTGACCCAGAAAGTCTTTCCGTGGCTCCCTGGCTTGCACCCAGCCCTGTTGGGTGAGTCAGCCCTGAGGCCTGCAATCCTAGCCACGAGTCCCAGGGGAGCCAAATGTCTCCCCCTTCAAACTCTCCTGATGCCACCACATTGCCCAGCCCGGGCAGCCCCAGGGGACCGCAATGACATCGCCCCTGCTCCCAAGCAGGGGTGCCAGGAGCGCAGTGCCCCACCCCCTGGGGCTCACCGGGGAGCCCTGGCGTGTTTGTCCTGTGTTTGCTCAGTAAGTAAGTCACATTCCAAGCACTGGCCAGAATGTTGCTGAGGGAGATAAGAGTTCCTGGCTCCCAGAGCATTCCTGACAAGAAGCAGAACTCTTTGTTTCCAAAGGAGAGGGATTTGGGCAGAAAGGAAGGGCAGGATGGAGAGGAAGAGAGAAGGGAACCTCCTCGTGAAAAATCGGATTTGGGAACGTGGGAAACAGAGTCCTGGGGAATGTTCGGAGGCTGATGAGATTCCAGCCACATCCTTACGTTGTTGCAGTCCGTCCTTCCGCCCCTTCTCCTCTGCCCCTTCTTGGGGCCACGATCCCAACAGTATGAGCAGGGGTTCAGGCCACTGCTCTCTTGACTTTGACCGCCTGTCCAGGTGGCCTCATGGGACTGGGCTTCTGGTCTCACCAGGGAGCACCCATCCCCATGGTAGCATGGGCGATCCAGCAGATATCTTGACCTGGTGGTGTTGGTCTTGAGGCTTTTGAGAAAAGAGCCTTTGGGGGTGTAAGGAAATGTGTTTAGGAGAACAACGTGACCTCTGACCTCTGGAAAGGCCCTCTTTGGACTGTTTGCAGTGCCCCAGGCAGCAGGGACACCCAGCGCCTGGTTGGGGCTGGGGCCAGGACACAACCACTGTCAGGGAGAATTTCCAAGGTGGAGGCTTCCTGGGAACGTGCGTGAGAGCAAGATGAGGACGCTGCCCTGTGCGGGCACTGTTCCGATGTACAAACAGGGTCCGTCTGGTCTTCACAGCCATCCTCTGAGGATTGACCAACCCAGAATGCAACCAGGGTTTCAAAATGTGAAGTAACTTGTGCAAAGTTACCCAGGCCAGCGACGGGGCGGGGATTCAAGCTCCTTGCTTCCTTCCAGCCCTGGGCTCCTCGCCACCCCGGCAGCTGAGGAGGTCTTGTCAGTCTCTCGGTCAGGAGGAGAGACAATTACCTGGCCATTTCTTTTCCCTGAAAGACTCCTTGGAATGACCTAGGAGCATGTTCTGGAGGCAATGTTTTGTGATTTCCAAAGGGCCTATCAACACAACCCACACTGGCCCTGACCCCTATCATCTCTCCTAATAGGAAATCTGTTCACTGGATTTCTTTCTTTCTTTCTTTCTTTCTTTCTTTCTTTCTTTCTTTCTTTCTTTCTTTCTTTCTTTCTTTCTTTCTTTCTTTCTTCCTTTCTTCCTTCCTTCCTTCCTTCCTTCCTTCATTTCCTTTCTTCCTTCCTTTCTTTTTTTTTAAAATATATTTTTATTGATTTCAGAGAGGGAAGGGAGGGAGGGAGGGAGGGAGAGAGAGAGAGAGAGAGAGAGAGAGAGATTAATGATGAAAGAGAATCATTGCCTTCTTTGATCCCTTCACTGGGGGCAGAGCCCACAACCCAGGCATGTGCCCTGACCGGGAATCAAACCGTGATCTACTGGTTCGTAGGTCGACGCTCAACCACTGAGCCACACTGGCCGGGCTCAATTGCCTTCTTGCCTGTTTCCCAGTGGAGCTTCCTCTGAGATTCTCAGGGCTGGCATTTGGCTTCGGAACCACCCTGCCACCTCATGAACCTGGAGTCCAGAGGCCCCTGAAACCTTGGATGGTTTGAGCTACTGTGAGTGTCAAAGGGCAGTGAGGAATGGTGAGAAGTGGAGTCCAGTGGCTCTTTCTTTTCCCTGGAAACCTCCAGAAGTTTGTTCCTTCCCTTTCCTCAAAATTATTAAGTATTTAAGACATACAGAAGGAACAAGGAATAATAAAATAAAACTTAGGTGATTTATTTTATTAATCATGTTGCATGAGAAATAAAACACCACTAATGGAGTTGAAGGCCCCTGGGGGAGTCTCCCCGTCCATGCTCCTCCCTCTCCACCAAGGGTGCCCATCATCTTGAATTTGCTGTTTATCATCCCTAGACATCCTTTTATCCTTCCACTGCATAAATCTGGATCCCTAAACAATGTAGCATTTGCTTTGCGTGCATCCCACCCGTATCTGCAGGTAGCTCCTGCATATCCCTGCGTTTTCTGCAGCTTACTCTCTTTGCTTAACGCTACATCTGGTGGACTCATTCCTGTGGATACATGGAGTTCTAGTTCACTTGTTTTTCCGTCTGGTGTATTGTTTCATTATTTGGATCGAATAATTGACATTTAGGTTGCCTCCAGAATTTTGCTAATACAAACAGTTCTACTGTGAAAATTTCGTACATGTTCTCGGGGGCATGTATATAGGAGAGCCGCCGGGGGTGAAATTTCTCGGCCATAGGGTGTGTGTACCTCAATTTTACTGTGAGCTATTTCCAGATTGTTCTCCAAGTGGCTTTACCATGTCCAGAGTTTTGCCAATTTGCCTCCCCCCGCCCCCCCCACTCCCTCCCTCAGGGACTGCCTTCTCCACCAACTGAGGTTGCTTCCTGACCCACCTTACTGTTAGGAGGATTCAAATTTCTCCAGTTTACCTCCTTCCCTCTCCCTCCCTTCCCCCCTCTCTCTCCCCCACTCACTATCAGCCAGGATTCCAACAGGAAGTAGATGGCACACTCAAAGTAGAATAATCTGAGGAGACAGTTGAATAAAGAACAGTTTACAAAGCTGTGGGCAGGGAGTAGGGGGACCCCAAGAGCTAGTGCAGCACCCCAGGCTAATAACTGTTGGGCTTCGTTTCTACATGAGTCTGAAAGGTGAGGGGAGAAAGTTTGTGAGGACCGGAGTTAGGCTGGTCTATGTAGATAGGGCGGTCGAACAGGTGCTGACCCCTTTGAGGGGGGACACACTTTTGGTTGCTTTATCTGTAAAAGGGGAAATAATAGTACTTACCTCTCGCAGCGATTGTGTGTGTTCAATGTGCTGATGTGTTTAGCACAGAGCTAGCATGTAGTAAATGGGCAATAAATGCCAGATAGTTATTACTTCAAGCCAGGAGTAAGTTACAGAGGCTCAAGAATGCTCAAAGAAATTCCATAGCTGTTATTTCCCAATCTGTGTTGAAATATAAGTGGGTTAAGGTTATTCTTCCCGTAGTTGTTTCCCAACATTTTTTGCACTTTTCTGGGACGCTGGCCTTTTATATCACTCCTCAGAAGTCAATATGGCTCCTGCTTTCTGAATATTGCAGAACTGCTTTGGGGAGATGAGTGTCCAAGGTTTCTGGCTGATATTTCTCATTCTTTTCCCAAAATTTTATTATGAAAAATATTAGACATACAATACTGGGAAGAATAATGGATGATCATACATCCATTACTTAGAGCAGGGGTCCTCCAACTACGGCCCGCGGGCCACATGCAAATACAAATATTGTATTTGTTCCCCTTTTTGTTTTTTTACTTCAAAATAAGATATGTGCAGTGTGCATAGGAATTTGTTCATAGTTTTTTTTTAAAACTATAGTCTGGCCCTCCAACGGTCTGAGGGACAGTGAACTGGCCCCCTGTTTAAAAAGTTTGAGGACCCCTGACTTAGAGTCTATAATTGTTATTTTACTGTATGTGCTTCATCTCTTTCATAGACTTTTTTTTTGTCAAACTGCTTCGAAGTGACACCCTGACACTTCACTCTTTTTAAAAAATATATATATATATTTTTATTGATTTCAAAGAGGAAGAGAGAGCATAAGAGAGATAAAAACATCAATGATGAGAGAAAAGCATTGATCAGCTGCCTCCTGCATGCCCCCTACTGGGGATGGAGCCTGAAACCCCAGCGTGTGCCCTGACTGGGAATCGAACCGTGACCTCCTGGTTCATAGGTCGATGCTCAACCACTGAGCCACACCAGCTGGGCCTGATACTTCCCTCTTAAATACTTTCATGTGCATTTCGTAAGAACAAGGACAGTTTCAATACCATGATCATATCCAAGAGAACTAACCATTCCCTGGTAGCACCGATATCTAGCCCATCTTGAAATTTCTCCAGTTGTTCCAAGAACATCACTGAAAGGATCCGTTCAAGGTTCCCACACTGAATTTCAGTCTCTGGTTGTTCCTCATGGTGCCTCTGACTTGCCCCATTTCCCCTGTGTTTCCTGCGTGGCTCATGCTGCGTCATATCTGCAGGCTGGGAAGGAGGTTTCCCACCAGTGGTGAGGCTGTTAGGGGCAGAAATAGAATACTGGGGGCCAGCAAACATTATAAGAAATATTAACCATGTTCTGTTCACCTTGATGGTTCTGTCCTGATTAGAGAAAGCACATTCTAACCTGGCTGAGAGTTGTACGCCCGGGGACATGGGAGCTAACATTGGAATGCAGTCCATCCTCCTGTCCCGGGAACTGCCTACCATGATGGAAAGATCTACAACCTCGTGGCTGAAACAGTCTAGTCCAGGAGGCACCTACTTTTATAACCCCCAGCCCCTATTACCTGTAATCTGGTCCCGGGGTGCCTGAAGGTGACCACCCTCCTTCAACTCCCGCCAGCCTGCATGACTTGCAACCTGTAATGATTATCCCATACCTACTTTCCCATGCCTGTAATTCCTACTTCCCTACATCACCATTGACCTTCTACCCAATAGAAGCAGCTGGCTTATGGGGGCTGAAGAGCAGATTTTTGTGGATGACCTGCTGCTTTCCCATACTGCTGGCAGTATTGGAATAAATGCCCATATATGTTCAACCCTTTCTCTGCTAAATTGGCTCACGTAGTGACAGCAGCCCGGACCCCTTGGTTGTCCGGTTACAAGGCTGGCGGGTGACTTGGCTTCCCTGATGTTTTCAGCTGGCCGTGAGGAATGTGTCTTCCCTTCACTCATGGAACCGAGTTCAGTCACCTTTCCCCTTGGCTTTCCCTGCTCTCCACTGAACTGCAAGGGCCCTCTCTCCTTGGTCTTAAATACCCCAAAGATTCTGTTAGGGGAAGATAGTAGGTGCGCTCCTGTTCCTATGAAAGGCTTTTCCCATGTTTTCAGTTTTAAGTGGGTCATTTAAATACAGTGATTCATTCATTTGTTCCACAAATACCTGCATATCTACCAGGTACCAGGCACTAAGCAGACCTCTACTTCCTGCTTCTGTGCTGGGCTCCTCTTCTCTCTCTGCTTGTTCCTGCTCAGTTTCCCTCATGAGCTCCTCCTTCCTTCCTCATTTCAAACTCTTTCCCTGGGGATCACATGCTCTCCCATTGCTTCATTTAAAACTGACCATCAGTGGCTCATGAATCTGCATACCTAAACCTTTCCCAGACCTGTGCTCACCCAGACTCCTCCCTGGAGGGACCCTCACATTTCACGGGTCATCTGGTCACATGACTTGATCCCACGCTCCCCTCCCCCCCATCCCAATGTCTTTAAATTTGGTCCCTACTGTGCCTTTTCTGGTGCTGCCGCCTTAGTGCAGAGTAGCGTCACATCTCACCTGGAGTAAGTCAATAGCCTATCCCTAACCTTTCTGGTTCCAAATGCATCCCCTTCAGTCCTTTCCCAGGAATGGCTTCCAGTCTGACAGAAGATGCCCCATTTAGTGCTCTCCTGGCACCCTCTGTGTCCTTTATTTTTATTTTTTTTAATATATTTTATTGATTTTTTACAGAGAGGAAGGGAGAGAGATAGAGAGTCAGAAACATCGATGAGAGAGAAACATCGATCAGCTGCCTCCTGCACATCTCCCACTGAGGACGTGCCCGCAACCCAGGTACATGCCCTTGACCGGAATCGAACCCGGGACCCCTCAGTCCGCAGGCCGACGCTCTATCCACTGAGCCAAACCGGTCTCGGCCCCTCTGTGTCCTTTAATAGAGATATGTATAGAGATCTATGGGATTATAGGAGAGCAATGGCGGCGGTAGCTCTCAATGGACCTGGGGAAGACCTCACAGAGGACCTGGGTCTTAAAGCATGAATGGAATTTGGTAGCAGATAAGGAGGGACAGCATTCCTCACTGTGGGGTGAGCATGCACTATGGCATAGGAGCTTTAAAAATGCAAAAGCTTGGTATGGCTGGACTGTAGAATGCATGGGACAGATGAAGCTTGAAGGTTGGGCTGGGGCCTTATGATGCAGGGCCTTCTATGGGAACTTGTGCTTTGTTTGGTGGGCCACAGAGTCATAGAAGGATATGAAATCAGATTTTTAAATGAA
>NW_005871273.1:1743452-1792740 GCF_000147115.1 Myotis lucifugus | reverse complement strand
GTTTGATTATGGCTAGGAGACACTAAGTTCTGATTTTCCACTAGGTCTCCTCTGACACAAACTCTGCTGAGGGGTCACCTCATTATTTCCACATGGACTTGACATCCAGGTCTCCTTGGGTCTTCACCTATATCTCGAGGGAAGGTGACTTGTTACCTCCCAGTGGGGATAAAGCTCCCAGCTCCTTTCTTGACCTCCTGTGACACTGCCATGTGTATTATAGCCTCATGAGGGTGGTGAAGAGTTGCTCCCCACTCAACCTTCCCGGGCAGAGCTGGAGTGGGGCCACAGCTCTTTTCCTGTGGCATAGGAGAGCAGTGATTGTCCACGAGTTTTCTGTCTTGCTAGCCTCCCCTTTCATGGTTCTTTCGTCAAAGAGAGAAGGCTTTTGTTGGGGGTTTGTCTGTCTTCTGGTCTTTTTGCCACCTTCTTCTGCTCCAAGTCTGGTATATACGAGGCAAAACAACACCAACCAACCAACCCCAAACCCATAACAAGCCCAGGGAATTCATCACTGTGTTGGGAGTACCGAAGTCCCTAGCCAGTCTGCCTTCTTCTCTCTGCCTTTCAGTCTATTACGTTGGTTTCTATATTCTGTCCAGGGCTTTTTGTTGTACATGCAGGAGGAATAGGGAAACGTATGTCTATTCCATTTTCCTGGAAATGGAACTCTAGCCCTCTTTTTGAACCCGCTCAAAAGTTATCACACGGATCTAAGTTGAGGACTGGGTTCCTGGGGAAGGGCAGCTGTTACACTTTTAAAAAAAATTTTTTTTTAGTTTAACTACATTTAACATTCAGATTTTATGGCCAGGAACCGTGTGAGCTGCTTTACAAATATCCTCTCATTTCACCTTCACAATCCCCCTTTGTGTGCACATTCTCATTACCTTGGATTCACAGATTAGGGAACTGGAGCTTGGTGAGCCGTCTCCCCAGGGTTGCTCAGAAGGTCAGTGCAGGGCTGGGCTCTGAACCGGCACCTGATTTGAAAGATTCGCCCGAGAGGCTCACTGCCGCATTCTTCTGTCTTGGAGGCCTGGCGGGCTGCTGGCTTGTTGATGGATTGTTGACTAAAAGAGTTGTGTGGTTTGGCCAGAACCTTAACTTGCTGTGGTGGTTGGTGCCTTTCAGGACTGCCACTGACCCGGGAGGTTACTTGAGGACAATTCTTAGAAAGTCAGGGGTTGAACCCAGGCTCTCAGGGCCACTTCCCTCGTTTCCAGTCTCCGAACCCAAACAAGTTCTTTCCTTCACCGGAGGTCCGTCCCATCTGCACACCTCACGGGAAAGGGAATTTGTTTGAAAGTCTGACCACATGATTGGCACTAGCACCTGACTTTGCTCGTGCCCCCGAGTCTCTCAATTAGGAAAGAAAACCTGCTTCAGTGTCAGGAGCCCTCTGGCCGTGCCCACGAATGCCTGTAAAAGGAGGTTTTCCCTAGCAGAGCTTGTGGGGGTTTTTAGCTCAGGAGGCCTGGTTTAAAAACAAACATCTAACATTTGTCTTGGAGCTTAACCAACTCCACCAATCTAGCATTCTCTTTAAAGTGCAGTTGTGATTCCAAAGCATGTGGTGAAGCAAAAAAGGAACACCCTTCATACTTCGCATCCCTGTCCCTGGCCGGAGCCGAGAGCCCACCTTCGTCGTGGGTGCCTGTGTGGGGCCTGCTTCTACTGGGGAAGCGGGTTGGGCTGTGGGGAAGGAGAGGGCTGAGTATCGAAGAGACAGAGTTCGGAAGTTATAGGTTCCTAGGATGGTTTGCCCTATGCAGACACACACATGGGATAGCTCTTATAGAAATGGATTATTTATTTGTTGTTGTTAATCCTCACCCGAGGATATTTTTCCATAGATTATTTAGAGCAGGGGTCCTCAAACTACGGCCCGCGGACCACATGCGGCCCACCGAAAACATTTATCCGGCCCGCCGGGTGTTTTTGCTGCCGCTGTATGCATAGGAATTTGTTCATAGTTTTTTTTTAAACTATAGTCCGGCCCTCCAACGGTCTGAGGGACAGTGAACTGGCCCCCTGTTTAAAAAGTTTGAGGACCCCTGATTTAGAGAGAGTGGAAGGGAAGGGGAGAGACAGAAAGATTGCCCCCTGCACCTGTCCGGACCAGGGTTGGGGATCGAGCCTGCGACTGAGGTATGCGCTCTTGACCAGAATTGAACCTGGGACACTTTAGTCTATGGTTTGACACTCTATCCACTGAGCCAAATGGGCTAGGGCCAGAAATGGATTTTTATATGATGTGGGAAAGGCATGGTTAATTTGAGAAGCCTAGTTGCCTAAGTGGCCCCAAGAAGTGGGAGCAGGTGGGGAAGTTGACTAGTAACCAGGTGTCTGGTGGTGGCCTGGGATGCCTGCTGGAGGGCAAGGCTGGTGCCCGGAGGAAAAGGGGCACAAGGCGTGGAGGATGAGCCGGACTCACAGATACTTCTGTGACAGCCCAGATGGAGCGGTGGCCTCTGCCCCGCTTCTGCCCCCAAAGCCAGTGCAAGTCCCACTGTGGGCCAACTCTAACCAGAACCACCCAGGCAAGGGCTTCTGGGAAACGGCTTCAGTGTAACCAAGTGGTCAATGTGACAGTTGCCACAATATATTTCTGAGTTTCTAGGTTACCAGTGATCGCCACCCCCCGCCCCCCATCTGTTTTCACTGACTACTAACCCTTATACCAGAGAGGAGAAAGATGAAAGCCTTAGGGCTGCAAGAGAGTCTTGGGGAGAACCTTGCCCGACACAGAAACCAGCCGATTTTCCTTGAAAGGCCGAGTCCTCATGGCTCTCCCCGAGTAGACTTTGGCCTGAGCCTTGTAACGAGGGGAGCAGATGCCCTCGTTTGCCCCGGTTCCAATTTACATCTGTTGTCCCAGCGTAATTATTAACAATGCATCCTGGAGTCTCAAGAATATGCTGGTTTGGATGACCAATGTCATTGTCACTGGCTGTTAGCTCAACAGTGAGCTTGCCCTTGCAGATGAGGGTGTGGAAAGCTGAGGGCAGAGGCCTGGGGCTGCTGGAGCCCCCTACCTCCCACCCCCTGCCTCTCAGTCATGCTATGGTCACTAGGGGGGTGAGGTGACTGGGCTGCAGCATGAAGACCTATAGGCAGAACAGGGGAGAAAAACTAGACTGGGCTCCCCCTATCCCAGAGCCCCTCTGCTTCCCCAAAATTTCAGGAAAATGCTTGCCATGTATCCTGTTCTTCCAATATCGCCCCATCCCCCCGCCAGGTTTGGGGTTTGGCTCAGTGCCTGCCAGCAACCTCAGCTTTTCCTTCTGCTCACGGACTGTGCTGCCTAAGGTCTTGATGCTGTACTTCTGACCTAGCCTTTTCTGTGTCCCCGTGGGGGAGGGGGATGCCCAGAGAGGGTGGGGACTGAGGGGGCGTGGTGTCTGGGACAACTTTCCCTTCCTCCCAGGATGATTAGAAATAGAGACATTATTGATATAATTCAATCAACGGGTGCCTGGCACTACGTCATCACTCAGAGCCACCCTGGGAGATGCTGGTGTTTTTCTCATTCATTCTCCAAATGCGGCTCTGCGGCTCTACTCAGAACTTCCTGCTCATTTCCTCTCTAGTCTTCTCCAGGTTGCTTTTTGTCCCCTGAAATGCTCTCTGTCCAACGTTTTCTTCCTGTGTGAAGAGTTCTCTGCTGTCCTCTGAGAGCCCTCCTGCCTTGGCGTTGATGACACGCAGCTTGGGGTCAATGTGAGCCTCCCCAAGAGCAGATGCGGTCTTCTCTCTCCAGTGAGATGGTTCCATTCTTATTTGTTTATTTATTTTTTGGTTAATCCTCATTGGAGGATATTTTTCCATTGATTTTTAGAGAGAGTGAAAGAGAGAGGGAAAGACAGACAGAAACATCGATGTGAGAGAAACACATCGATTGGTTGCCTCATGCACGAACCCTGACCAGGGCCTGGGCTGGGGAGGAGCTTGCAATCAAGGTACGTGCCCTTGACCAGAATCGAACCCAGGACCCTTTGGTCTGCAGGCCGACACTCTATCCACTGAGCCAAACCGACTAGGGCAGCCGTGGGCAAACTACGGCCCGCGGGCCGGATCCGGCCCGTTTGAAATGAATAAAACTAAAAAAAAAAAAAAAAAAAAAAAGGCCGGTACCCTTTTTATGTAAGGATGTTTACTTTGAATTTATATTAGTTCACACAAACAGACGAGGGGTGCTTTTGTTCCGGCCCTCCGGTCCAGTTTAAGAACTCATTGTGGCCCTCGAGTCAAAAAGTTTGCCCACCCCTGGACTAGGGCGATGGTTCGACCGTTGCAGACAGGAAATCTTGCCTTTGTATCCCTTCCTGGTCCAAGTGCTGCGTCCTGCGTGCAGCGGCATCTGACAGCGCACAGAGAGCCACATGCCTCCTCCCCTCTGGTACCGAGTTTTGTGGGAAGACAAACTCGAGAACAGCCTAGTGTTTACGGATTCCTCTATTTCCCAACAAGATTTCTTGCGTCCTACCCTCCACCCTCGATTCCCAGCGTGGAGTTCTACAGTTGCAGGAACCCCAAAGATGCAGGGACCCCAGGGCCCAAGGAGGTTGCAGAAAGCTACATTTCAGCTCAGCGAGGAAGGTCTCAGCATCCTGTCCAGGCACAGCGTTGTCCCAAAGCAAAGACTGGTGGCCGCCTTGGCCTTCTCCACCTAAGCCTGGGAACTCAAAGTGGCTCTTTCCCAGCCAAGCACAAGCAGCCTGGTTCGGGAGGGTGAGAGGCACAGAGGCAGTGGACGGGGAGGGGCAGGTGGGGCTAAATCTGCTTCCAGGTTGAACCCATATGTTTGGATACTCGGTAGAAGCGGGGACCTGGGAACTGTAGCCCATTATGTCATAGCTCCATCATTCTTTCTTCAAGTTAAAGTTTATCAGGGTGAATAGGACCTGACTTTTTAAAAATATATATATTTTTATTGATTTCAGAGAGGGAGGGAGAGAGAGAGAGAAAGAGAGAGAGAGAGAGAGCCATCAATGATGAAAGAGAATCATTGATTGGCTGCCTCCTGCAGGCCCCACACTGGGGATCGAGACCATAACCCGAACATGTGCCCTTGACTGAAATCGAACCTGGGACCCTTCAGTTCACAGGCCAATGCTCTATCCACTGAGCCACACCAGCTAGCACCGGACCTGGCATTTTTCATGCCCATTTGAATTGCACATTTTCCTGTGAGGTTATGCAACCTAGCGGTGAGGTTTTTGCTGAAGGCTCCTGCTCCCCTTTCGGCTGCACCACAAGCACTTGACCCTGGAGTGGGGTAGACAGGAGGTACTGCACACGCAGCCAACGACAGCGTTCAGTGGGCTGTGTACACAGGAGCCAGGAGGGCTGTTTCTGTCTAGAGGCAGAGGCAGCAGGGTGCCCCCGAGAGGGGCTCCGTGTGCAGCACAGTGTGTGAGGTGGGTGTCTGTGTGAGGCCTGGGTGGGGAGCGAGGCCCGAGGGTGGGGGCGTGTGCGTCCTGCTGTGTGTGGTCCTCCCAGCCTTGGGGCCGAGGCTCTGTTTTGAATGTCACTCTCAGCTTCGGAGGGCCTGGGCCGCTGCCAGCGGAGCTGGTTGGTGTTGAAGGGCCCGGGGTGATGGCTGTGGGAATGGCACCAGCCCGCCCGGCCTCTGAGGTAGCCGGTTTCCTCCGTGTCCCCGAGCGGGAGAGGTGTCACAGGCTGTGTGGGAAAGCAGGGACGCCCAGGGTGGGGACGGGACAGCGCTGGGTGTAGCCTGGGAGGGGCCAGGGAAGAAGGCAGAAGGGGGAGTCCTGGGGGAATAAGGAGAACAGGGCTTGAAAACCGCGATGAGGCATTCCTCCAGCCCTTGGCTCTCTTTATCTCTTCAAATGAAAGCCAGGCCTCTGCGGGAAGCTTCACTGGAGAGTCTGCTGGGAAATGAGAAAGGTCGGGGAGCAGTGGGAGAGGGAGTGGCTTTTCTGCCTCTGGGGACAGCATATATGCTGGGTGGGCGGCACAGTAATTTAGTATTTATTCGTTCCTCAATTGGTTATTGAGCACCTACTCTGTTCCAAACCCTGGCCTGAGGGACAGATAAAATAGAAGCCCTGGTGTCTGCTCTAAAGCAGCGGTCACCAGCCTTTTGGACCTCACGGACCCCCAGGGATGTATGGACCACCAGTTGGTGACCGCTGCTCTAATGGGCTCAGAGTCCAGGGAAGAATGTAGACAAATAAATAGATGATGATGTGATATCATATTATTCATCCTGGAAAATGTCGATAGGATATTATCTATACTATATTTATTAGTGTATAATATACTAGTGGTACTCATATTAATGAACTAATAACATAATTTTTAGTATATAATAATAATGTAATTTAGATGTGTAAATTATATGTCTGTACATAGCAAATCAATAGTATATACATACTATATACATATATACACTTATACACATATATAGGGTGTTCCCAAAATGTATACACACACTTTGAATAATTATAAAGCCAGTGTTTATTAAAATACATTTCATTTTCAAAATTGAGCTATCAGCTATTAAAGTGTGAATCCATTTTTGGGGGACACCCTGTACATATATAGCCTATTAGATAGTATACACACACATACATACATACACTATTCATATTCTGAATTTGGATATCCTATATAATAAAACCCTAATATGCAAATCAACCAAACGGCAGAATGACCAGTTGCTATGATGCGTACTGATCACCAGGGGGCAGACACTCAACGCAAGAGTGTCAGCCAGAAGCTGGGCTCACAGTTAGTGAGTGCAGCAGTGGTGGCGGGAGCCTCTCCTGCCTCCAGCGCTAAGAACTCCCAGAGGGTGGGTCTTGGACTGCAAGAGGGTGCAGGCTGGGCTGAGGGAGCTCCCCCCCCCCCGTGCACGAATGTTGTGCACCAGGCCTCTAGTATATGTATATACACACATACAAGTACTCTTCCATGAACCTCTGCCTCTGTTAACTCAGATAATCTCTACAACGATTCTATGCTAGTAAGTGGCATGACTGGACTTGAACCCATGCAGTCTGCCCCAGGTCTACCTCTTAATTACTCCCCTATACAGCCTCTCTGTAGAGGTGGACACAGGCTGCAAGAGGAAATCCTATATAATAAAAGGGTAATATGCAAATTAACCCTAAAGGTGGAACAACCGGTCGCTATGACATGCACTGACCACTCAATGCAGGAGCTGCCCCCGGGTGGTCAGTGCGCTCCCACAGGGGAAGCTCCACTCAGCCACAAGCTGGGCTGACGGCTGCGAGTGTAGCGGTGGTGGTGGGAGACTCTCCTGCCTCCTTGGGGTGTGGGCCTAAGCTGTCAGTTGGACACCCCCTGAGGGCTCCCGGGCTGCCAGAGGGATGTGTGAGTGCCAGCTTAGGCCTGATCCCCTGGGGAGCAGGCCTAAGTTGGCAGGTGGACATCCCCCGAGGGGTCCAGACTGCAAGAGGGTGCAGGCCAGGCTGAGGGACCCCCTCTAAGTGCACGAATTTTTGTGCACCAGGCCTCTAGTAAAAAATAAGAACGTTAAACTCCGCCCCAGG
Source organism: Myotis lucifugus (assembly GCF_000147115.1). Lineage (NCBI taxonomy): Eukaryota > Metazoa > Chordata > Mammalia > Chiroptera > Vespertilionidae > Myotis > Myotis lucifugus. Next base: position 1,785,196 of record NW_005871273.1, on the reverse strand, counting down.
GAGCCAGAGGGGCTTCAGAGCACAGGTCGTGGAAAGACTGGTGTTCCAGGATTGGGTCTGCACCTGCATTGGGGATGGGGAGGGAGGGTGGAAGATATTCCAAATAAGGAATCAGAACTTCCCAGGGCACAGAAGCTGGGGCGAGCCGGGTGCCTCACTGCAGGTCAGCCCAGGCCAGGGACAGAAAGCCAGCGCACAGCCTGGACTGTCCAGCCCAGGCCTCGGGTGCCACATCATAGAAGGCGGTGTCAAGGCCCTCTCCCTCCCCCCCCCCCCCGGCCCCTCGCCCCCTCTACACGTGCAAGGTTCCTATCAGCTGACTGCCGTCCAGGCTCCAGGCAGTGCTGATGACAACAGTGCTGACTCCTGCCAGTGTGGGGAGGGCGGGCGGGCACGTGGGGGAGGACTGGAGCCCATCTCCTTCCCAGCAGGGATGCCCATCCAGCTGTCAGCCTTTGCCAGAGGGGTCAGCACAGCGATGGTGAGGAGGCTGATTAAGGAGCTGTCCATGATATTGCTCAACCTCGGCACGTGGAGTCCGCTCGCCTGGGTCAGCCGGCCATCTGCGTCTTGTTTAGCGTCCCTACTCCTGTGAGTCCTGCTCTCTGGCCATCTGTCCAGCTGAGGGGGAGGTTTGCAGGCAGAGGAGGCTGGCCTCCTGGTTCTTGCTGTGTTTCTCCAACAAAACAGATGCTTGGAGCAAATAAACAGCCCAGGCAGCCTTGGAGGGGTCGTGTCAGGCGTAGCTGAGACGGGCTGTCCTTTTTGACGACTGCCGATGGGCTTGAAGGGATCCACGTGGAGGGCCAGATCCTAGCTGAGAGCGTATTAAGGCCAGGATTCTCCCATCATCCATAACACGTACCTACTATATGTTTAATGCTTCACAGTTTCCAATGTCCCACAGTCACCAGCCAACAAGGAGTTAACAGGGACCTTGCATTCAAGTTCTTGGACTCCGAATTGTGAGCTCTCTTCTCTGCCTGTGCGATTCTCAGCCCTGGTAGCTTAGCCCAGAAAATATTACAAGTCCCTGTGGAAACTGCAGGCTGTGCTTCGACGGATTGTATGAGTTTATGGGTTCCCGTCCCCTCCCTTCCTGTGGGAGAACGGGCTGGGGGACACCCGTGGGACAGAGCTGTTCTTCAGTGGGGACTGTCCCTAGTCAGGCCTTCACCATCCCGGGGCAGAGAACGAGCCGGCTGGGTAATCCAGCAGACCTGGGCTTGGGACGCCTGCCTCCATTTGCAGGACCTTGGATGAATTCCTTCACGTTTCTTAGCCTTAGTTTCCCCTGCTCGTGACCTCCCTCCCCATTCTCTCCCCTGGCTCGTTCCTCGAGTCTCACCTGGCAGGAGAGCCACATGCAATTGCTTGCCCCTGTCTTCTCCCTTTACTTGGCTGCCTCCTTTTCAAGTCGCTCCATACTCTTATCCAGCAAACCAGTCACCTATGAGCCTCAGCTTAGTCACTGTCCAGCTGCAGCCCAAACATGGCAGGAAGGATTCCATAGGCTTGAAGGAGATAACCCTGTATCGTGCTAAGCAGAGGGTGGCTCACTAACCTGTTCGGTAAGTGTTAGCTATGACTAGTATTGTTGTTAAGTGGGATTTATGAAGGAAAGCGGAATGATTCACAAATCTCGGGGCTGGAGGCGACATTTGTGAATATTCCTGTTTTGACAGATAAGGCCTAAGCGGCAAAGTAAGTTCAGATATGGGAGTAGATCCCAGTATTAACTCATTCATTCATTCATTCATCCATACATTCATTCAACAAACATCGAACCCTTACTATGTGCCAAGAACTGCACCAAGTATTGATGTAAGAAGATGTGTGAGGCACAGTGTCAGCCGCCAAGGAGCTCATGATCTAGCTGGGGAGACAGACACATAAATGCTAATAGGGTATGATAACGTGGCACGTGCAACAATGGTAGCTCACATGGGCACTGCCTAGCTATCGACAGGGTTTCCTCTTCCTCTGAGAGATTTATGCCGCAGCCTCTTCTTGTCTTATCCCGTGTTCCTCAGGTGGGCAGTAGGGAAAGGGCCACGTGTCAGCCTCTCCAACTTTTTTAGCTTTTGCCTGCTTTGACAAATGACAGAAATCTTACTCTCATTGGTTAGGCCCAAGTTAAAATACTGAGACTTCATCCATCCCCCACTGTCCCCCTCTTTCTTTCTTAATCCTTTGATGGATCTAATTTGGGTTGCTTCAGAATTCATCCTAGAACCAGAAGGAATGGTTGGGGAAACTGCATGGAGAAGTAGGCTTTGAGCCTCTTTGGGATTCCAGCTAGCTAACTCAAAGGCTCACACGGGCCAAATAAACAAGGTTTAAGTTGATGTGGGCCACAAAAGAACCAAAAGCTTCCATTTTCATAGAAACGTAAGTTTATTTCGATAGAGACATGCTGAATACAAAGGGCTGAAATAAATGAGTAATCATTAACATAAAATAATAGAACATTTTAATAAAAATTAATATTTTTCTTGAACATTAACTTACCAGACACCGAATAACTGCACAAATTAATAAGCGTAACGCAAATAAACCTATTTTTCTTGTTCTCTGAAAGTGAAATATTTCCTGTTGCGCACACCAAACAAGTCAGTACAAGACTAATGATGTGGCCATCGGCTGATAAAATATTTGCTGCCAGTATCAGTGGAGAGAAATGGTGCGCCTGTGCTTAAGGCGCGTAAGGGAAATGAATGCAACACGATTATAGTCATCAGTCATTAGCGAACCTGTAGTTCATTGTTAATAATTATGTATAACAGGATATTGTAGAAATTAAGCTACAAAATTTTTATTAACACGTTTCTTACATACTGTTATATTGGCTGGGCTGCAAAAATATTCGTTGTGGGCTGTGTGTGGCCCGTAGGCTGCGAGTTTGACATGGTTGTTGTACTTGTTTACTATAATGAGAACATTTGGGAAGACCATACCTATCATCTAGCTTTTAGCCCAAGGCTTTATAGGGTAGGAGAGCCCAGAGTTCAAAGCCCCATCACCTCGTGCAATTTCAATGGCACAAGCAGATGGCATTACCAAGTGGTACTTATTCATGGCCTTGAGCTCTGCTTTTCCTCTTTTCTCTTCCTCTCTCCCTGCCCGGGGGTGGGGCGGGGCGGGGGACGGGAGAGGGGGGAGAGACAGTGACCCCAGCCACATTCCTTCATTATCACACTTCCTTCTGTAGACGGAGCAGGCATTCCAGGACTCTGATCTGTATGAAAGCTCTGCAGGCCTGGTGGGAACGCTGCTCCCAGAATATGACTCGTTTCAGAAGTTTATCTGGTACATGCTCTTCCAAAGAAAAGACTTAGGCGGGGGGATACAAGAGGCAATCCACGTGTGTGTGAAGCGGATGGAGTGTGATGCGTAGATGCCCAGCCCATGCCAGGGATTAGAGAACAAAATGAACGTTGCCTAAGCCCCTCATCGATGATTTGTAAGAAATAAACTAATAACATGTCCAACTTACCTCTCACCCAGCCCCACTCAGGGTCATTTGTCAGAGCCCTTTCATGTCCTACTTTGGGTCCAATCAGCTATGGCTCAGGTGGGGTTACCAGGTGGAAAAACCATCACCTACGGCTACCCCTCCAACAGAAGCTGTGCACAGGGCAGTTTCACTGGAGGAGGGTGGGGGGCAACCTGGGGATCATCACTGATGTCTCTGTTAGACGTTGGAGCTTTAGTGAGGGGTGCAGGTAGCTGTATATGTGTGTAAACACACACACACACACACACACAGACACACACGAATACATGCAAGAAGGAGCGTGTATTTGCTGGGTTCTCATGTCTGATTCAGATGGATGCTTGGGTTTGAGGCCCAGGGGATGGCGAAGGAGAGGTAGTGCTGGGGGAGGGGGAGGGAGGGTGGGAGCTGAGGGAGCCAAAGGCTGCAGTAGGAAAGGGGGTGGGTGGCGTGGGAAACGTGGGTGCTTGAGAACCGATTTTACAGCTGAAGAGAATTTGCAAATTCTTTGTGTGGAGACATTAAAAGGATAAAAACCTTTTTTTTTATGCTGAAGAAATGATTTTATTTGCTCTCTCCTCTTGTTTGGTTCTTTTCATACAATACTTTGCCAAACTCACTAAAAAAAATAAAAGGAAAAAGTCCCTCAAATGGGTTCAAGGTGCAGAAAGCACAGCTGAGCTCCGTGGGAAGGAGCTGTGTGTGGCTGAGGAGAGTGGGCTCGGCTGGTTTGGGGACGTGTTCCCGGGCTGCTGGCCTCCTCCCCTGGCAGGGACCAGATCCCTGCCCACCCATTTGGCAAAGCTGCTCTTTATCTTTTGTTTTATTTTTTTTTCTTATTGGCATTTTCTTTCTTCCCTTTTAACTGTGTCCAATCAAATTGGCACAGACGAGGCTTCGGAAGACCAGTTGGAGCCATCCCATTATTCCTGCCTATCAAATTCTGGGGTTTCTGTTTCCCGTCCCATCCTGTCTCCTGACCCCAGCTCACCCTGCCTCCACCGACGTGGCCTTTACCATCCTCCTACTGCGTGTCTGGAGCTCTGCCCATTCACTTTGGTATTAGGGGTGAGTGTCGGGACTGTGTGTGAGGCCTAACCAAACCATCAAGAGAAAGGAACATACGTTTCCCCGCATCATTAGCTATTTGCATCTTCATTTGCTTCATACTTGCTCGTTTTGTAGATGTAGGACACAGGGGTGGGGAGATATTGTATGAGTATTAGATCTATATTAGATAAAAAGGAAATATACTGCGCGGTTGCTTTAACGAACGACTGAAAAGTGTGGCTTTTTGGTTCTTTGAATATTTATTTCCTTTTCTTGCTCCATTTTAGATACTGAGGGGACAGCTGAATCACAGAATTTTATAGTTGGGAGAGATCCTTAAAGGACATTAGCGGAAGTACACACTGTGCTCTGGGAAGTCCCCTCAGACGTCACCCACTCTGCTTCAGTCAGAACAGTTCCAGGTTTACCGATTTCATGTCTTGAGTTTTGGCAAGTTGGAAACTCCTTGGGTATATTTTCACGCACCTTCCCTATTTAATGGATGAGTAAAGTGAGCCAGACAACAATGAGAAAAGAAAACAAACGTCTTCAACCAAGAGCTCTACTTACTGGCGATCTTTCCATCGGAGGTTCGTTTTCTACCTCTACGCCCAGTGACTTGCTTGTCTTACTACTGACTCCCGCTCTGGCTCCTTCAGTCACCTCCACCCCCTGAAGGAGGCAGTGGCGTCCTTCAATTCCATGAGTTGCTGGGGCTCCCCAGGTCACCTGACCTCCTTGTCCTCGCTCCATCAATCAATTTGTAGGTGGAAATTGGGATTTCCTGGATGCCCTTGGGGTAAAGCATCAGGAAAAGACTCACAAGGAAGTGGTGGGATTATACACGGCAGAGGTTGTGGAAAACATTTGGTTCTAGGTGGGGACCAGTGAGTAATGAGATTTTCACTTTTTGAATCCAACTATGAGATTTTCCTATTGAAAACCACCTAAGGAGACTTTATGGGCAGTCTCATTGCTGCTTTTTCTCTAGGGAAGTCTTTGAACACCTTGGGTTGTGATGTCTGTACAGTAGGCTGTTGGAACCGGGTTAACTTTCAGGAGGTACTATTTCAAACTCAACCTCCATGATTTGGATGGTTGGGTTGTTTGCCCCAAGGCATCTGCTTTATAGCAAAGCCCATTTCATACTCATAGGTGACTCATAGGCCAACTCTGCTGTTTGGTTGGGGGTGAGGGTAAAGATTGTGGTTTAAGAAGAGACGTTTTCTCTGTGGGAAACTAAGCGATTTGTGGTGGAATGAGCCTGGCCCGGGGCCCCTTTAGCACAGTTAATTAATTCTAACAACAAGTATTTAGTGTGTGTTGAGCATACTAGGCAATGCTCTAATCCAGTGGTCGCCAACTTTTTGGACCTCACGGACCACCAGTGGTCATGGACCACCGGTTGGTGACCGCTGCTTAATCGACTGAGATGATCTGATATGGTAATGGAGAGTGGGTGTGAAAAACACATGATTTTAAAATATAGTCCCCAATCTATGGTTCGGGAGGCACAGTGCCAGGCGTTATTCTTGCGTAAAATCCATTCTTGACTGCGGGGGACTTGTCCATGAAGTCCAGGTTGGTGATTTTGTTTCCTTTGCTGTTGGGGGAAGGGAAGCAGTTCCTGGCCCCGGTCCAGCATTTGTGATCCTCCCAGCAGGCTGCCATATCTTCTGGGTGGGCCTGCGTCTTTTGTTTCACAGCTGTTCCCAAACCTAGACCCCTGCGGAACTCTCAGCGGAGATGCGCCCAGGAGCGGTTCAGTGCCGGGGGCAGGCCGGAGGAAGTCCTCAGGCCTAATTTGTCCCCCATACCTTTAGCCCACAGCACTAATTGATTTGTTTTTATTTGGAATAAAGACCCTCTCATTACTGGCTCTCCCTCCTTTCCTGGAATTTGACATGAAAATGACCATTGTTTTAGTTATGGCCTCTGAAGGAATAAACCATTTGAGCAATAACAATGGCAAAAATGGGTTTCAAACGGCTCGCTTTTAAGTCTGGGTATCTGTGCTGTTCGAATTGAACGTGGACTGAATTTGGGGTGAGTACAAGGGGGCTGTATTTATTTTTAAACTCCTCTTGGATGTAATGAGAACCAGCTGCCGGGCCAACAAGTGCATCCCTTTCCCCCATAGAAAGCCTAGCAGCCGAGCTACAGCCACTGGGGTTTCCTGGGTTCTGACTTTTCCTAAGTCACAACCTACTTGCGTTTTACCCTTTATCTTCCAGTCCTCCAGCCTCTGATCATGGATTTTCGATGCCTCCTGAGAAGGATGGCCCAATTCATTGTCAGCCAACTTCTCTGCATATGTCTCCAACTCCAGGTCCACACTGGGCATGCTCTTTTGGGGGCCAGGAGAACATTCCTTCCCGTGTGCTGTTCCATGAGGCATCCCCAGGCACCTTTTCTCCAGAAGGGTAGCACCGAGTTAAAATTCTTACTTGAGTTTATAGGCTGATGAATAGGAGGGGGTGGGGCGGGGGGAGGGGGGGGGGAAGCAGGCATGCACCGGAGCGGAGAGCAGGACGCAGAGAGCGAGGCGCTGGCCACCTCGGCTGGTTTGGCCACATGAGAAAGCGGAAGAATGATTTACTAGGTGCTGCCTTCATCTCGCACGGATGATGCAGGCAGATGATGGAATGCATTTTTTTTTTTCTGTAACAGAATGCTTTTGGCGGGGACACTTCCCAGTTATTAAAAATGGGGCAATGAGGTGAGCTATAAATGCAAACCTCCAGGTAGGAAAATCCAGAAGAAATAAGAAAAAGAAGACGGGGTGGAGACTTCCTGGAAGAAAAATATGAAAAAGTGAAGAAGAAAGGTAGGTTGTTGAGATTGACTAGGAGAGATGAAGAATTCGCAAAGGCTAGTAAAACCTCAGGAATGGAGTTCGAGAAAGCATAAAAGTGACTTTGCTCCCTGCTCCCCCCGCCCCCAGCTCCATACTTCACCCCCCTCCCCCCAAACGAGAGAGGGTTGGGGGAGGGGTTGACTGGGAGATTGAATTTACAGGTCGGTGGAAGAAACAGCAAGAATGAGAATAAGTAGCTCAGGGATTTTAAAGTAATTGAACACCCCCAAAGCTGTGGGTAAATGTGCATTTCAGACAGATTTGGGCAAATTTCCGCAGAACCCATTCAGAGAACATGATCCAGTGCGTCTCGGCTCCTGACGGAGGGACGGAGGGACGGAGGGACGGAGGGACGGAGGGACGTGCTTTGCGGGACCAGAGAACTCTCCACAGCTGAGCCTTAGATCCAGTTTCCACGTGTTCCTCCTTCTCTGGTTCCCATAACACTCATCTGTGGTCAGATATATTTAGCTCTTCAATCTATTCAGAATAGGGAATTGTTTCTATTCTTTGCTCAGTTTGTTTTAGTATATTTTCTCATCCCTCACAAGGCTGTGAGATTCTTAGGGACAAGGCAAGTGCTTTATTTTTCATTTGTATTATTCCCGGCCTTGTAGAGCGATGGGTCAATGGTAGCTATGGTCACTTCATAGGAGAAAACCAGCTTCCCTCCTTCCCTTTTTCCCTCCCTCTTTCCCTTTTTCCCTCCCTCCTTCCCTTTTTCCCTCCCTCCCTCTGATATTTATAAAGCTTCCTATGTGCCATGCACTGTTCTAAGCTGTGGTGAGCTGGCACGGCCATGGCATACTCAGCCCCAGGGTGCCTTATGTGCCTCAACAGCTCAGCCAGGTTCTGTGAGCCTGAGAGGAGGCGGTGAAGGATTGAGAAAAGACAGATAAGAGAATAAAAGCTGGGTCTGGGTGGGACAATGTCCTCTCTGATGGAGAGCTAGCGACAGCGCCACGGACTACAAGCCGTGTCTTTATTTTATAGCCAGATTCCACGAGGCAAAGTAAGGGCGTGGTCAAGATGTTTACAACATTCTCGTGGGTTTCGATCCTACTCAACTACATGCACCTGAACTCTATCAAGCCCACATCACTCAGGCACGTGGGGCCACGTGTTCTGACCATAGGTTCAAGCTTACAGCTATAGCTGTTGGCTATAATTGTGCTGGGAGGGCTCTGCCCTCCAAGCTGGGTCTTGCACGTGGCCATGAGAGGACTGTGCCCTCTCATTAGTCCAAGGCTTGAACCTGTCCAAACACTGTAGCCGCTCTCCACAAACAGCAAACACACAGACCAGATCTAGTGAAGGAGGTTTGCATCCCAGGAGGGGAGAAAGATGACACAGCAAAGTGATTACACATGTAACACGCCACATGGTGGTCAGTGCCATGAAGGGCATTGGAGAGGGAGAGCGTAAGTGGCAGGAGCAGAAGGATGGTAAGGGCAGGTTCTAGTTTATACACGGTGCAGGGAGTGTCCTGTTTCTGTACAGTATTAGCATCCCTCCCAGTTCCACGTTTTGGCAATTATCGATAAAGCTGCTCTGGACATCCATGCTCGGGTTTTGGTGTGGACTTGTTTTCATCTTTTTGGGGTAAATAAATGTGATGGCTGGATCATATGTATGGTAAGAATATGTTTAGTTTTGTAAGACACTGCCAGGGATGGGGAGTGGGGGGAATTGGATGAAGCTGGTCGAAAGGTACATATTTCCAGTTGTCAGATAAGTCCTGGGGATGTGATATACACTGTGGTGACTACAGTACACTCCTGTGTGGTATATTAGAAAATTGCCAGGAGAGTCAAGCCTAAAAGTTCTCATCGCAAGGGGAAAAAATGAAAAACAATTTTTAATTTTTACCTTTTTTTTTCTTTTTAAATATATTTAATTGATTTTTTTTTTACAGAGTGGAAGGAAGAGGGATAGAGAATTAGAAACATCAAAGAGAGAGAAACCTCAATCAGCTGCCTCCTGCACACCCCCTACTGGGGATGTGCCCACAACCAAGGTATATGCCCTTGACCGGAATCGAATCCGGGACCCTTCAGTCCGCAGGCTGATGCTCTATCCACTGAGCCAAACCAGTTAGGGCAATTTTTACCTTTTATGGATATTAATGAAATTTACTGTGGTAATCATCTCATAATATATGAAAGTCAAATCTTTATGCTGTACCCCTAAACTCATGGTGCTGCTATATGTCAACGATATCTCAATAAAACTGCAAGAAAAAAATCATCAAACTGCCCTCCAAAGTGGCTGGCCCATTTTGCATTCCCACCAACAATGAAGGAGAGTTCCTGTTGCTCCACATGCTCCCCAGTATGTGGTGTTGTCCGTGTTTTGGATTTTGGTTATGCTAATAGGTGTGTAGTGGCTTCTCTTTGTTTTAATTTGCATTTCCCTAATCACATCTCTTCATATGCTTATTTGCCATCTGTCTATCTTCTTTTTAAAAAAATACATTTTTATTGATTTCAGAGAGGGTGAGAGAGAGAAAAGTCAATGGTGAGAGAGAATCACCGATCTGCTGCCTCCTGCACGCCCCCTACTGGAAATGGAGCCTGCCATCTGGGCATGTGCCCTGACAGGGAATCAAACCATGACCTCCTGGTTCATAGGTCGACACCCAGCCATTGAGCCATGCCAGCTGAGCTGTCTATCTTCTCAGGTGTCTGTTCAGGTCTTTTGCCCACTTTTTAAACTGAGTTGTTTATTTATTTGTGGTTAAGGTTTAAGAGTTTGTTGTATAATTTGGGTAGCAGTCCTTTATCCGATATATCTTTTGCAAACATTTTTCTCTCCGTCTATGGTATGTCTTGTCAGTGTCTTTTGCAAGCAGAAGTTTTAAATGGTAATGAAGTCCAGCTTATCAATTCTTTCTTTCATGGATTGTGTCTTTGATGCTGTATCTAGAAAGTCATTGCCAAACCCAAGGTCATCTGGATATTCTCCTATGTTACCTCCTAGGAGTGATATTGTTTTGCATCTGTTCGGTGCTTTTTAAAAACTTCATGTAGCTTCTGAAACTTTCTACTCCCTTTCCCCCATGTTCCCGCCTTTTCACCTCTTCTTTACTATGCCATGTCACTCAAGTTAAAAACACAGATTATCTCACAACTCCCAACAGACTCAAATTCTTATGTACAACAGATGTGAAGGGAGAGTATTTACCTTCTAATTAGCCTGCTGGAAGAAGCCGAGAGACCCAGGCCAACAGGCCAGTCTTTATTTTCCTGATTATTTTATTCAGAGATTCATGTCTTGGATGGCCTCGGCCTTCTTATAGTGTTGTGCCTGCCTGCCATCCTGCCCCCTCCTCTTCCAATTTTACCCTTGGCTTTGCTCCCATTCTGACTGAGTCAGGAATAAACTGAGAGAGAACTGGCTTTTGAACCTTTTTGGTTGACAAAGTTCTGGAAATAATGGTTGTTGAGCTGACTGGTATATGCTGTCCCAGTGAAAAATTGTGATGATGCTGAGAGCAACAGTTCCATGGAAATCTTTTTTTAAAAATATATTTTTGTTGATTTCAGAGAGGAAGGGAGAGGGAGAGAGAGATAGAAACATCAGTGATGAGAAAGAATCCTTGATCGGCTGCCTCCTGCACCCCCCACACTGGGGATTGAGCCCGCAATCCGGGCATGAGACCTGACCGGGAATTGAACCGTGACCTTCTGGTTCATAGGTCGATGCTCAACCACTGAGCCATGCTGGCTGGGCCAGGGAAATTTTCAATCCACCTGCACATACACTAAGGGTATGGCTTCTGGCCAGGTGACCTCAGTGTCATTCGATTCTGTTTGCATCTAGAACTGATGGCCAGCTCCTTTCAAAATTCAGTGCTGACTTTATAAACCCAAGAATATCTGGCTTTCATTCCCAGGCGCCTTTATTTTTTGGCTTTGCTTTTCTATAGGCTGTGCATAAACCGCTTTATTTTTAAAATTATTTTTTTTTTAGGAATCCAGTGGTTTAAGATTTGCTCTTGAGGGTAAGTTGCCTGTTTACACGCCTTGACCCCGAGGAACCAGAAACCAGGATGTGCAACCAGGGAAAAGTTCCGAAGAACTGGATACTCATCCCCCTGAAGCGAAGTTCAAGGCTGGCTCAGAGACCTGACACCTGCTGCAGCCTTCAACCCAGGGCAGCCATGGCTGGGGAAGGAGCTGGGGCATGCTCAGCTGCAAAGATGGGATTGGGAAGTGTGGGGAGCCGGCACGGCCATGGCATACTCAGCCCCAGGGCGCCTTTTGTGCCATGCCAGCTCAGCCTGGTTCAGTGACCCTGAGTGGGGGGGGTGAAAGGATTGAGAAAAGACAGACAAGAGAATGAAAGCTGGGTCTCGGTGGGACGCTGCTCCCTGATGAGGAGACGACAGAGCCCACAAGCCGTGTCTTTATTTTATAGCAGATGCCACGAGGCAAAGTAGGGGCGTGATCAAGTTGTTTACAGCATTCTCGTGAGTTTCAACCTCACTTAACTACATGCACCCGAACTCTATCACAAGGCACGTGGGACTACGTGTTTGGACCATAGGTTCAAGCTTACAACCACAGCCGTTGGCTATAATTGTGCTGGGAGGGCCCTGCCCTTCCAGCTGGGACTTTGCACGTGGCCATGAGAGGACCCTGTCCTTTCATTAGTCCGAGGCTTGAACCTGGCCAAAACACCGTAACCGCGCCCCACAGGAAGGAATTGTGGTGCCAACCAAGATGGGGTGAAGGCAGCACTTTGGGGGAACACTATCCTGCCAGCAAGCTTTCGAGGGAAAGGGCTACCAATAAAATTGTCAAGTATTATTAGAAAGGATTATTAAAAAATTAAGTGGAGGTGGTTAATTTGTAAGCAGACAGACAGGGATACAAGGAGAGATGGAGGACAGAGCATGGTGGAAGTTGCTCAACCATAACCTCAGAGCAGGGAGAAGAGTTGTGGGGCAGGAGGAGCCGAGGCTGGGCAGGAGTGAATGTGTCCATGGTCTCCCAGCCAGCCCTGGGGTCGGCCAGTGCTCTCATCATAACCACCTGGGAGCTTAAACATTTACCTCAAAGACTGCTTTAGTGGGTTTGAGGTAGGACCTAGGAGTCTGTTTTCAAAAAATGGCTTCCCTACCCCACTCCCCAGTGAGGCTGTCGAATGGTTGGGGCTCCGAGTTCTGATAGCCCACAATGGGTGGTGGTCCCATTCAGATCAGTGTTCAGATGGAGTCCTTATCCAAGTGTCCAGACTTGCGCTTTTGGGTGTTCTGTTCCTGTTACACCCCATTACTCTACTCTTGACATAGCACTTGACATAACTCCTAACTGTCATGGCTGACGGACTTCATACAAAACTGTCAAAAGTGTTCAACAGTCCGCTCTGCTCCTGCTCTATACAAATAGGCGTGTGTGGTCATAAAGGAAGATGTGACTGTACTTTTTTGAAAAAATGGCTTTGCAAATGCTGTCTTACTTCTTGGTATCCTAACCTGGCCGAGCGGGAGAGGGAGAGAAAGGGGAGGGATGTGGAGAAAGTGGATATGTTTGGGAGGTGATCTAACCCCAGAGATTAGTGAAAAGGAAGGGCCAAGCCCTCAATAGACCAGTCACCCAAACTCAAGACAAAGGCTGAGGCGTGAGGCCCAGGGCTGTTTTCTGGGTGGTGTGTGCCCCTGGCACCTAGCCCTCCTGCCCAGGGTTTGAAAATTGGGGAGCGAAGGCTGAGGATGGAGTGTGAATAAAGGCTTGTAACTTTGGTGCCTGGGTGGTGCTCTCCAGGTAATGTTGACAGAGAAATCCTCTTGACTCCGGGGCAAGCACTGACTGTTGACCTGTACAGGGTGAGTCTTCGGAGCAGCAGCCTGTGAAAGCCGTGAGCCAGGTGGTGGAGGACAGGGTCCAGGTTGGATTGACTGAAACCTGGAGTTTCTGGAAAACTCAAGGACGAGACAACCTTAAGAGAGAGACACTAGACTTTCTGCCAATCTATCGTGAGGCTTAAACAATTAAGAAGCCCAAAGCAATATTCAGACATGTGCCACATAATGATGGTTTAGTTAACGACCAACCGCATATAAGAGAGTGATATACCATCCAGCCTAGGTGTGCAGTAGCTATACCATCTAGGTTCTATAAGCACACTCTGATGTTTGCACAATGCTCACGACACATTTCTCAGAATGGATCCCTTTTGTTGAGCGGTGCATGACTGTATTTGCTTTTTACCCCGAGTATATATTGGTTGCACACACTAATTCACGTACTCCTTTACAAACGTGGAAACAGAGACTTAGAGAAGTGAGGTAACTGGTCCAAGTCACCCAACTAAGTCGGGGAGTTAGAATCCAAACCCAATCCTGGGTGATTCCAAAGCCCGCTCTCTTTCCACTCGACCCTACTGCCTCTGGTCGAGTCGTGGGTCATGAGGGAGGTCCTGCAGATTTCGAACCATTTTCAAACGAGAAAACCGAGACCCAGAGAAGTGAAGCAACTCGTTCAAGGTTAATCAACTAATTACTAGAATTTCTTTAGACCTGCTTCCGGCATAGGGAGATCTGAGTTGCCATGAACTTCTAAGAACTTCTTATCAAAGGAATTGAGAATGTCAGATGGAGTGTGTTGAAACCTGCAGAACAAAGGAGCATTGAGGGAAAAGGGAGTTTGCAGAATGAGCACATTTCACATTTCTTAATGATCTGCCAGTTGACGCAGTGCTTTGAAAGGGCTTTTCCAAGGCAGGAAGGCCTGAGCAGCTTTCAGCAGTTTGGCTCCAGAGAGTATCTATCTATCTATTTATTTATTAGCTCTTTAAACATTCACTTGGCTAGCCTTAAGCAATCACCCATGAAGTTTCAAGTTCATGGATATAGGCCAGGTACGCGAAAATTCCCCTCCATTCAACGCAGGACCCTCAGAGGGCAGAGTACCAGTTGATGTCCAGCCATTGAGTGCACCCGTGGCCTGGCTACCCTGACTTCTCAAATAGCTCAGCCACACACCGCAGGGGAAGACATGCCCACGCAGGGGCCTGACATGATCCAAATCTACAGGATCCTGTCCCAGGGCTCCATCGGTGAGGCTACCCCTGCCCAGAAGAGCCCTACGGCCAAAGGTCTTCTCCTCGAATCAGCGGGTTTTCAGAATTGCTGGTGTACCCCGGGCTTTCTCACCTGAACAGCTTCCTGATCTACATCACTGGGAACCGCTGTCACACTTCAGTGCCTGCAGATGGCATGATGCAGTGCTGGCCCTGAAGATGCTGCTGTGGCTGGAGATGTTGTCAAATGTTCTTTAAAAAAAAATTATTTTTTTATTATTAATTTCAGAGAGGAAGGGAGAGAGATAGAGAGAGAGAAAAATCAATGATGAGAGAGAATCATCGATAGGCTGTCTCCTGCACGCCCCCTACTGGGGATCGAGCCTGCAACCCAGGCATGTACGCTTGACCGGAATCAAACCCGGGACCCTTCAGTCCACAGGTTGACACTCTATCCACTGAGCCAAATCGGCTAGGGCTCAAATGGTCTTTGATGATGCACAGAATCTAGTCGTTTCTCTGGGGTAATTTAGGTGAGCCCCGCCCCCCACCCACTTCTCCGAGAGGTGGGGAAAGGACTGGGTGGCCTCATTCATCTCTTGTCGCTGAGAGTGCAGTTTTGCCTGTAAGAGCTGAGTGAGATGAAGAGTCATATAAATATGACAGGAAGTGAATTAGCAGGGGCAGCCAGCCCAGATGGGGGCAGCCAGGCTGCGATCTGGCCCTCAAATTACTCAGAGTTAACTCTTTACCAGGTTCACTTTCCCGCTTTGTCGACACAAGCCTGAGTGAGATGTACATACACAGCGGACACTTGGCCTTTCCCTTCCGGGCCCCTTTCTGAGGACAGAAGAGATGAACAGAAGGGGCCTACCCTGCAACCACTAAGGGACGGTTATTTCATTTCTCTGCAGGTCCGTTGCTAAAATCCTCCGAGAAGCGTAGAACTCAGAAGAGGCCTTAGAGGGTTTCTTGTCCTCTAAGGCCTGGTTTTCAGAGGAAGAAAATAAAGTTCAGAGAGACGATGTGAGTGATTAGCTGGATGCCCACACAGAGTGGTGGGGCAGGCCTGCACGGGACCCCTGGTCTTCAGAATCTAGGCCAGTAGGTAGGTGTCCTGCTGCCTCTACAAAAGGGGTATCATATTGACATCCACAGTCCATAGCAAATGGAGGTTGGAGCCTCATTCATTCATACACTGTCATTAAGCTGCCACTGGGTGTAAAAATCAAGGCTGTAAGGCCCACCCTCGTGGTGCTTACAGAACCTGATATTTGTGCATTTAAATACATTTTTATTTTTATTGATTTCAGAGAGGAAGGGAGAGGGAGAGAGAGATAGAAACATCAATGATGAGAGAGAATCATTGATCAGCTGCCTCTTGCACACCCCACACTGGGGATCAAGCCTGCAACCCAGGCATGTGCCCTGACCGGGAATCGAACCATGACCTTCTGGCTCATAGATCAATGCTCAAGCACGGAGCCACGCCGGCCGGGTAGAACTTACATACATTTAGTTTGTTGGCTCTTCCTCTTCCTTTCTTTAGCTGGAGAGAAACAGATACACAGAAAAGGTGTTTTCAGGGAGGTGAAAAGAGGGCGGGAAAAAAGGAGAGAATGAGGTGATAAGAAGGAGGGAGGGAGAGAATATCTCCCAAAGGCTGTTCACAGAGAGGGGAATATTTGGCTGCTGCTGCTGCTTCTTTTAGACAATTAATTGTGGCTCGCTGAACGGAGTCAAGCTCCTTTAACTCCCTCGAATGCAGACTTTCCCACTTTCCGGTAAACTCGAGTTGCTATGGCGAGAGAGCGGCCTGGGACAGGTCGGATATAAAACCCTGGAAACACCACCCCAGCCCCGCGCAGCCCATCCAACAGCTAATTAGAGCGACCTGCCATGTGTTTCCCATTCCTTGCAACAGATTCGATTACTTTGTGATTTATCACCTGCTTTTCTAAGCAAAGCGTCAGCCCCCATTCTCAGCTCTCCTTCCTTGAATGTGTTAAGAATGGTTGGGGGCGCAGACGGTAGGGGAAGTAGACAAACCGAGTAAATTCCTTGTTCCTTCAGAAAGCTGCCTTAGACAGGCCCTACAGGCCTATTGTAGCTGTCCCCTCCTATCACTCTCCTGTTTCCAGCACTAATCTAATCCCGGTAGTTAGTAGTATCTCTCTCTCTTAAAAAAATTTTTTTTAAAATTGATTTTAGACAGGAAGGGAGAGGGAGAGAGAAATAGAAACATTAGTGATGAGAGAGAATCATTGATCAGCTGCCTCCTGCACACCGAACACTGGGGATCGAGCCCACAACCTGGGCATGTGCCTTGACCGGGATCAAACAGTGACCTTCTGGTTCATAGGTCGATGCTCAACCACTGAGCCACACTGGCTGGGCTCTGGCCATCTTCAAGGATGCTTCAACTATGCAGGACTGACCATCAAGACCCAGAGCCCTGGGCAATGGCAGAGACACCGTGAGAGGCTCACGGCTTGCCTTTCAGTTTCCAGACTCCTGCGGACCCCCACCCACTGTTATGACAACACAACATTACCTCAAGTTCATTGCAATTCAACTGAGTAGGTTACCATACGCTACATTCCAACATGTGTTCCCGGGGAGGCACCCCGGAGCTGCTGATTGCACTTGGGGGAACTCTTAGTACTTAATTGAATTTGTAAGGCATCATGTTCTTCTTGACGGAAAATGGGGAGAAGCCCTGCTCCTATCAACAGCACATTTACAGCCATCGCCTGAGCGGTTTATTTCTGCAGATGGGGAATCTCAGTCATTTTATGTTCCTATTGTTTTCCATTTACTGACCAAATTCTGGGACTGGGCCCAATTCGAGGTTTGTAACCTCTTGTGTGTTATTATAGAGAGAAGTAGGGCACAATGAATAAATTTCTCATTTTTTTTGCCTGTAATCCAGACTCTGGTTTTTAAGAGTTAGGAGTTACGTATGTATGCATGTAGATGCATGTAGCTGTATGTACATAGGCACAGGACATATTTACTCAGGAATGTGCACATGTGATCTATGGAGGGAATATCAGTCTGAGATTGAATTTATTTGGTGACATTGGTTAATAAAATTATACAGATTTCAGGATTTATTGAACTAACTTTATGTTGCATAAAACAATATCAGAAATGCATATCTCATACTACAAAATATGAATCACTCACTTTTATACTTTATTACTTAAGGTTATATATGTACCTTTCAGAAATTTGATGTGTGTTCAAGTAAAGCATATTAGAATAATTATAGGTTGACAGACTTTTTTTTCCTAGAATTGAGAGTATTTGTGGGAGGTTTTGTTTGCTTACAAATAATCAGACTGTAATGTTTAAACATGCAAAATAATCAACAGCAATGTTGTACTTGTTTACTTAAGATATACTGTGAGTTGTTCCATGGTGCCCAGGTGGACACAGCATATACACAAATTCCTGCATTGAGAGTTCTGAAGCTGTTATTTTTAGTCTGGAAAATTATTAAGCTGTCCTGATCGAAGGTCTAAAATAATTTAGCAGTGAATGTTTTTCTGTACCATCCAGGTAATAATACTCTAAATTCCACTACAACCTCATGAAAATAAAAGGACAGTCCAGAATATAGATGTGATTATATAGTCTTAAACTAATTATCATTAAACCAATGATTGTTGAAAATCAGTGATGCATTTGTTATAGAGTATAACTCATCATTTTTACTATATTTTTGGTGGCATAATCATAACAGAAGGTGAGTAAAGTGTTTCCAATAAATTTATACAGCATTGGACAATTACATCTTCTGTGGACATTTTATAAGTACATTTTATATTACAATGAAAAAAATTAAAAAATACTTTTATTGATTTCAGAGAGGAAGGGAGAGGGAGAGATAGAAAAATCAATGATGAGAGAGAATCACTGATCAGCTGCCTCCTACACGCCCCACACTAGGGTTTGAGCCCATAACCCAGGCATGTGCCTTTGACTGGAATCAAACCCAGGACCCTTCAGTCCGCAGGCCAATGCTCTATCCACTGAGCCAAACCAGCTAGGGAAAATTTTTCTTCTTTTTTTTAAAAAAAGAGAAAAAAATGCATATTCTGTTGCTTTGGGGTGAAATGCTCTGAAGATACCTGTTAAATCCATCCGATCTAGTGTGTCATTTAAGGCTGCTCTTTCCCAGTTGATTTTGGGTCCGGGGAAGAAGTGAGTGTAATATTCATCTATTCAGCTGCCATCTTCCCACATCAATTATTTTCAAAACAGGAATTAGATCTAACATGATTTTTCTATCTAGTAATTAATTTAATTTGACACCACTTACACAGCACACATGGTGTGCTAGACACTGCCCTGAGCGCATACAAATATGAACTGATGTGATCCCATTTATAACTCTTTGAAGTGGGTCCTTTATTATTTTGTTTTATAGACCAGGAAACAGAGGCAAGTTTCTTTGTCTGCTGGGGAGCTGGATCTGTATGGGGGAGAGGTGGTGTACAATACTGTTGTTTTGCTTGAGAGCTTTGTACTTTGTTTTCCATGCAAAAGAATGATGACCATCTCTGCTGTGATAGTGCTGGTCGTGATTAAAAAAACACACACAACAAAAACAACCCAGCACAGAAAAGCCAGAATCATCAAAGGCTGGGTTTCGTTAATGATGTACTGGTTTTATGCCTAAACACGAATAGCGATTAAAAACACTTTTATTATTAAAATTCCTGCAGGCAATATAACCCTGCTATTGTGATACTTAAACTTGCTGGCTTCTAGTTTCCCCTCTCTTTGAAACAATTATGTGCATAGTGTGGTTTTTAATAATCCGTGGTTTCTTTGGAATGCAAGTATCATGTTCAAACTTCACAGACTGTCCCTCCTAAGGCTTTCGGCCTCCTTGCCTTTGCACACATGGTATCTGTTGTCCAGGTTATTTGGTCTCACTCCTTTCACAGTCAGGGCTCGAAGGAAGGATGGCCAACAATGGGTGAGCCTTCCCCTGATTCACCAGGCTTCTGCTTAGATTAGGGGTGGGGAACGACCGGCCCGCGGGCCATATAAGGCCCATGGAATCATGTGGCATTAGGCGGATGAGTTAATTAAATGTTTGATCAAATATAGCAGGCTAATTTTTAAGTTGATAATTCTTAAAATAATGTTTTTATTGATTTTAAAGAGAAATGGGAAGGGAGAGGGAGATCAATTGGCTGGTTCCTACATGCCCCATACTGGGGATTGAGCCCACTACCTGGGCATGTGCTCTGACCAGGAATTGAACTGTCAACCTTTCGGTGCATGGGAAGACGCTCAACCAACTGAGCCACACCAGCCAGGGCTTACGTTGATAATTTTGTAATGATGTTATAAATGACCCTTGGCAGAAAAAAAGGTCCCCCATCCCTGGTTTAGATGATGCAGTCCGTCAAACCTGGGTTCTTGTGACCTGTGGCTTTGTCCAGAATGGTAGTGGAGAGGAGCTGAGAGGTGAGTGGGTTCCAGCTATGCTTTGGTATGCTGTGCTAGGAGGTGAAATGGTTGGAAATGGGCGATTGACTGCTCAGGGAAGGAGGAAGAGGAATCTGCTGTAGAATTCATCTCCTCAGGTTCAGGGACATCTGTATGTCTAAAGCCTACCACAGTGCTTGGCACCTAGTAAACAACTGAACAGTATTTATTAGATATGTGAATAAATGAATGACAGTGAAGAACATGGGATCCAACGAAGTTCCGTGGTTTGTCCAAGGGTCACAGAACTATTTATTTGACGCAGAATTAACCTGGGAATCTAGGTTACCTGAGTGTGGTAGACACTTTGGCTTTATATGCTTTTTGTGATCTCGCTCGTCTTCCTCCAGATTTTTAGCCCTTTGAAGGTAGGGACTATGTAAAAATCAATGTAACCAAAGCTGTGTGGCTGTGGAAGATGAAATCAAAGATGGATATGCATTTTTGCAAAACCAAGTGAAGTTGACATTTACTTTTTCATTATCCTTGTATCTGCCCTTTTTTCCCCCTCTCCATTCCATTATAGCAATGGCCTTACATATCTCTAGCCTGGACTAAGGTGATAGCCTCCTACTCTTTCACCGTTTTTCTTGTTTATGTGCTATTGGGCACCTGAAGTAGAATCATCTGGGCACCGCCACTTATTAGCAGGGGATGTTGGCCAAGGCATTTATTTTTTCAGAGCCTGAGTTTACTAATTTGTCAAAAGTAGATAGTAACAAAAAAATGCCCTACTAATGCTGTGAAAATTTGTCAAAATATATGTGAGAAGCAGGCCAGACCACAAAGGCTGGGCCAGGCTAGTGAGTTGGAGAGACCGGCCAGCCAGACTTGGCTAAGGCAACTTCTTTCTGGGTTTACTGTTGCCTCCGCTAGCACGCAACACAAGGAATAGAAAGCGTATAGTGGTGCAGGTAGTGGTGCCTCCCCAGTGCACGGTCAAAATTCAGTGATTTGGACAACTTCTCGAAGTTTCCATGAAGTGGTTGAGGACAAGGCCTTCGTCTAGGGAAACCTGCTGTGTAGTCTAAAGGGTTCTCTTACTATTAATGCTATAATGAATTCTAGTGTCAGCATCTGCATTATGCTAGATATTTTTGCATACTCCATCATATTTGATTAATGTGACAAAGATGAACAGTAGACACAATTATCCCAATTTTATAGATGTGGTACCATTAGAAAGGTAAAATAACTTGCCTAAGACCACAACATGAGGATTATTTTATTCCCAAGCACATTAATTTCAAGTTACAGTCATTATCAGACTCTATACTCCTTAAGGCAGGATTTATGTCATGTAACTATTTATCCCCAGAGTACCTTGCACCTAAGAGATACTTAGTACATTTTTTTTTTAAATGAGTGGATGAGAAGACAACACTCTGTTTTATAGGTTATGGTTTGAAACTGAGAGAATCTGTAAAGTTCTTAGAAAGTAGTTAAAACTTCTGAAAAGACTAAGGTGGGCCTAAATGAAACTCTAAGAACTGGACCTTACATCTCAGTTCTGTGTCATCTCAGCAACTCCTATCTCAATGGTCCACTGTGGCGCTCTCCTCAGTCTGGGGGGACCAGTACTTGTCTCGCTCCTCTTGGTTCTTCTGAGCCAGCTCGTCATACTGGGCCCAGGTGTCTGCCCTGATCTTGCTGAAGTCCTGAGATTTGGGGGCAGCCAACTCCACGGTCAACCCAGAGTTGGCAGTCTGGTTTCATAGACCATTTACTTCCTCCTCGTGGCTCTTCTTCATGAAGAGCAGCTCCTCCTTGAGAGCCTCGCTCTCTGTCTCTGGCTGCAGCCCAGTGACATGGGTGTCATCAGTGACCTTGTGGAGCCCATTGATGTCAGATGATTACTGAGTTCCTGTGTGTGGAGAGAAGACCCAAGGAGGAGTCAGAGATATGAGCTACTGTCAAGTTAAGCCTACATTCCTCTCTAAACTGTGCCATTTATTTATCATGTCACTTTCAGCTAAGGTCTTCATCTGGAGCAGCTACTCAGTTCAAAGGTCCATTGCTTATAAAGCTATGGGCTGCCTGAAGGAAGCACAGATAATATGGAGAGGAAACTGAAATGAGAGAAAATGAGATGGCCTTTGCCAATAGAGGTTCCCCCGCCTCCCCAGTTTTTTTCTGGCCGCATTTGATTTAGTCTGCTTTGTGTACCAGACACTGCATTAAGCACTTCACCAGGATGACCGTTCTTGTTTAATCCTCATGAGGTGGACAGTATTACTGTTCCCATTTGGGGGTTGACTTGCAGACTCAGATATAGATCAATTATCTCAATGCATCAGTGCTTGATAAATCTGAAGACAGCAAGGGACTATTTTCACTGAAGCTTGGGAAAGGCCTAGCCACCCCCCAGCACTCTGTCTCATGACTCGACTTTATTTTTCTTCTGAGAAGATTATTTACTGGTCTTTCTATTTGCTTATTGTTGGCCTCTTGCAATTAGAACATGAGCTCCATTGGATTGGGACTATCTGTTTTGTTAAAATGATGCCTGGAACACAGTAAGTAGTCAATAAATACTTATTATTTATTGAAAGATGAAAAATGAGCTTTCATTGATGTGGATGCAATGAAGTTTATCTCATTTAAGAACTTTTTGCTAGAGTGATAGGTCCTATTACAGGTAAGGGGCAAGTGGCAAGAGCTTAGGGAGCAAGTATAGATCCCAATTGGAAACCCATGGACTATGGAGCCAGTGATGAGAAAATTCAAAGAAAAAAAAAAGAAAAAGGAAAAGATGGGAAGGGATTCATTCACTTATCAATATTCATTAGGTATACCTGTCCCAGATATGCCTAATAAATGGGGACACAATGGGGATAAAATGTGATAGGAAGTAGAGGAAAGAGCAGAGAGGGTTTAGAAACTTGTCAACCAAAGATTTTTCAGCACCGATTTAATGCCACCAGGAATTTCCAAATTTGGGGTGCCACAAAGTGGGGAGACTTTAGTGAAAACAGCTCACTATGATACAGCTCAGCTGTGAGACAGTTCAGTTGCAGCAGCTTGAGTGGAGTGGTTCAGGCATGACAGCCCCAGTGTTCCAGCTCCAGATGGGAAAACGCAGCCTTGGATGCAAACTGAAAGTGCGCTCCACAGAGATAGAGTGGGGGCTGACTTACATGAGAGGAGTTTCCGCCCCTGGTCTCTGATTGGTCCACTTCTATGGAAATGAGTCCTCTAAGTCCTCACAGATTGATTGGTTCAAATAGCACCATCCTGATTGGCTGGAATGGAGATGCCCTAATTGGCTGGTGAAGATGAAAGTGAGGATATAGCTAGGATTGGACAGGAAAAGTCTCAGTCCTATTGGTCAGATTTCAATCCTAGAAGCTCTCTTCTGTGTGGCTCAGACAGCAGCGCAGTGCACGGCTGACAGCTCAGCCTGCGGCTTTTCCTTGAAATGAGTGGGCCTGAGAGGCCTCTGCAAAAAATGGCTGCTAGACTCTGGTTATGAATTTTGGCCCGATTAACCAAAGGAATCCTTCTTGGCAAGTATTTTCTTTCTTGGGATCAACTAACTGAAGAAGGTTAGAGGGGGAAAAAGAAAGAGGCTTGGAGAAGGCTCTCTGTAAGATGTTTGTAGGAGCCTGGCCTCTCTGAGGCATCTGTGTGAGTGATCGTGGTATGATAGGGAAAAGCAGTACAAGAAGTTTCACACTACAGAGACCTGGAGAGAATTTGACTGTGTTGCCAAGTTTTCAGAGTCAAAGAGGGCAAAACTAACGTTTTTTTACGAATGCAGGTCATCAAATGTCATCCAGAACTGGAGAGCAGCTTTGATTTTAAAAAGCAAAACAAAACAAACAGAACACACTACCAATCATGTAAAAATTAGCTCCCCCCGAGGGCGAATTTCTGGAAGTTGGCAAGGTTTCGAAAACCTGAGAGAGAAAATAAACACAGCAAATGATCTTGGGCTTGAGGGATGTGGATGGTGGAGTTGGGTGCTGTGGGTCGAGCCAGTGGCTGCATCGGAATTCTGTGTTTAGTGAATCACTGTTTCCCTGTCAAAGATGAACTTGTCAGACAGATCTTCAAAGGGTTCCATGATCCTACGGTCCCAGGAACGGTGTACCCACTCTTCCTCCTTTTCCGGGGGCAGGGTGTGGCTGGGGCTGGAAGCTGGAATCAGGAGACATCCCTGAGCCCCACGCCCAATGCTCCTTGCCCTTCTTCAGGGGTCGGAACTCGAGGCTTTGCATCCCAGGCTGGCATTTCTGACGTTTCCTGAAACTCTGCTGTTCTAACAAACACTATCACTATTACGTAAGTGCTATACGTCAAGCCAGGAACATGCAGCCCAGGGAAGAAGTACATTTCATGTTTTGATTTCTTCTTTTCTTTTGGCCAAACCTTGTTTTTCCCACCTCCCTGCTAGGGCAGACATAAAGTCCACTTGGTGTGGAGAGGGGAGGGGACCTTCTGCTTGACCGCGCTTCAGCCTGGTGCTTGTTCTGGGTCCCGAGCTGCTTAAAGAGGAGCCACCGTGGGAAAGCACAGTATAGGCAGGCGGGGGCTATATTGTGCCCCAACCGCCATGCTGGCTCCCCCAGATTTCCAGCCAGGGCCAGGTCTCCTCAGTGCAGAGCGGCCTGGTTTCAGATTGGATAATTCCTCGCTGGATCACACACTGCACATAGCCGATGTTACAGCCAAGTCTGAATTCAGAAAATACATTTGCCTAGTAGAAGTTACATGTATTATTGAACAGGTTATGAATTGATACCATTTGTGGGATATCATCCTTTTCCCAGCCACCCAGGTTGGAAAAATTAGTCATTGAAAATTGTCTTTCTTTCAGGCCCTAGATAGAAGCAGTCACCAAATCCAATATTACTCACTCCCGCTTCCTTCGCCCCCCTTCAGAGGTGTGGATCCCAGAGTCCTTCCCCATATAGCATCCTGAGCCCTAAACTCGCACAGTTTGCTTCTTGGCGAGTTCGAACTACAATGGTTCTATCTAGCTATGCTTTCTTTTGGAGCAGGGGTTGCTAAACTTTTCTCTAAAGGGACGGATAGTACATATTTTGGACCATGCAGTCCAATCTGCCTTTATACTGTGAAAGCAGACATAGATAATATATGGGTGAACGAGCATGGCCGGGTTCCAATAAAACTTTATGTACAAAAGTAGGAGCTGGGCTGGATTGGGCCTGTGGGTTTAGTTTGCCAGAGAATTACTGATTCTTACTGAGAATTGCTGATGAATAATTTCAGAGAATTGGAGACTTCTGGAGAATTCCTATTAATCTCTTCATGCCCAGTGTTGCATAAGTTACAGAGCAGCTTTTATTGTGCATGGAGAGTGCCGAATGCTGGATAAAGGCAGCCGACATACTCCTAACAGAGCTCACAGCCCACAAATGCAGTTTCGACATAGGCAGATTTATGATCGAATGGTTGAAGGTCCTTTTAGAAGTTGTCTTCTGCTCTGGGCAGACTGGCTCATTAGCAACGTGGGCCTCTTCCTCCTAGGATCCATGGAGCTGGAGAAAGAGGGCTCCCAAAGGAAGACGGAAGGAAGGAAGCGGCCATGGCCTCTGCCAGGACCTTTGCATATGTTATTTCGCTTCATTCTCACCAACCGTGGGTATTAGCATCCCATTTACATAGGAAGAACTCGTCTCAGAGGACGTAAGGAACATGGTTTGCAAAGCTCTTTACGGCAGAATTGATTTCAAACCCAGGTACGTTGGACCCGAAAGCCCATGCTTTTTCCACTACCCCAGGCTGACCCGCCAGCCTGGCCTTGGATCCGAGAGAGTTCCTCTCTAAGCCCCGGCTGTTTCTGCCAGAGAGGGCCTGGCACAAGGAGTGGATCGTGGCTCTGTTCCTCCGCTTCATTGGAGGCTGGCTTTTCACATTCTTGCCATTAGCCGGCTCTGGGTTGTGGCACTGGATGAGCTGAGGTGCCTGGATCCCCAGGCTGTCCCAGGTGCAGTTCGCTTTCCCTCTCTGCACCAGACCCTGTCCCCTTCCCGGGTCAGCCAGCTGTCACCCTCCCCACTGGCCTTTTCTTTTTTCTTTTCTATTGATTTCAGAGAGGAAGGGAGAGGGAGAGAGAGACAGAAACATCAATGATGAGAGAGAATCACTGATTGGCCGCCTCTTGCATGCCCCCCACTGAGGATCGAGCCCACAACCCGGCCACCTGCCCCTGATCGGAATTGGACCTGGGACCCTTCAGTCCGCAGGCCGATGCTCTATCCACTGAGCCAAACCGTCTAGGGCTCCACTGGCCTTTTCTTCACAGCCTGTTGTCAGGAGTCTCGGCAACTCCTTGGGAAGGTGAGAGAGGAAACTGGGGGCTGGAGGGAGTCCTGCCATTCCCGTGCTCTCTTGTCCTGGGGCTGATGAGAATAACACAGCTCAGGCACCTGGAGACCTGGCGGTAGCCCAGGCCCAGCTGCGCATCAGCAGCGTGGCCCTGGGTGAATCCCGTGAAATCTTGGAATTGCTCTTCCCACCCACGGACGAAGGATAGATATTCTAGCTTGCTTACCTACTGCCCAGTGCAGTTGCCAGGATCGACTCCGGTGACGTGTGACCGCCAGCAGCTGAGAAGACGCAGGCTACGTCCCACGGTTCTCACGTGTCAGGATACAGCAGAACCACCTGGAGGCCGGTTCAAGCAAGATTCCTGGGCCTGCCCTCAGGGCTTCTAATTCTGTCCATCTGGGGTGGGGCCTGCGAGTTTGCATGTTGAACAAGTTCCTTACTCGCCCTTCAAGGACCCTTTTCAAGTTCCTTTTCTAGAAAGCCTTGCAGACTTCTCCCCTGGATGTCCCACCCAGGGCGCTCCCCCGGCAGATGCTGGAGCCACAGCCCAGTGCAGGGCAGATGCTCGCCGGGGAGGAGTGTCGGCGCTCACACAGGTGTGGACAGGGAGGTGGCGGCATGCACACCAGGCATTGTCATCCCTGATTTACAGCCTGTCGTCTCTTCTGCGTGCTGGGCTCGTGTTTGAAATTAAAGGATACCTTTCTTGATGATGACAGCTGCCATGTCTTTCACTCCTGTGTCTTCTGTTACACTTGGCCTTGTACAGATGGCCTGAGAGCGATCAGGGCGAGTTATCAGGGCGAGTTATCAGGGCGAGTTATCAGGGCGAGCACAGTGGGGCCAGGTGATGGCAGAGGCTGCACATGGCTATGTGCAGATGTTGGAAGACGAATATGTCCTGAAGTTTTTGCTCAGGTCACAAATTAATGAATACAGACATGATTTTCTTTTCCTTCCTTCCTTCCTTCCTTCCTTCCTTCCTTCCTTCCTTCCTTCCTTCCTTCCTTCCTTCCTTCCTTCCCTTCCTTTCCTTCCTTTCCTTCCTTCCTTCCTTCCTCCCTCCCTCCCTCCCTCCCTCCCTTCCTCCCTTCCTTCCTTCCTTCCTCCCTTCCTCCTTTTCTTTCTTTCTTCCTTTCTTTTCAACATTTTTATTGATTTCAGAGAGGAAGAGAGAGAGGGAGAGAGAGAGATAGAAACATCAATGATGAGAGAGAGTCATTGATCGGCTGCCTCCTGCATGTCCCCCACTGGGGATCGAGCCCGAAACCCAGGCATGTGCCCTTGACGGGAATTGAACCAACCCAGGACCCTTCAGTCCACAGGCCGACGCTCTATCCGCTGAGCCAAACCAGCCAGGGCCAGACATGATGCACTTTCAAATGTCATCTACATTATGAACACTTTCCTCATCATTTTCTTAAGTCTAGACAACCAACCAGCCGGTCAGTCAGGCCTGGGTTTACAGTGTTTGCCAATGATTTGTGTTGAAAAACTCCCTCTCCACTCAATGGAAGTGATGCCACCGAGGCCAGGGTTGGGACGAGACAGGGCGGCACCCCACTGCCTAGTATTTCCACCGAGCAGACATACTAGTAAGAGTCGAAAACTGGGCATAATTTCTATTCTGAATTCTCAATCTCCCCAGAGTTAAAAGAATCTTATTAAGGAAATAATAATGCCATCCCAAGCAATTTTGGAAGAATTTAGAGATTTTAGCCAGGGTTTTAGTTTGGATTGCTGCCAGCCCTCTTTGCAGTCCACATAAGAAACTTCCTCATGTTATGAGTGGTCGGTCTTGTACACAGAACTGTACAAACCGGTATGGCCACACGGCTACTTACCACTGGCATCTTCCCTATTTGTTGGGACCTTCGCTGTACAGGGTTTAAGGTTTAGGATATTTTGGGGTCTCAGCCCTGCTTACATCCATTCTATTCCACTTAGCCCCATCCTAGGCTAGTCATGGAAGTCTGTAACCAACTCAGGCTGCTACCTGATCTGACTTGATTCTGCTTTCCTTTGTCTAGGATTTATTAATTTCCTTTCCATCTCGCTCCAGTGACCTTTGACACTGATGGAGTTCTGTTTTTTTTCCATATTCTCTGTGACCAGTAGGGCCACACAGCTCATCCAGTTATTAAAATGATATTCAGTTACATCCTGCAGGTCTCACAGATGCTACAGCAAAACACCTGACAATTACACAAAGGGTCCCATTGTTTTAAAAGATGTTTTCAAACATAACACTGGTGGAATCTTCATGGTTTTGAAGAAAGACCAAATATTTTGGGAGCACCTGCTGTGAGCCAAATACTTTATGTACATTATTTCCTTTTGTCTCCAACACCCCTTCAAAGTCTTTCTTTTCATCCCCATATTCAGATGAGGAAGCTGAGGTTCATGGCAAAGGCCACCTGGCAAGTAAATGATGGAGCGAGAACTAGCGTTTAGGATGGTTTGCAAAATTCACGAGGCTTCTTCTGTGCTAGTTCCCAGGGCTTTGAAAGTTTTCTTTCTAGGCTCTCTCACTTCTTGACTGACAACAAAAGCTTTCTAGTATAAGCCTAGTCTTTCCAGACAATTGCCAGGCTCACAAACAATTTCTGTTCCTCATAGTTCCTAAGCCACCAAAACAACTGGTTAACATTTCCAAAGATTTTCATGACAACAATGAATCCAGGGCAAGTCCTAAGACACCGTTATAGCCACAGCCTTGGGTCAATGTCCCAGGGTCCTGAGGGGATTGTGAAGGTCAAGCCCTAACCTTGCTGAAGTCCTCACACTCCTAGAGAGACACCTGATGTGGACACAGTGTCTCTGGAGCCACAACAAAAAGGTCTTGGGACCTGGGACAAGTGTCCTTAATTCCTGTCTCACTTTTCCATCTGACCAGCTATGTGATTTAGAGCCGAACTGTAAACTAAGGGGCCCCTCCCCCCTTACTTATTTTATTTCATTAAAAATGCTGTTTTAGATTTATTTAGATGTAGGCGTTTATCATTCTTGTACATACATAGAAAAGGAAAATATGAATGAATAAATGGATTAAAGTATAATGAAAACTTCCTTACTTTTCTGAATTGCTTTTTGGCTTAGGTATTCAAAACCACATTTCCCCACAAAATTGCTAGGTAAGGTTGTGGTAGCAGGTTGATGGTATGGGGCCAAGGGAGGCACCCGGAAATGCCCAAATCTGCTTCACTAATCACATTCCCAACAAGCCTTCTAAGATTTTTTTTCTCCTATTTTTTCAATTACAATTTACATGCAACACGATTTTGCATTAGTTTCAGGTGTACAGTGTAGTGTTTAGACAATCACATACTTTACAAGGTGGTCCCCCGATATTTCCAGTACCCACCCGGCACCACACAGAGTCATTACCATACCATTGGCTACATTTCTCTATGCTGCACCCCACTTCCCATTACCGTGCTGTGGCTACCAGCCTGTACTTCCCAATCTCCTTACCTTTTCACTTAGTCCCTGGCAACCATCCGTCTGCTCTCTGTATCTGTTTTGTTTGTTCATTTATTTTGTTCTTTAGAGTCCACGTACAAGTGAAGTAACATGGTATTTGTCTTTCTCTGATTGACTTCACCCAGCATAATGTTCTCCAGATCCATCCATGCTGTTGCATAGGTAAGATTTCGGTTTTTACTTTTTTTATGGCTGAGTAATATTCCATTGTACATATGTACCACAGCTTTTTTTTTTTTTTTTTTTTTAATCCACTCATCTGTTGCTGGACACTTCCATATCTTGGCTATTGTAAATAATGCTATCATGAATATAGGGGTGCATATATTTCTTTCAAATTAGTGTTTTGGGTTTCTTCACATATATACACAGAAGTGGAATTGCTGGGTCATAAGTCAGTTCCATTTTTAATTTTTTGAGGAACATCCATATGGTTTTTCATGGTGGTGGCACCAGCCTGCATTCCCATCAACATTGCACAAAGGTTTCCTTTTCTCCACACCTTCTGAGATTTTGGAGGTGAGGGACAATAGCTGAATAGGAATACAGTGCCACTTGGCTGTCAACAATGACAGCTCTCATCACCCTAAAAACTCTGATTGGAGGTCCTTACAGCTCACATCATGGGAGACCTAAATGAAGACTTGAGCTTTAAGTCTCAATGTGGGAACACCCTGGTCAGGTGAAAATTAATGTGGGACCCTGGGGCCATCTAAAGGGTAGAACTGTCCATTTTGCACCAGGAGATTCTTCCTGAAATCCTGGTTTTCTGGTTTCTTCCTCAAAGGTCAGCTCAGAGCACCACAGATAGCCGAGGGCTGTGGGGCCAGATCCATTCTCTGCCCTGGCCAGGGTGAGCGGGACAACAACTTGAGTCTCCATTTCGAGGCTGGGTCAGGCAGCCACAGGAGATGCCTGAAAGGGACTGGGGATTCATTGGCGCTCCATTGTTCTCTGGAAGAGGAAGGCCCTCAGCATTAATGGCCGCATTCATCCAGCAGACAAAAGAACATTTGGTGAGATGATTCAGCTCCCCCTCCCGGCCACGCCCTCCCTTATCACTTCACAGGATGCTGAATAGACAGAGGTATTTAAACCTGCTGGCTCGAGCCCAGTTTCTCATCCCACCCTAGATAGCCAGCGCTCTCCTTCCTTTTCAGCGTGGGGATCAGGCAGGGAGGTGGGGTGATTCTTCCCCTAAATCAACAACAAAAAAATCAAAGTTCATATGCCTAAGTGGCCTTGGGGAACCTTAGATAATGTTTCTTGCTAAATTCCCAGGAATAGTAGAGAAAATCCATAAGACAAGCTTAGGGTGATCCTAGCCATTCTGTACTTAGCCAAACAAGTGAAATGGATTGGGACTCCCCATGCAGCCAAAAAGATATGAGTATGGCTGTGTCTCAAAGTGGTTATACCATGGGTTTGAAGCCACAGCAAGCTGAGTTTGACTCCTGGCCCTGATACTTATTTTATAAGATCGGGCTCTTAGCTCCCCTGCACCTCAGTCCCCATTTCCAGAAGTAGATGGTAATAGTGGCTACCTCCCGGGAGGGTGAAGTGAGAGATGTGAGCATTGAAGTTCTCTGCTTGTGCCTGGCACTTCTTAAGCAGTGAATGAATGATACCTGTCATCATTGCCTAGAGAGGGAAAGGGTAGGGGCCAACGACTCAGTGCAGAACTGGGCATTTGGCATAGAAACTCTTACATCCCATAGTCTTCTCCCACACACACAGCACATTTTCCTGGAACCCTGGCCTAGAAAATCTTGACACAGTGCCGTGTCTTGTTCAAATGACACGATGAAGAAGCCACTAATGGTGGTGAGGTGTGGTGTGTATGTGAATATGTGGTACCAAGTCAGGGAATGAGAATAAGTTTACCAATTCTTTGGTAATTAGATTATTGTGACAGTCCCACTAGTAGGTGAAAGTTATCATTGTGACGTTCCAGCTTCTTTCCATTTTCTGGAAAAGATGTAAGTCTTTAATTTTTAAAGCTCCTTCAGCATATTTCCAGATCGAATTAAAACCGAAAGCCCTAATGGTTTGGCTCAGTGGATAGAGCGTTGGCCTGCGGACTGAAAGGTCCCAGGTTCGATTCCGGTCAGGGGCATGTACCTTGGTTGCGGGCACATACCCAGTAGGAGGTGTGCAGGAGGCAGCTGGTCGATGTTTCTCTCTCATTGATGTTTCTAACTCTTTATCTCTTTCCCTTCCTCTCTGTAAAATATCAATAGAAATATATTTAAGACAAACAAACAAACAAAACAAACCCCAAAAGCTATGGAAATAATTCTGTCTGTAGAAATAGCAGCAGGCTATGGGAGAGTCAGCAGGGAGTCAAAGACTGCTCTGGAAATACGTAGTTGACCAGTTGTCCATGCACCAAACCACTTCCCCTTAGCACTCCACTCATTTATTCTTTCTTTCAACAAACATTTCGGAGCCTGAGGAAAGTTGGTTACAGAAGCACCGCAGCCAGTAACCAACTGAACCCGGTGCTTCTGTTGTTTTCTTGGGATCTGCCCCCTTGAACTCTTCTTGGTCAGAGTTGTTGAAGAGAACCGAGGCGAAATAAGGAGAACAGCTTGGTTATTGAAAAGCAAAAAACCCGATTGTCTGAGAGGGTGTTGAAAAGCCAGCAAGATTTCAAATGGGAGGAGGATCAAAGAGTCTTGGGAAGGGAGGAGGCAGGCCCTGTGCACACAGAAGCTCTTGGGTCTTAGGGAGAATAAAAGATCCCAGTGTGCTGGCAACAAAGGAACACTTGTGCATTCAGGGGCCTTTGGGGTGATGAACAGCCTTGGCCCTGGGCACTGGCTGGGTGGCTCTAGGCTCAGGGTGCTGCTCCCCAGGAGAGTGGAAGGTCTTTATGCCAACCATCTGAATGGGGGCAGGCACCGAGGACTCCTTATGTCCAAGGGAGACCCAGAGACCACAGCTTTAGACGACTGAGAGCTGCCGAAGGGCAGAGTCTGAGCTTTCCTTCCCATTCATTCCATCTGTCAGTGATTCCTACCTGTCTCCTGTCTTTGGATATCTTTAGTAATTATGGTTTGTCCTTCTTTTGGTCATTTATACCAAGGTTTAGTCTTACCAAGTGGACTTCAACAAACTTGGCAAATAGCTCAAAGCACACAGACCAACTAATAGATGGCTTGTGGCCATATTGAGTATTCTCTCACGCATCTAGGCCAAGCATAACAGTTCTAGGCACACAGGAAAATGTCAAAATGGTTTAACTTCTTTTTGTTTTTGTCTCCTAATAATACCAAGTAAAAGTAGGTTGCAAAGAGGTCCACAAAGTAGGTTAGGGAAACATGGTAAAAAACTCTAAGTCAAATAATTTCCCGTTCACCTTCCAAAATGTACAACTATTGTAAAGGCTCTCGTGTACCCTCCAAGGTCAGGGTAGTTTGGGGTTATAAATTCTCTGAAACCCTTGCTCTGCTACTTCTAGGATGTGACTTTGGGTAAATCACTGAGTTTCTCTGGACTCTGGGCTTCATCTGTAACCTAGGCATGATTTCTACTTTGTACAGTTTTGCAGGACAATTTAACAAGTCTCTGGCAAAGAGTAGATGTGAGTTAGGATTAGTTCTGGGTGAGACCAGTTCAGAGTTTAGGACTTTGTATTTAATTCATTCTGTTATTTCATAGTTGTTTCCTAGGTCGGATTCTGGGATCAGGGAAAATTAATCTCAAAGAAATGGGGTCATCAGGAAAAAGATGACGGCGTGGTGGGGATTGACATGCTCAAGTTCATCCTGGAGGTCAGCTCCCTCATGATGCTGTCTTGTGCTTGGACACCATGGACGGATGCCCATTTAGACATTGTTATAGGAAGCCCAAGAGCTGGACAGTGTGTGGTTAGGGAAGTCATGTCCCAGCAGTAAAGAATCAGTGACTTCTGCATTTGTGAGCTGGGCCAGAAACGCAACCCAGGCATCCTGACACCCCACCCCTTGCCTAACGATAAGAACATTCACTCCTGCTCCCTGTATCCGGGAATAGACATCCCCGGAGCCAAGAGGGTGACATCAGGGCATCCGGTGAGCTCACTCTGCTGCTGATTTGGATGTAGAGAAGTGGTGTCAGAGCTCTGAGAGAAGGGCTTTGCAGCCTGGGCTTCTCAGAGGGCAGTGGTGGGAACAGGTCCTTCCCTGGAGACCAGAGGAGGCAGCCATGTGCAGAAAGAACCACTGAAGCGTGGAAGGGGAAGGGAGAGAATGATTTATGAGTAAACCCTAAAGGGCAGAACTTGCCGGCTTGACCCCGGCACCAACTGAGGGGCGTGGGAGAGCATTCTGCAAATATTTAAGAGGTACTGGTGCCAGAGAACTCAACGTCTAAACCTAGATGGAAGGAAGGGAGGGAGCACAGAGCTATGTCCGTCAAGAAAAGCTTTCCCAGAGCCATTGGAATGCAGGCCTCCTCTTTCAGGGACCCCTGTCCGTCTGGGCATCTCCCATGGCACAGGGTCTAAGGGCTGACAGATTCCAGCACCCAGACCACATGGGCCAGATCACTTTTCCTGTGGAGAAATTATGCAGAAAGAATAAGCAAAGATAGGCAGTGAGAATAAGACAAATGGAATAGCCATGTCCTTTGTTTTAATGTCCTGTTCTAAATGGTTTTCTGAGGATCTGTGCTATCTGGCTTGTTCTACCCTCCCCTGATAATTTCCTATTTTATCAAGCCAAAGCCTCTCACAGCCCAGTTCAACCTCAAATGCCACATATTGTCATTACATCTCCTTGCCCCAACACCTTGAAAAGCCACCATACCCTTCTGCGTATATTAAAGGTTCTGAGATGTCCTATGGTAAAGAACTATTTTAGACTTTGTTTATCCTAATATTTTCCCAATATGTGTGATCATGGAATTCTACTTTAAATAAACATGTTATATGCTGCCTTGAGGCTTTCTCACTTGGTGATTCATGTACAGTGGGGCCTTGACTTACGAGTGTTCCGACTAACGAGTTTTTTGAGATACCAGCTGTCTCTCTGCCGATTTTTTGCATTGAGTTGATAGAGTAATTTGAGTTAACGAGCTCCTTAACGAGCTCGGTCTCAGAACGAATTAAACTCGTATGACTGGCTCCTTCAATTACCTGCCAGGTGCCTCAGTGCAAAGACTACACATCCTGCTGCCTTTGCAACTCCCATAGCACCTGGCAAACCCAGGTGCTCACAACATTTGTGTTTAATTAAAAGGCAAGAGGAGCTCAGCTGGCATGGCTCAGTGGTTGAGCATTGACCTATGAACCAGGAGGTCACGGTTGGATTCCTGGTCAGGGCATAAGCCCAAGTTGTGAGCTTGATCTCCAGTGGAGGGCATGCAGGAGGCAGCTGATCAATGATTCTCTCTCATCATTGATGTTTCTATCTGTCTCTCTGTCTCCCTTCCTCTATGAAATCAATAAAAATATTTTTTAAGAAAGGCAAGAGGAATACTAGAAACAAAGAGAAATATCAAATGACAAAACTGGAGAAAATTTGCAGTATCAATACAAAGGAATGCTAGTTAAACATAGACATTTTTGTAAATAAATAAGAAAAACAATGAATGCTGCAATAGAGATGGGAAAATCATGAACAGTCAATTCACAAAAGAAGAAATGCACAAAGCCTATATATATATATATATATATATATATATATATATATGGATAAGTCTTTAACCTCGCAATAATAAAAATATGAAATAAAGAAATGAAGTACTGTTTTATCAATTAAATAGGCAAAAAGGAAAAGCTGGGTTAGAGAGGATACAGGGAAACAAGCTCTCTTGCACATTGCTGGCTTTCAAGTAAGTCATATATAGGTAGTTTTAAGGGTGTGCTAAAAATAGGAACATTCCTATCATGAGCCATTTATCAAAAATGTGTTATTACTGGATGTATATTTCATAATATGGAATATCAAAATTCACTCAGCTGCCATTTGACTGGGCATTTAGGTTGTTTCCAAGGTTTTGTCTGATCTTTGATTGTTTCCTTAGGATCAAATTTTAACAATAGTCATATACTGCTATGTACTATGTAAGAAATCACACCAAACGAACTAAATATTATATGACTCAAAAACAACAACCCTGGTTTCTGTGGGTCAAACATTTGGACAGGATACAGCAGGGAAACTTATGTCCATTCCATAGGAAGTCTAGAAGCCTGGGGCTAGAGTCTATCGGCTAGACTCAACTGATGTCTCCCTTACTCAATGTCTGGCATTGATGCTTAACTGGGGCTGTCAGCCGAAACCCCTACACGAGCCTCCTCGAGTGGCCTGGACTTCCCCACAACATGGTGGTTAGGATCCAAGGGCAAGAGAAGGGCATTGTATTCAGGTCCTCTGGCTGCTGGAACAAAGTACCACAAATTTGTCCTCTTATTGCCCTGGCAGTCAGAGGTCTGAAATGAGTCTTACCAGGCGAACATCAAGGTGTTGGAGGGATGTGTTTTTTTGGGAAGCTTCAGAGTAGAATCTGTCTCCTGACCTTTTTCAGCTTCTAACACTGCATTCCTTGGCTTGGAGGACCTTCCTTCATCTTCAAAGCTGGCAGCGTCACTGCCTTCTTCATGTGGGTACATCTCCCTCTCATCAGTACAGTTGTGATTGCATTTTGGGCCCAGAAATCCAGGCTAATCCTCCCATCTCAGGATCCTTAACTTCCGCCTCTTTTGCCACATATGATGGAATTCATTCACAGAATAGTGTTTGCCAGAGGCTAGAGGTTAGTAAAATGGTACAAACGTCCAGTTATAAGATACATAAGTGTTGAAGATCTAATGTATAGCATTGTGATTATAGTTAGTACTATGGTGTTATATATTTGAAATATGCCAAGAGAATAGATCTTAAATGCTCTCACACAAAATAATGATACCTGTGTGAGGGGATGGTTGTGTTAAGTTGATTGTGAGGATCATTTCACAACGTAGATAGTGTACACTCCTTATGTTGAACACTTTAAGTATGTTACAACTTTATTTGCCAATTATATATCGATAAAGCTGGAAAGAAAAAGGTACCGTTTACAGGTTCCAGGAATTAGGATCTGCATATCTTTGTGGGCCCATTTTCGGCCAATAGCAATGACCATGGGCTTTTCTTTCTCTCTAGCTGGTTTTATGGGAGGCCGTCCAGTCATACAGTGGGAGCTGCAAGTAGAGTTGGAGACTGGTGCGACTACGGTAGGCGACATGGGCTCTGGGTCGCCTGCTTGTGCAGCTCACTCATGCTCTCTGTGCTGCCCAGGCTCAGACACCCTTCCCATTTTAGAGGGACTGTCCGGGATAGCATTAACATTAGGGACACTGCTGGCTTTGAATTTCCTGGGATGACACTGGATAACAAAACTATACCAGTTTCAGGTGCACGATTCCACAGCACATCATCTGTACATTGCATTGTGTGTTCGCCACCCCAAGTCAGGCTACCATCGATTGACCACTGACTGTGTGCCAAGTGCTGTGTTCTTTCACATGTGCTGTCGTGGACCCATTAGCACTATGCTATGGGCTTGGCCTTATTGTTAGCCTTATCATAACCTCTCTGGATGCGTGAGCGATCTGCCCCAAATCTCACCAGCGAAGTAGAAGATTTGAACTGGGGCCTCTCTGACTCCAAAGTCTGTTCCTCTGTCCTTGTCCACACTGCCTTCCCATTTGAATCCCGCCTCTATCTCCTCTTCCATCAAAGCAGTGACATCTGGGCTGTTGCAGAGTCCCCTGAAACCCCAGTGAAATCAACAGAAAGTGCTATGGGAGAAGAATTTGACTATAGACCACTCTCCGAGGCGTGAGTGGTACTGGGATGTTTTCCTTCAGCCCCACATTGTGTTAGGAGGAAGCACAGCTTGCTGAGCGTTGGTTGCTAAGCTTGCCAAGGGCACGCAGCCGTGACTCGGGTCCATGTGGAGGAAGCAGCCGTGGCGGTGGAGAGGAAGGGAGCCACTCCCGCCAGATGCGCCTTCCCTCTTCCCCTGACAGTAAATGCAGCTTCAGGACACTCTGCTCTGCAGGGCGGGCCAGGGGTGTCGTGGGAGGAGGGGTGGTGAAGGATTTATTTTCCGGCTGACTAAAGGCCCAGGGAACCCTTGTGGGAGCTTCGTCGGGGTCTCAGGTCGTTGATGCAGAGCCATGCAAGCAGAAACCCCGGACCACCCTGCTCTGGCAACGCGCTCGGTGCTGTCTCCCTCTCTGCTCCTCCATCCCTGGCGCGCGGCTGTGCCAGCGGCTGGCTCAGCATCTCTGGCTGGCTTCCTCACTCTGGCAGCAGACTTTCTAGCTCCTTCGCTGAGGGATTTGTCCTCATTTCAGGGTGGGCAGCTCCGCACCTTCCAATTACACAGTCAGTTTCTTGAGAAGAATGAGATAATGGATCTGAAAATTCTGCCACAGAGAAAAAGGCAAAAAATGAAGAAAAAAACCCCAAAGCATTGTTCCTGCTCATGCCCAGGCCCAGTGGGCATTATTTTAGAAGAAAAGAGCTGGATTGGCCTGAAAAAGTAGAGGTGTTTGGGGAAAGGTGGCAGGGAGGGAAACTCCCAGTGGAGAAGTGTCCCTTCCCCTGGGGACAGATGAACTAGGGGCCATGGGGACACTGACCCAAGACCTCTGAGATCTAACAGCAGCACCACGCTCAGGGCCTTGTGCCTACCCCTCCTGGACACTCAGGGATAGGAGGACGGTGAAGGTTAAAGGTTGCCTGGAGCAATCCTCTCCTGATCTCCATCTGATGCTTGGTTCTCTTTGGCAACTCACGCTGTCATCTGCCCTCTGGTTGAACACATCCAATTATGGTAACACCCTCTGCTCTGAGACAGAGCCTTTTCTTCTTGGGCACATCTGTCACAATGTTCCTTCTTGGACTGCTTGACCATTGAGACCCTCCCTGGCCCACTCTAAAATAAGAGGTAAAGAATTATGAGTAGGAATCAGAGGGAAACGCTCCAAATCGATTCTTTCTTCTCTATTTCCCAAGCACTCGTTCCTTTACCTCTAAAGGAGGCGGAGGAGAGTGGGGAGCAACTGAGGAGGAGATGCCCAGAAGCCCACACTCAGTTGGACGTGCCCCGAATCCCCTGCGCTGACGAGACGCATTCATCCCAGCTGCCCTTTTAGTAAAAGGCACCCCCAGCAAGAGGCTGAATTTCCCCAGGCGAGGGGTGGCAAGGCCTTGTTATTCCCAATGCTCAGAAAGTCAGAAAATGATGGAGTAAGGAGAGACAAAGGAGGGGGTTAGGGGGGAGAAGAGAGAGAGATGGTGGGGGTAGAGGAAGAGGAAGAAAAAGAGTGAGAAAGGGAGAGAGAGGGAAACACATGAAAACATGAAGAGACACTGAGAATGAGTATGTCACAGGGAGTGACAGTGAGTATGGAAAGAGTTATAGAGAGAGGAGAGGATAAAGGAAAAGACATGAGGCGCCTGGGGGCGGGTGGGGTGGGGTGGGGTGGTTAGTCCATAATGGCTCAGGTTTCCGGCTGTAAGTTCTCTGTTGCTTCTACTCCTGAGCAACCTGACTCCGCCCAGAGGGTGGCCCCAGGCTGGGTGGTTTCTGATCTGTGCGGACATGATGCTCAGGTCTAAGCCGGGATGCGGTACCCTGACCACCCCAGGGAGATGGGCGCTGGGTGAGTGGGTTTGGACAGAACCTCTGAGGGCAGCCGTTTGGCCATCGCCCCGGCCCTGATGCCTGTCACCATCCAGGCACCTCCTTGCTGTCCAAGAGGCTGATGGGAGCTGAAGGGTGGGCTCTTGCCTCTGAGCTGGAGCCCCACAGCTGCCATGCATTCAGCTCTGAAGCCAGGAAGAGGGCTGAGATGGAACGGGAGGAGCGGGGTGCACACGTGCAGTCAACCCCGAGCGCTCCCCACATCTGGATCCGCTTATGAGATAAGAGGAGAGAAATTCCTTCCCTTCCTAGGCTTTGGGAAGACAGCCTACGGGTGGGGTGTTTGGGTTACAGACCAGGATCCACGCTGGCTGGGAAGTGGGCAGTGTTTTCAGTTTGTTTTTACATTTTCATCAGTGAAACTTGTTTGCAAAAATCTTCTCTAAACTATGAAACTATTAATTGGTACCTGTATTCTCACCACAAGCCAGTGAGGAATGTAGTCCCCATTTTATTTTTGTTATTATTATTATTTTAATTGATTTCAGA
This sequence comes from Myotis lucifugus, assembly GCF_000147115.1. Lineage (NCBI taxonomy): Eukaryota > Metazoa > Chordata > Mammalia > Chiroptera > Vespertilionidae > Myotis > Myotis lucifugus. The sequence goes on along the minus strand of NW_005871273.1, from coordinate 1,745,306 downwards.
GAGGAAGGGAGAGGGAGAGAGAGAGATGGAAACATCAATGATGAGAGAGAATCATTGATTGACTGCCTCCTGCACGCCCCACACTGGGGATCGAGCCCACAACCTGGGCTTGTGCCCTGACCGGGAATCGAACCGTGACCTCCTGGTTCATAGGTCAATGCTCAATTGCTGAGCCACGCCGGCCGGGCTGTAGTCCCCGTTTTAAAGAAGAGAAGACAAGTGCAGGGAGGCTCAAGGGGCTGTGCAGAGACTCGGCATCCAGTGCTCTCTCCACCATGGTGTCCTAGCAGCTGCTCTCGTGCAGGCTCAGGACAGGCTGGCCCTGGGTCTTGGTAGCTGGGGGGTGGGCAGGACTTGGGCTCTCACTTCCTTTAGAGGCCTCCCCACAGTATTTGTGGAGCGTGTGGAGTAAGGGAAGAAAAGCATTCACTCTTTGCTTTCCCTTTTCCACAGTCAAGTCCTGGCTGCTAAGCACAGGCCAGTGATAAGACGTTTTAATCCTGCCGGGGTCCCAGGAAAGCACATTCTCATTAAAAAATGAGAGAGAAGGTTTTCTTCTCACGAGAAGCCCTGGAGCAAAGGGAGAAACCACTGGGCACCAACCATGCCAACCACCATATTGTTTCTGGTAATCCTCACCACACTGCCAGGCAGGTTCTCTCCCCCCATTTCACAGGTGCGGAGACTGAGTCTCAGACAGAGCAGGTCCCTCGTAAGGGCCACGCAGCTGGTGAGCAGCAGAGGTGGGGGATGGCTCCTCGTTGGCCTGGTGACAAAGCCTGTGCACGACTCTGCCTGTCCCCCTCTGGGCTCATTTCTTCTGACAACTGCTTGCTGTCAGGCTGACATTCCTGCAGTTTACTCTAGAAGTTACCATTTCTCTCTTCTGCTTGTGTTGGTCGCCATGCTCTCAGAGAAATGTGGAGTGGATGTCAAGGTGCGTAAGCATGGCCTGGGTGGCCCGGCTTCTCCTGTTCCCTTCACCTGCCCTCCATCAATCACAGAGGCCCTCTGTGCACGAGGAAAGTGTGGGGCAGGGCGGCAGGGTTGAGAATGGAGCCCCTGCAGTGTGCGGACTTGGGCATGAGACCTCCCGGGCCCTCGCTTTGCTTCTCTCTAACACCGGGGTCCTCGGAGTGGCATTGGCAGACCTCAGTGCTCATGCGCAAGCTGAGCTGGCCATCTGCATGCAGCATGCAGCTTCTGAGGAAAGGGGGACGTTAATGGCCTGTTCCCACTCCTGCCCCATGAATCACACCAGTTCTATGTTACAGTCTTGCACATTCCACCAACGAGTGCCACTTCCTGGTGTCTTACACAGATTCCATAGCAAGATTTGGCCAGGATCCTGCAAGGGAAGAGAAGCGACAGAGACTGCGGGGTGGCCTGGGCTCTGGGCCATGACCCCTGGGCCCACTACAAAGGCATGAAGGGTGCCAGCCATTCCCCAGAATCTTTGCAGAGGCACTGAAGAGCATGGCCAGTTTTTTTTTCTTTTTTAATATTTTTATTGATTTCAGAGAGGAAGGGAGAGGGAGAGAGAGATAGAAACATCAATGATGAGAGAATCATTGATCGGCTGCCTCCTGCACTCCCCCTACTGGAGATCAAGCTTGTAAACCGGGGCATGTGCCCTTGACCAGATTTGAACCCGGGACCCTTCAGTCCGCAGGCCGATGCTCTATCCACTGAGCCAAATCAGTTAGGGTGAGCATGGCCAGTTTCACAGTCTTGATCTGGTTGTGTGCTGGCCAGGATGATGCCTCAGATTGGTCATAGGGTCTGATTCCTTAAGGTGAACCCACAGGCTGCAGTAGAGGCCACCGATGTTGCCTTCCCTGTCTGGGAGTTTGG
>NW_005871273.1:1692128-1742843 GCF_000147115.1 Myotis lucifugus | reverse complement strand
CTCCATTCCCTCCATAAATCCCCTCAGACTGAAGTCCAATGTAGTATCCTATCCTCTCCCTCCATGATTTATTACTTCCAGGATATCGCATGGCTTCCAGGCCAAATCAATTGTTTTTCTAATTTATATATTTGGCCTTCCTGTTCTGTCTCTGTGACATCTTCAAGGTCACCCCCCCCCCCGCCGCCCCCGCCTCCCTGCAGATGGAATCTCAAAGAATAAGCTGTGTGTTTGAGACCATGGGATCAGGGTCAGACCACTTGGGCTGGCATCTTAGCCCTGCCTCTTAATAGTTGTATGGTTTGAATGAGTTTTTTCCTGCGTGTTGTTTCCTCATCTGTAATATGAGGACAATCACGGTGCAAGTAAATCCATTATTTAGAGAATTAATTGGGATGATAACTTAGCTCAGGATCTTGCACACGTTTATTATTCATTACATGGAGTCTCCTCAGACTGGTGATGGTGATGATGATGGTGATGGTGATGACAGTGATGGTGATGATGACGATGATGGTGGTGGTATGATAGTGATGGTGATGATGATGGTGATGGTGATACTATGACAGTGATGGTAATGATGATGGTGATGGTGACAGTGATGGTGATGATGATGGTGATGGTGACAGTGATGGTGATGATGGTGATAAGACAAGCCCAGTCACTAAAAATACTGTGAATAAATGACTGTTTAAATTGAAAAACTTCCTATAAGAGTCTGTCACTTGGCTGTCTTTTGTTTTTTAGTATGGTCTCATGACAATGGGCTCCAGAGCCTCCTCTCAGTTCCTCTCCGGGCACAGTGCAGTACAATGAGCATGAGCTTTGGGGTCACACAGGCCTGGAACTAAGAGCTGTGATCATGAATAGATCACTTAGTCTCTTTGAGCATCAGTTTCCTCACCTATAAAATGGGAATAATAATATCTACTTTACCTGACTATTGGCTGGATGAAATGAGGTAACTTGTATAGCTTGCCGAATGTAGTAGAAACACAATGAGCTTTTCAAATATTAGTCTCCAGATACTAATTTCCAGACACTCGTTTCCGTCCCCTACCCTTGCCCCCTAAGGTTCTAGGCTCCATCTAACTAAATCCTTGTTCTTTCTCAAGATCTGTTTGAGACTTGCCTTCTCCATAAATTCTCCCCCACGTGAGTGAACAAATTCCCTGTTCTAATAGATTGATTGTTTTGGGTCCCTGAGTTGGAGATTCCAGGTCATACTGACCCTCAAGGCTGGAATGCCATTGCTCCGGTTTTCATAATCAATTCCCTTAGATCAGTGGTCGGCAAACCGGGGCTCGTGAGCCACATGCGGCTCTTCCACAAAATACCACGTGCGGGCGCACACGTCCAGTGCGATTGAAACTTCGTGGCCCAAGCGCAGAAGTTGGTTTTCGGAAAGGAGATAGACGTATATAAGACGAGTGTGGATGGGAGAGTTGGAAGGGGTCGACCTCAGCGAACGTACCTCAATCAGACTGAGGATGTTTTTAGCAAAAGCCAGCTTAGGAATACCCTAATTAAGTTAATAACAATGTACCTACCTATATAGTTTAAGTTAAAAAAATTTGGCTCTCAAAAGAAATTTCAATCATTGTGCTGTTGATATTTGGCTCTGTTGACTAATGAGTTTGCCGACCACTGCTTTAGACTCATAGACTTTGCCTGGAAGATGTAGATGTGAAATGCTTCCCAGCTCGAATGAAGACTCATTGAAGGTGGTTTTCTGTCTCAATCGCGTTTGTGGATCTTGCTTCTAGCACAAAGCCTGACAAGGAGTGGACCCATAAGCACTGAATGAACGGAGGGATGAATAATGCTCCGGAGAGGCGGAAGAGACTCTACAATTCAGAGAGAACGCCCTAGTTGCAGGCAGCCTCTTAAAGCTCCAGAGGAAGCTTTTGCTCAGAACCAGCCCTGTAGTTATGTCAGATGAGCTTAGGCCTCCAGAGTGTGGCTCTGTAAACAAAGGGGGGAAAACGCCTGTTCTGTTTGGATTGGCAGGAGGTTTCCAGTTGGAATTAGTGCCTTGGACATGAATGTCAGAGTCATTCCATATGAGAGGAAGGCTTGCTGGCTCAGCTTCCAACTTTGATGTGGAGCATGTGGGCCTGGGGGTGCGACTTCAAGAGAGAAGGGGAGGAGGAAACAGAGGTCTGGCTGCGTTTGGACCTTCCCAGGTCCTTCTCGGGTCATTCCTATTGCTCAGGCCTCCTAACTACCCCCTAACTTGCTCTGTTACTAGCTAGCTGTGTGACCTTAGGCAAGTCCCTTTATTTCTCTGGGCTCCAGAGTCCCCCATCTGTAAAATAACAGGGTAGATGAGAGGATCCCTAAGTTCCTTTTTAACTGTTTTATGGAATTTCTTGTTAGCCTGCAGCTTCTTTTATATCCTGACCAGGAAGCTCTGACATTTTTTTAAAAATATATTTTTATTGATTTTTCACAGAGAGGAAGGGAGAGGGATAGAGAGCTAGAAACATCGATGAGAGAGAAACATCTATCAGCTGCCTCCTGCACACTCCCCACTGGGTATGTGCCCGCAACCAAGGTACATGCCCTTGGCCGGAATCGAACCCGGGACCCCTGAGTCCGCAGGCTGGCACTCTATCCACTGAGCCAAACTGGTCAGGGCAAGCTCTGACATTTTGATGTATGTTGAGGAGTTGGGGAAGGAGGAGGGGATGTTGAGAAACAGGGATAGAAAATACATCCTGAAATGGAACCCAAGTCTCCTTCCTGGTCCTCTGTACTAATAGTTATTGCCTCTGTTTTTGCCTGTTTTCTTCGCACCCCCAAGATGATCCCTGTGGGCGATGACTGCATGCTATGTAGAAGCCCAGGGCATCCTTGCTCTGAGCGCCTTGATTTTCTCGTGTGCATGGGGAGGCTGATGGCACCTCCCTTACTTGGAGGCGGAGAGGACTGAGTGAATTGGAATAAGTGCTGTGCCTTGGAAATGGTCAGACACCACAGAAGCGCAAGGAATTGTGCTTATGGCATAAAGCTGGCCCCATGGGAAAACCATTAACGCACAGCACCTTATCTGGTGGCCCTTCTCTTCCTTGGAGATGTTTCAGTGCAAGGCATGCTTCTCCTGCTGTGTGTCCGTGGTCTGCCCTGTTTGAAACAGACACGCTGCTGTCTGAGTCTTCATTTCCTTGCATGCTTTCCCACTGCAGCAGAAAAATCATTTTCCATATGAATTGGCTTCTTCCACTGAACATGTGCGGCAGCATCTCCAGGTCTTAGAATGAGAAGAATTTTCTCATTTTTCTTTCTGATCCATGGAGCAGAGAGGTCCAGGAGGCTGGGCTGGGAGCAGATGCCAGGAAGTGGTGGTCAGGATGGTGTTCTCTTTAGTGACTGCGTCAGAGTTGGAAGCACTGAGGAAAGAGGTCTGGTCCCTGGGTTTTGGTTTCAACACATGTTAGTTGGGGGTTTGAAGGGACCTCAGATGACACGTTGTCCAGCCTTCTTAGAGCTGTGAGTTAGCGCCTCGCCTGAAGTCACCCAGCTGGTGTAGAAGGAGCAGGGTCTAGAACCCCATGTCCAGATTCATCAGTTCTCATGCTCTTTCCAGCATACCACAGGGATCCTTGCATTTCTCCTTCTTCTCACTCTCCATCCCTTCCTTCATCTCTGTTCTTTTGTTTCTATTTCCCGAGCCATTTGATAGGGTTGGGCGACTTCCTCAGAGAAGCTCGGGTGTGTTCTCAGGATGTCAGATTACCAGGAACACCCATGGTACCAGCTCACTGCACTGGCTTCTGGTCAGAGATCCCACCCACAAGCTGAGGGGTCCAAGGCAATACCTGTGAACTGTGGGTTCTGTGGTGGCAGAACCCCCACTGTCCCACTCCCCTTCCTCATTGACAGGGAAGGAGGGTTAGTGTGTTCAGAACACCCACAGAACAAGTGATATTCAAGATCTCCCCTCCTGCACCCAATCTTTCCTGCCCCTTGGGCCAATCCAAAGCCCAGTGCTAGCTGAGAGGATGGGCCTCACAGTATCTACTTGGCAAGAATCTCTCAGCTAGCACTGGCCTGCGATCCAGTGCCCATCGCAGAACAACACCATGCTGGCTTGTCCAGGGTAACTCTCCGTGGGTAGATTTCACCCTCTGGCAGCAGCTGACTCTATTTATTCAGATGAGAACAATTTTCTCTCCCTTGCACTTTCAACAAGTTCGACCTCAAGGTTCCCCCTCCCCCCTACTCCGTTGCCAAAACCAATGAAGGCAGGAGGAGGAAGTGGAGGGTGAAGGAGTCTCTCCGCTCTAATTGAGCTGTCAGCTGAGCCCTGGGTTTCCTGGATCTGGGGCGTCTCATAGCCCAAATCGGCCAGTTTGCAGCTAATAGGGAAGGGAGCTGTTTTACTTCCTAATCACTCTTAGAGATAAGTGTGCTCAGTGCATGTGGGAGAGAGGCCTCTGTAGAAGCTCTGACCAGCTGCCCCATGGCCGTTCCTCTGCCTGGGCTGGATCTGGCTCAGTAGGAAACTGATCTGTCACTTGGGGGTGGGATGGATGGGGGAGCATCAGGGCCCCAGTGGTGCATCTGCGATGTGCCAAGATGAACAAGCTAGGATCCAGCATCCAGGCACCACCCCAAAAATGAGGCCCCGAGAGCAGCTCAGCCCTCACCTGAACACGACTCCCTGTTGTTTGGTTAGCTTCTCAGTCTTACACAGAGACCACCTTTGAATGGGATGATTGGGCTCATAGTCCCCATGGAGGAGAGTTCTGGAGTGTCATTTCTTTGGCTTTCCATTATCTGGAGGTTTCATGTGAAATGACAAGTGTGTGTTGGGTGACACTCTGATTGGATCTGGCCACTCTTTGGCGTTGTGGCCATACTGAGCACAGGGCTGCAAAGCTGGGCTCATTCTGTCCTGGGACATGTATGGTTCTGGACCTTATCAGGTGGGGGAGGCAGAAGGAGAGAGCAGTGAGCTGGTTCCTTCAAATGCGGAGGTAGCATAGAAGCCAGTATCACTATCATTTGAAAGCAATTAATTCTTTCCAGCTTGGTATTCAAGGCCCTCCGGTATTTGTTCTACTTGCCTTCCCAACCTTTTAGCATTCTCCCTATCCTGCCCCTTATCCTCATCCAGATTCATTCATTACTCACGGATACTTTAGGATGCCTTTTGCTCATGCTGCCCCTCCGCCTCGGTGTCCTTTCCTCATGTCCAAGCCACACCCATAAATTGAGAGCTTGATTGGACCATACTTCTCCCTAATTCCTTTGCATACCCCTCTGAGGCTGCTCCTGTTTCATCTGGACCTTCTTTATCTCTCCTTTCTAAGCCAAGAACAGTCTGTCTTATGTCAGTTGCTCACAGTCCTCATTGAGACTATTGGTCTTATCTCTCTCACTGGATTGAGCTCCCTGAAAGAGAGCTTTCTTGGTTTTTTTTCATGTCTGTGTCTCCATATGGCCCAGCACAGGGCCTTGAGAGTAGGTGTGAAGTAATTGCCTGTGGAGAGGAATCATCCCGAGGCATACATTATCACACATTTGCATATAGAGCACCTTTACTGAGAGCACCATGCAGATGGCGTTCCTGCTCTTGGTAGAATTGAACTGAGGGCTCTGATGGAAATAAAGGAATGAAAAGGCTCCGGGGCTCCAAGTTACTGTTAGAAACACCGCATTTCAGAGCTGGAAGAGGTGTTATAGATAATCTAGTCCAATCTCCTATTGTACAGATGAAGAAACACAGGTCCTTCAGCAAGAGGTGACGTGCTGAGAGTCACACAAGCAGTTAGTGACAGGGTGAGACCCGTGCCTCTGGTCTGATAATCCTTATACCTACTTTGTGGTGGTTGGAGAAGGCTTTCTCCTGATGCTCCTAGGCTTTTCAGGGACAGTTCTGGATTCCCCCATATTGCCCCGTCAGTCTCACCTGCCACATTCTAGTTTGAAAGTCCTGGGAAGCCTGCTCTAGATCCTTCTATGCTAAATATTGGGGGGGAACCAACTTCAATTCAAAACACCACTTGCTATGGAACCCCAAGCCTTCAGGCACCCTTCCCTCAGCACTGCTGGATTCCTGGCTTTGCCTCCTGGGAGATGACCTCCCAATGAATTTCAGACCGCAGTTGATTAGAAAAAAGAAAAGAAAATTGAGATGAAATAAAAAATAAATGAGAATAGCATACAAAAGCATGGGGAGGGCAGATCTTGGAGCTGGGCCCTGGGTTCTAAAAAGAGAAAGATGTTCTTCCCGTGAGAAAATCGCCTGTAACCTTCAAATGAGCCTCTTGCGAGGGACAGGTCCTCCGATAGCCTTCCACTATGACAAGGGGAAGGTTCTGGACTGGAGCTTTCTCCAGATGTGAGCCAATAGAACTGGGCTCAGGCTCCGGTTCAGGGCTGGTGAACTGAGGCATCTCAACAACCGGGAAGTCTTCTCAGAACATCTTTCACAACTAGATTCAGAACCAATTGAAGTAAAGGGGGAGAGTTGCAAATATACCACCTCCTCGTTCCTAACTCCCCAACCAACATCAGCCTCCCAAGCTCTGAAAAGAAGTGATTTCTAACGATCTCTTCCTTGTCCAGGGCTCTTTGAAGAGAATAAGACAAACAGGGTCAGATGGAGGGCAGCCCAGCCAGGTGGGTGTCGCAGCTGGGGATGTCCCAGCAGAGGCATCCTTAGAACCATGCTAGCTGGAGTCCCTTGAGATATTCCTGAGGGCATTGTGTCCCCAAATTCCATCTTTTGCCTCATCCTGGAGGAACTAGCTTGGCAGTCAAGAACAATGTTCTAGGAGTGCAATGTCCCCTTTGCTTCCCCTTCTTCCCTTTTCCACTGACTTCTCTAGGTTTTTCGTTTTAAATTCAAGAACCTATTAAGAATCAGAAAACAAAACCTCTGCTGGTTGTCATGTGTGCTTCCAGAAATAGTGCTCAACTACTATTTCTGGCCTTGAAGTCAGAATTTCCAAGGAAGCATCTGGAGTGGGCTCTAGGGGGTGGGGTGACTTGTAGTCGCCTGGGTGGTTGCTTTGTCCCAAACTCAGGACCACATGTTCCTTGGGTAGTTGGACCCTCTCTTCTTCTGATTCCTAGCTGGTTAGTCTGTAGCTGAGCGGTCCCTAGAGGATTCAGATTTGGCCCTCACCTCTGCTGACTGTCAAGAAATTCAGGAAGCTGGTGTAGTCCAGAAGAACAACTGGTGTAGTCCAGAAGAACAAATGCCATATAGCCAGACCGACCTCTACGCTCCCTAGCCAGTCCTTTAGTGTATCCAAGTATCTAAATCCTTATACAGAAGCGGGGGATAATAATATCTGCTGTACTGACTAAATAACACTGAGGAACTACTTACTAGTAGCAAAGACTGACCCATAGTATGCTCTCAATCCATGGTAGCTATTAGCCAATAGTACCTGTAGCGACGCTCCTTGCTTGGTATGCACAAACCTCTGTAGATGTAACAGGCAACTGCTGGCTGGCTTGTCTGTCACCGTGTAGGCTGGGAACTTCTTGTTCTGTACAGTGCATTTGGAAGCTAGGAGATTTTCTCTAAACCAGTGGTCGGCCCCTTGAGTGTGGCTCTTCCACAAAATACCACATGCGGGCGCGCACATACAGTGCGATTGAAACTTCGTGGCCACACTCAAGGGGCCAAAGAGCCGCATGTAGCTCGCGAGCTGCAGTTTGCCGACCGATGCACGTTTGTTGAAGGAATTAATAAGTGAATTGATGCAATAGGTGGGGAGGGAGGCAACTCATTGGGTGGATGTCTCAGTGCGTCTTTGGAGAAGAGAGTATGCAGGGGACCTGCCGAGGCTCTCAGGCAGCACCATGCTCAGTCACTTGGCGAGGGAAGGTTCAGATTTGTCAGCAGCTTCAGAAGTTGCTGAGGCTGAGAATTCACCTGGATATGGGGATATTGGGAAGCTTTTGATTTCTGTTCTGCCCTTAACCCAGGAGAGCCTCATCACTCCAGTGAAGCCACGCCCAGGCTGCTCATTGCACAAATCTCAGGGTCACCATTCCCAGTAAAGTCACTGTGAATGGTGCCTGGTGGAGTCTTGCCCTGCCTGGTCTAAAAAATGACCCTATGTGGCAGCCCTGGACATCCTAGCATGGAGAATGACCCAGAGTCCTTGACACTGGGACTCACCTTCCAAAGGATGAGTCATTTTCAAAGGACCTGAAAGGAATAAAGGAGGTAGGAAGACAAAGGGCAATGAAGACATCTCTGGAGAGAGACCTGCGGGGATCTAGGGGGATGCTAAGGGTCCCAGGGGTGCTGGTGCGGCTCATGCTAGATCACAACACCCGACTGAGCGTATCTCTTCCCAGCTGCCTGTGAGAGTATTTACAGCGTGGAAAATCGCATATGCTTCAAATCCAGGCTCCCCGCCTCCTCCCGAGAGAGGAGGTTGTTAAAAATTTACAGCACACCACTGATTTCAATAGAAGGCCAAAGACGTACACAAGAAACAGGCGAGAGGATGGCGAGGAAGAGAATGAAATCCTGGGGATGTGTCTGGGGACTGTGCACACATCACTGGGGAAGTGGGTTTTGCTGGCTGAACGCAGTTTGAAAGTGTTCACAGGCCCAAACTGGGAGAAGTGTTCTATTTTCAGTTTGGAGTGCTAAGGCACAGGAATTTGGCAGCAACTCTTCCTGGGGCCAGCCCTGCTTTCACAGATAGGGGTTGCCTTGGGACTGAGGCAACTGGAGTTTCCCAGGAAGCAAACTTGATAGAGAAAGGGGTGGGGGCCCCCTCTGCGAAGGAACCTCAGCCCCCAGGCGCTTCAAGGTACTGCACGGGGCCTGCCCATGCCTGTCTTGCTTTGTGCCACGGCCTTCTACCTTCTCCCCTTTATGTGCTTGGAGCAAATTTCAATAATAGGAAAGACCCGTGTGAGAACTCGGAGGGAAAAAAAAGATACCTACTGAGCAGGCTTCCTGGTGGCTCACTGGGCTCAAATAAACAAAACGAAACAGAGCCCAGCAGCCATTTCTGCACAGGGGCCTCTCACACAAACTACACTTCACAGAGAAGCTGGCGCTGAGCTGCCTGTCTCTGAGCTGAACTGCCTGCCTGCTCTGTGTTCTGCCATCTGAGCAGCCCTTACCAAGGAGTTGCCGGAATCCTACTTCAACCAGTATGACTGAGGCTTTCTCCATCCAATCAGAGCTGCACAGCTCCAACCAATCAGAATGGCTCTATTCTGACCAATCAGGACAGTGCCTTTTGGGCCAATCAAACTGTGAGGATTTGGAGTCCTCAGCGGCCTGAGGATGGACCCTAAAGGGACCAGGGGCAGGGACTCCTGTCCATGCGAGCCAGCTCCCCTCTCACTTAGAGAGCAGAGTTTCCCTTTCCCTGAAGACTGGTTTCCAGCCTGAGCTAAAACACTGAACATGTCTTGCCAGAGTAGATGGGAACAGGCCAGCGAGCACAACGTGGATGGACATGGAGCAGACCATTGCCCCAGGGCTGCTTAGCTGTGCTGTGCTATTTTCACAGCCATGTTGTAACACCATTGAGCTGTTTACATTGAATAAAGTTTTCTCCTTTACTGATCCCCAAATTGGGGGTTCTTGTTGGCAATGAGTTGGTGCTAATGACCATTGGTTAACACGTAATTTAAATTTCACTGTGTGTCTGGGCCATAGTGAACACATTGAAAAGAAAGAAAAAACCCGAATGTAAATTAAAGGTTAAACTATGCTTTGTACAAATGACATATATTATCTCATTTAAGTCTAAGGAGTGGAGTACTATTCCTTTATTCCCAATGTACTGCAGAGGCCCTGACACATAGACACACCCCTGGAAGAGACAGACCCATGATGCCCACATAGTCCCCATGTGTCACTGCTGTGCTAACCACTTGTTTGGGTTTTGAATGCATATCAAGGAGAGAAAGGAGGGAGATATATGTGATTGGTCTAAGCCAGTGATGGCGAACCTATGACACTCGTGTCAGAGGTAACATGCGAACTCATTTTTTTGGTTGATTTTTCTTTGTTAAATGGCATTTAAATATATAAAATAAATATCAAAAATATAAGTCTTTGTTTTACTATGGTTGCAAATATCAAAAAATTTCTATAGGTGACACGGCACCAGAGTTAAGTTAGGGTTTTTCAAAATGCTGACACGCCGAGCTCAAAAGGTTCACTGGTCTAAGCTGTGCTTTCCCTGAATAGCCCTGGCTGTGAGGCTTTGTTTAATTTTGGGGGGCTTTAACACCCTTGACCTGGTTGGGTCACACTATTACACCCCATTCTGCTCCTTTGGGTTTTAAAGAACATCTGATTCTGTGCCCCAGATGCCAGTCTTCCCCGCCCGCCACCTCTCTCCCTCTCCCTCTCCATGTCTCTCTCTGCATGAGTGCGTGTGTGTAGAATAATAACAATGAGAAACCCAACTCCGAAGCCACATGTTTCACTTTGCTGCTTGTTAATTTTAACAAGGCAGCTGGTGGTTTGGGCTGAGAGCTTGCTTTTCTATTAACCACAGCTTTTCCTCCCCATGGATTTCCTGTTTGTAGTTTTGGAGGTAAAAGTCTTGGGAGAGGCAAGCCTGAACCATTCCAACCTCAAAGAAGCAGCTCCCAAGAACCTAGGCGAAGGGAGCCTCGCCCAGGCCAACCTTGGTCCTTCAAAACAGGAACTTTTTATAGCTCATTGGTTATGGGCCAGGGCTCAGCATGGGTGACACGGCCGAGACAAAGATGACCAGGACCCCGAAGGACCTCTGCGGCTGGAACGCAGAGGAAACAGATTCTGGATCTGCAGGTGTCATGGAAGAAGTCAGATTTGAATTGGCCTTTGAATTGAAGGCAGGTGTTTTTATTTGTTGTTTTGTATAGTTTTGTTTCTTTGCAGGGATGAGAGGAAGGGCATCCCAAGCAGGAACGACCCCGTGAGCTAAGGCCCGAGGTGAGCAGTTGTGAAAACAGTGACTCTTCTGGTTAGAGCAGACAAGAGCCCATGTGAGGGAGAAGGCAAGACGACAAGCACCTAGGAGCCAGGTCGAGGGGTTACGTAAGGCCACGTGAAGAGTTTGGATTGTTTTAGGCAAATGAAAGTCACTATAGGTTATAGTGGGCTAGGGGGACATGCTCAGCATTGTGTTCTAGAAAGATAACAGGCGGGTGTTCCTTAGGGTCTGGAGGCTGGGTGGGAGAGCACATGAAAAGGAGTAAGCAAGATGGGAATGGAAAGGAGGGGCTGGCCAAGGGGAGAATGCAGGGAGAGACCGGGGTTATTTTGACGACATTAACAGACAACAGGGATGAGAAACCAAGGAGGGATGGGGAGGAGATTTTTGGACAAGTTGAGTTCGAGGGGTCGGTGAGTCATTGACGTGAAAAGGTCTACCAGTTTCAATGCAGGTTGGGTTAAAAACAGAGCTCAGGGTCAAGGTTTTGCATGTCTCTGCATGGGGGTGAAGCAGAAACTCTAAGAGGAAGACAGTCTTAGAAGGCAACACAAAAGGGTGATGAGAGAGTGAGGAAGGGAATTAGGGAGTTTAGGGCTGCAAAGTCTAGGCAAGGAGAGCCAAGGGAGTGTCAGTGTGGTAGGCGTGCAGACAGGTAGAGGAGGGTGAGAGGGCGGGGGTGGGGGGGAGACAATTGGACTTTCCCATGAGGAACACATTGATGCCATCTGGGGGAGAGAAGGTGCAGTGGGTGGCAGCCTCAGAAGTCACAGCAAGGAGGCATGGGCGGGAGGTTCTGAGATATTGCTTATTATGTAATCATGTATTAATTCACTCATCATATATCCACTGAGCACCTACTATGCTGCAGGCACTGAACTAAGGAAGTTCTAGGGATCCAGCAGGGAACACACAAGACAGAGACCCTCTGTCTTTCACAGAGCTCGCAACTCAACAGAGGAAATGAGCATCACACCCATAACCACTGAGAAGTTATTTAATCACATTATGACATCTTAGTCTGGGGATCAGGAAATGCCTTCTTTTGAGGAAATAAATGGAATACATTTTACACGTGGGGTGAGTCAAAGGCAATAAAACTTATTATTATGGCACTAAATTATATATATATCCATTAAAAATAAACATCTAAAGGTAATTAAAGTACTATTGTTCTTTGTATCTCAGAAAAAGAAGTTATTTGAAATAATTTCCTTAGCATTTGAATCCCTATGACTAGAAGCTGGGTCGTGATCTAGGAAGGTGACCCTCTGAGGGCATAGAGGTGTAATTCCCACAGACCATCCTTCCATAAACCCATTCATTCCTCATATCCAAGCATCCACTCATCCATCCACCTGAATATGCATCCTTCCATCTGTCCACCTATCCATTTGTCCACCTGCCCACCTGTCCATTTTCCCATCTGTCCATCCATTCATCCATCTGTACATCCATCCAACAGATGTACAATAAACATCTATTCTTAGCCAGGCAAAGTCCTTCCACCATTATTGAGGCAAAGTGGTTAGGGGTGTTCCCTTCCTTTTTCCATACATAACACGGAAGTTTTTCTGACTCCCTCCCCCTTCCTATTCTATCTCTGATGTTCACTTTAATCCATCTTCCTGGGTTTAAGAATTTTGGCAGAAAGAAGACGCTGGCCCCTCTTATTCACCTCCCTCCTCATCCTTATAAGGCTACCTCTGCTCATGTCCCAGACAAGTAATGAAGATAGAATAGTATTGTTTTCCATCTAAAGAAAAACATCCCTTGTGTCTCACAGGAAGAGAGAATTAATCCATGCTTGCAATATGGTGCTTTCTGAATGCCAGACCTGTCAGGACTTATGACAAAGTAATCTCATTAAGATAGGCATATTGTTTTCCACAGTGTGAAGAAAATGAAGGGAAGGCCATTCACTCAATGGTTCTTAAGATTTTACGATTCTTCCTTTAGGATGTGTTTTCTACATAATTCTGTTTTTCATAAATTTACAAGGGTAAGTTGAGTCGTATCTTTGCTGAGTGCCTAAGAGCAGAGCTTAGGAAAGGAAGTGAGGTGAAAAGGAAGACATGACGGTTGGGTGGATCTTGCAGCCAGATCAGAACACAGACCTTCTTTCTCTCCCTGCCTTCTTCCTTCCTCGTTTTCTCCTCCTTTCCCTGGTTTCTTCCCTCCCTCCTTTATAATGTTTCTGGACCAAGCAATAGAACTCACTTATTTGTTGCAATTGGTCTCATTTTGATGCTTAAATCTCTCTGTTTGTATATATAGTCTGGCTTTTGCATCATTAAAAGAAGAAAATGATTGGGTCACGCTCTTCTAGTGACCAAATGGATATTTTATGACAAAACTTGCTTTGGTTCTTCTCATTACAGCCTTCCACGTGTAGAAAAATGACTCCGTCTGAAATGAAATGTATTATGTGTCTAGTACTATGTGACCTGACACTATGAGCATTAATTATTTCCATTCTTAATTGGACCCCAGCATTTATTTGAAACTGTTATTCATTCTCTCTCAACTTCCCTTTCCAGTTTGCCCTTGGGAGCCATGCTCCTTTATTTGGGTCTTTCTCTTAGTTTCTTTCTTTTTTAACCTTGTAGTCTTTTGTTGTTGTTGTTAATTTCCACCCGAGGATATTTTTCCATTGATTTTTAGAGAGAGTGGTAGAGAGAGGGAAAGACAGAGAAAAACATCGATGTGAGGGAAACACATTGATTGGTTGCCTTCTGCATGAACCCTGACCAGAGCCTGGGCTGGGGAGGAGCCTGCAACCCAGGTATGTGCCCTTGACCAGAATCGAACCCGGGACCCTTTGGTCCACAGGCCGACACTCTATCCACTGAGCCAAACTGGCTAGGGCTAACTTTGCCGTCTTAATTAAGCCCCCAAGTTGTCCTAGTTTAGGTGAAGCTTCTTCTAAGACACATTTTTCTCTATTCACTTTCTTTGCTGTTTTTCTTTTTGAAGTAATCATGACTTGATATGGAAAAACCAAGCAAACCATAAATATGCACTTTGTGTTTGTGTGCAAGATGGTGTGGTGTGTGGGGCCCGTGAGGAGCTTGCAGAATATTTGAGGAAGATGATGCAGGTGCATAGGAAAGATTCCAATAAAACCCTAAAATCAAACCCAAACCCAAACCCAAACTACCAACCAACAGCCCCACGGCTTGGTGTGTTTCTGTGAACATTTCTCTGAACAACCATGACTTCGCTGATCTGATTCCTTCACTACACTCAGAGTTCTCCTTGTGGGCAGAGCGTTTCATTTCCACAGGTTCCACTGAGCTCTTAATATACGCAGTCATTAATCCAAAAACCCTTACTGAGTGTCTTCTGTCTGTCGGGGACTGTGCTAAGTTAGATAGCAGTGACTAGGCTGGTCAAGCCAGACAGTCAGTTTGCTCTAGAATTTCAGAAAAGGGAGAAAGGCCACTTTGGGTTGGAGTGGTTAAGGAGCAGAGACATTAAGAATGTGTAGCATTTGGATTTATGGGTAGAGAGGGACCCCAGAGGCTTTCCAGACAAGAGAAATGGAACAAACAGGAGCAAACAAGTGTGGAGAGGGTGTGGAGAAAGGAAAACCCTCATGTGCTGTGGGTGGGAATGCACGTTGGAGCGCCCACTGTGGAAAACCATCTGGAGGTCCTCAAAAAATTAAAAATAGAACTACCAAATAACCCATAAACCCCACTTCTGGATACATATAAATGGAATATTACTTGGCCATAAGAAGAATATAATCTTACCATGTGTGATAGCATGAATGGACCTAGAAGGTATTATGCTAACTTTTTGACTCGAGGGCCACAATGGGTTCTTAAACTGGACTGGAGGGCCGGAACAAAAGCATGGATGGAGTGTTTGTGTGAACTAATATAAATTCAAAGTAAACATCATTACATAAAAGGGTACGGTCTTTTTTTTTTTTTAGTTTTATTCATTTCAAACTGGCCGGATCTGGCCCTCAGGCCGTAGTTTGCCCACGGCTGACCTAGAAGGTATTATGCTAAGTAAAATAAGTCAGTCAGAGAAAAACAAATTCCATATGATTTCACTTAGATGTGGAATCCAAGGAACAAAATAAATGAATGAACAAAATTGAAGCAGACTCATAGATACAGAGAGCAGACTGATGGTTGCCAGAGGGATGGGGTTAGAGGACTGGGTTAAAAGGCGAATGGATTAAGAACTACAAATGGGTAGCCACAAGAAACAAAGGTGCCGCATAGGGCATGTCGTCAATAATATTGCAATAACTGTGTGTGGTGCCAGGTGGGTACTGGAAATATTGGCGGGATCACTTTGTAAACACTGTGCTGTATACCTGAAATGAACACAAGATATTAAATGTAAACAGTAATTGAAAAATAAAATTCGAATTGAAAAATGATGGAGGGATGGCATTAGATTAAGGAATGAAGAAGAATGAGTGGATATGAGTGGGGAGTGAAGGAGGAGATGCCGAGTTTGAGTTGAGAGGATTGGAGATTTGGGCCTTGACATTCAGGTCTCGGTGTTTTCACATTAGATGCACATGTGTTGAGGCTGTAACCCAAACAGACTCCAGTTCCAAATGCTAACATCAGGGTGCTGCTCATGCCCCCCTTTCTCCATGTACACCCCAGTTCTCACTTGGATCTGACTGGAGTGCAGAGACCTCACTAGATGGCTTCCCTCCCTCCAGCTAAGACCAAGGAGGTGTCTCTCTCTCTGTGTGTGTGTTTTCTCAAGTCATTTCCCAGGACCGATGGCACCCCAGGGCTCCAGGGGAGGGCCTGTCAGATGGAGCTTATTTATTTAATGAAAAGAACTTAATAATTTGGTTTTGTTTTCCCTGGTTCTTTATTTTTCTTTCTACCTCCCTCTCCTTCCCTGGGCTTCGCAGGGTGGGAAATGGGTCAGCAACTTGGCCACAGCTTTGTTGAGTATTTAATTCTTCAGCTGTTTTACAAGCCTGACTGGTTTATGTAGCTAATCTCTCTTCTGCTCGTCCCTCGAGGAGCGTGTGTGTGTGTGTGTGTGTGTGTGTGTGTGTGTGTGTGCGCGCGCGCGCGTGCGAATGTGTGTTGGGGTGAGAGGGGACGGATAGCCATGGGCAAGGGCCCTGTTCAGTCCAGAGAGCTACCAACATGAAGCCTGTGGTGCCGGCCTGTGCTCTGGCTGTTTATTCTTCATTGTGCTGGCCTTTCTCTGGGTCTGTGTTTCTGTGCATGTGCTTTGTTCCCCTTTACTCAGCTTGGGGAGCGAGAAGAGGCGAGGCGAGGCGGTTGTCTCAGGATTGCTGTGAGACTTGAAGACCCTGAGAAGATGTGAAAAGACATGATCCCAGGTCCTGGCCATCTGTGAGCATCCTTATGTCCAAAGGGGTCACATTTTACCCAGAGATGACAGTCTATAGCTACATGCTTAGGAATGAAAGTCATTTCTAGGCTTCCTTAGAAAGACAATGACCACTAAGGAAGTTTCTGCTGATCTCCACTCTCTACTGCCCTTCCTGGAAGGACTGGGATCAACTCTTAAAGGAGCATCCTTTCATATTCCTTAGTCTGGTGGCATCCCTCCCTCCCAGCTTATCAAGCTAAGAATTTTAATTGGAACTTAAATTTTTTTTTGTTGATTTTAAAGAGAAAGAGGGAGAGAGGGAGGGTGGGAGGGAGAGAGAGAGGGAGAGAGAGAGAGAGAGAGAGAGAGAGAGAGAGAGAGAGACATCAATTTTGTTGTTCTACTGATTTATGCATTCATTGGTTGCTGCTTGCATGTGCCCTGATCAGAGATGGAACTCGAAACCTTGGCATATGAGCTAACATACGAGGCCAGGGCTTAATTGGAACGTTTTAAAAATGGTTCTTAGCCTGAGTTTACTGTCACTGTGATCTTAGGGGACATTAGAGGAGTGGTGGAAAGGGTGCGAAAGCCGGGGACTGGGCCTTGGGATTAAGGCAGACACAGATGAGGCCAGTACAGGGGTGGGCAAACTTTTTGACTCGAGGGCCACAATGGGTTCTTAAACTGGACCGGAGGGCCGGAACAAAAGCATGGATGGAGTGTTTGTGTGAACTAATATAAATTCAAAGTAAACATCATTACATAAAAGGGTACGGTCTTTTTTTTTTTTTTTAGTTTTATTCATTTCAAATGGGCCGGATCCGGCCCTTGGGCCATAGTTTGCCCATGGCTGGGCTAGTATCTCTCCTAGAGCAGCTCTGTTTCTTTGTTAGGAAACGGGATGACTCCATGTTTCTGAAGTTTCCCAAACGTCTCTGATTTCATCTTAGGAAAGCATGGGCAAAGAATCGTTTTTGATGCTTGTTATGGTCAAGGCCTTATGTGAAGGCTCATCTACATCATCTCACTAAACTGGACAGATCCATAAAAAACAGGCATCCCTACTCCTACTCCCACTCCTATTGTTTACACTGTGCACATGAAGATGCGGAGGAGAGAGGATTAAGTGACGTGAGCTGAGCCTGGATTCCCTGGACCCCATCCTGTCACATTGTGTGATTTTTACAGCATTTTCTCCTACACTCACATTTCAGATTCTCCACCACAAAAAATGTGAGGCCAGGCGAGGTATGATTATCCCCATTTGGCAAATGAGGGAAACTGTGGCTAAGAAAGGTTAAGAGGGTTGGCCAGAGCCACGGGCCTCATTAGAGGTAGAAGCAGACGCAGATCTTGATCTCCTGATGCGTTGACCAGACTTTTCCCACCCCTCAAAGCTGCCTGCTTTCTGGTCACTGCTGGACTCACTCTTATTCCCGCGTCTTGTTCTGTAAAGGGTGGAAAATTCCTGTTTTAATCTCCAATCTTAAAGTGTAACTGAAAGAGCCCCAAGGAAAACAAATCAACTGCAGTGCTTTCCGTCAAGGCTGCAAAATCCAACCCCAGAATTAATAGGACAGTTATTGTATATAAAATGCTAACCTGATTGAAAACATATTTATTGAGGATTAGCAAGTCTGTAATAGCTATAAACCTCCATCGTGGTCATTAAAACTTAAAAATATGTTTCTAATAACAGTGCAATTATTTATATAATAATTGTCTGAATAAAATAGAATTAAATGCATATTTGGTGAGTATAGATTTCAATTTGCAGCACACAGAGAGTCTGGGATTGTGGGGGTGGGACAACAGGAACAATGAAGGTCTCTTTAAAAGAAGAGAGAGCGAGGAGGAGCAGGAGGAAAGCTGCCCACCCACTGTGCCCCAGACCCTTCTGGGCCTCTTTGACGTTTCACATGATGTTCATGCCAAGTCCTTTCATTGCATTTGCAGATGCACCTAAATTACTTCCTGGGCTGGGGGTCAAAATGAAGGAGCAGCGTGACAGGGCCAGCCAATCAGGCTGCGGTGGCCAGCCCAGGTGACTTGTCATCTTTTGTGGGGCCCCAGACAACTCTTTGAATTGCTGTTAAAATGATGTAAGTTAGAGGAATTACATAAGAGTATCATTTTTTTTGTGTGTGTGTGGGAGCAAGGTTTAACACCCACCATAGAATTGTTGGAATTTCAGTGACTGAGTTTTACTGTCACGGTGACCTTAGGGAACATTATTTACCATAGACTGAGTTGGAACTGATGGCATAATAAGCTATTTGACAAGTAGTGTTTCCTATACCAGATGTGACCACGTGGTCTTACTCATACACTCCCATCGGTCAGGCCGTACTTTATTTATTTATTTACTCACTCATTAAACAAGCATTTATTGAGTGCTAATTAATTGCCAGCAACTGGGTAGGCATTATAAGTGAATATATATATAAGTGATAGCAGAAGCCCTACCCTGCAGGCGTGAGTTCAAGGTGTGGGGAATAGCCCTGGACTAAACTGTTCCATGTACTTCTCATTGCATTTATTCAACAAATATTTATTGAATATTTCTCAAGTATCAGAAATGAGTATAGATGCCAGGTCTAAGGCAGGGAACAAAGCAAATTCTTGCCCTCCTAGAGCATTCATACTTGATGCCTGAAAACAGTGTATAGAGGGATAAAAGGTACCATTACACAATAAGAAACAAAACTTGAAAAGGCATCCATTTTGGAGAGAGAAAGTAAAGCTATATTTGTAGATGATGTGGTCTTGTATATAGATAATCCTAAAATATGCACCAAAACACTATTAGAGCTCATAACTAAGTTCAACAGGGTTGCAAGACACAAGATCAAAACACAGAAATATATTCTAGTTTTGTATGCTAGCAATAGATAATCCAAAAATGAAGTTAAGAAAAAAATTCATTTATAGAAGTATCAAAAAACATAAAATACTTGGTAATAAATTTAACAAAAGAAATGTAAGACTTGTACATTCAACACTATAAAACATTGTTGAAAGAAATGAAACACCTAAATAAATAAAAAACATTTTGTGTTTGTGAACTGGAAGACTTAATATTGTTGAAATAGTAACACTCCCCAAATTGGTCTACACAAATCCCCCTTTTTTTGGGCATAAATTGACAAGTTGTTCTTAAAATTCCTATGTAAATTCAAGGGACCTAGAATAGCTCAGACAATATTGAAAAAGAAGAACAAAGTTGGAGTATTTACACTTCTTAATTTCAAAACTAACTATAAGCTGCAGCCATAAAGACTTTGTTGGCATAAGGAGAGGCATATAGATCAAAGGAATAGAATTGAGAATCCAGAAATAAACGCTTACATTTATGGCCAATTGATTTGGGCCATAGACAATGAGTGGCCAAGACAACAAATGGGGAGTCAATACTCTTCAACAAATGGTGCTGAGAAAACTGGCTATCCACATGCAAAAACATGAGTTTGGACCCCTAACTCAAATTGTATACAAAAATTAACTAAAACTGGAGTATAGACCTAAAGGCAAGAGCTAAAACCATAAAACTCTTCAAGAAAACAACCATAAATCTTCATGACTTTGGGTTAGACAATGGTTGCTTAGATATGACACCAAAAGCACAAACAAACAAACAAACAAATGAATGAATAAATGAATAAATAAATGTAGTAACTTCATCACCGTTTTGAAGATTGTGCTTCAAAAGACATAATCAAGAAAATGAAAAGATAATCCACAGGATGGGAGAATATAATTGAAAATAATATATAAGAATATGGTATCCAGAATCAAGTAGTACTTAAAACTCAACAATAAAAGAACAGTTAGCTTAATTATAAATAGACAAAGGACTTGGATAAATATTTCTCTAAAGAAAATATACAAATAGCCAATAAACACAGGAAAAGATGCATAGTATCATTACTTATTAGGGAAATGAAAATCAAAACCACAATGAGATATCACTTCACACTCACTAGGATGACCATAATAAAAGTATTATAGTGTTGGTGAGAATGTGGAGAAATTGGAACCCTAATATCATTCTGGTGGAAATGTAAACTGATACAGTGACTTTGGAAACCAGTCTGGCAATTCTTCAAAAAGCTAGAGATAGAGTTACTATATAATGTAGCAATTTCACTCCTCGGCATATAGCCGAGAGAATTGAAAACAAAAATGTGTACGTGAATGTTCATACCAGCATTAATCATAAGAGACAAAAAGTGGAACAAGCCAAATGCTCACGAGTTGACCAATGGATAAATAAAATGTGGTATATCCATATAATAACAAATTATTATTCAGCCATAGAAAAGAGTGAACATGTTATAACTTTGAAAACATTGTGCTAAGTGAAAGAAGCCAGATACAAAAGATTACACATATTATATTATTCCATTTATATAAATAAAATGTCTGGAACAGATAAATCCACAGAGACAAAGAGTTAATTAGTGGCTGTCAAGTGATGGGGGGAGGAGAGACTGGGGAAGGACTGATAATGGGTGTGGATTTCTTCTGAGGTGATGAATTAGGTAGTGATGATGGTTTTACAACTTTGTGAATATATTAACAACCATATCCCAGGAATGCGTTAGCTTTTTGTTTGGTAACCTCATCCCCATGTTAAACTTTCAGGAAATTAAATCCTTAAGTTTTTCTTAGTACTGCTGATATTCAAGACATATTTCCTCCTTGATCCAATAATAACACATTAGTGGACCAAGGAGAGTAGCCCTCTTTAGTAGTGAGAGACATTTTCTGAGCTGTGACCACCCGGGTTGTCTGTGCAGATGACTAGTTAGATGTGTGAAAGCTTATGGCTTTGTACTGTCATGAGGTTGACTTAATTACTTGAAGGAATGTGAGTAGACCCTTGACCAAGGCAAAGGGATTGGGGTAACAGAAAAAAAACAACCTATTGCTTTACTGGATAGTTAGCAAGATGAGGCCTGGATACTTGAATTGGGTATGAAAATCAGGGTAGGACTTGTCAAAGAAGCCAGAGAAAGAACATCCATGGTTAACAATGGGTGGAATCCAGTGACTGTATTTTCACTTGTTGATACAAGGGGAAGGAAGTTAGACCTGGCATCTCTTCTCTGGGCTTACATGAGTATTTAGTGAACAATTTTTAGACCTTGATAAATTCAGTTCTGAACTGAAGGCTTTTGTGTTACAATCAGAAGAAATGTCTTAAGTATTCTTTGCGGACGACACAGCTCAGTACTGAGAAACTACAGGGAAAAGAACCACAAGCATGTGCTCCTAAAGCCCCTTCTTGAAATTTCCTCGAAAGTGGGGAGATCCTGATTTCTTCCCAGACATCCCATGGCCAGAGATTTAGTGGACTTGTTGGTCACAAGCTCAAACAGCGATGGACACCACCTCCTAGTCCCAGGGGAGAAGACACTCTGACACAAGTAGGGTTGAATAGAGCCACCTGATTAGGCCACTGTGGTCAGATGGGAAAGCACTGGTGAAGGAGTGAAGGGTTGACATCTCCTCTCAGGATCCCACCTCATCCCTTGCCTTTTCTGGTCTCCTCACTGCCCCTTCAATTGCAGGAGTGAATAGGCTGGAGGGTTTACACCAGCATTTTCTCTAGACTTTGGCCTTAACTCAGTGTCAAAAGGACTTCGGAAGCCTGGCATGTGGGCTGGTACAGCTCACCAGGGTGAAGTCTCAGGTAATATTAAGAGGTCCAGTTGTCCTGAGAGCATCCCTAACTTGCCTATTAGAAGCTTAGCAGGGGTTGAAAAGAATCTTAGAGATCTCACCATCCTCTCATCTGTATTGATAAAGGCTGACCCTAGCACCATCTTTTGGGTCATCTAAGGACCTGCATCCTAGCACAATGGCTGGCACCTACGAGGCACTGAATCCACATGAACTGTTGTCATCATTAAAGATCAAGGCAGTTTCCTAAAATATGGTTAACCATTCTTAAACATGTTGAACCTGGAGGACCTGAAAGTATTTGGGGTTGCATGCTTCACCACCGAGGAACTATATAGAAACTGACTTTGTTATTTTTATTCCTGACAGATAGCTAAGCACAGAGCGACTTCCTGAAAATCCCCACAGAGCATTAGCAAAGGCCCTGGGAAGAGAACTAGGAACCCTGCCTCCTACTTTGCTATGTTAGGCAGCAAACCCTGCTTCCTTCGCCAGGAACAGCAACCCGACAGCGCTCCCTCTGCCAGATACTAGCTTTCCTGCTGAGTCAGGCAGGACCGGAAAGTCAGCCAAGTGGGGCTTGATTTGAGTCATATCCTGGTAAATGTGTATCAGAAGCAGGTGAAAGATGTTAAATTTCACACAAACTCACACCAGATGAAAGGTGAGGAGCATAGCAGACCTCAGCATTACCTCGTGCCCAGACCCAGTTGTTATGCAGAGAGAAACACACCAGGAAGTTGCAGAACAGAACACAGAGCAGTCCCTGGGCTAGGAATAAGGACGGGGTTGAGAGTGGGGGCAGCAAGAGTGCTGACATTGGGGTCCAGTTTCCACCAGTCATGGGACTTGAGGTTCAAAGAGGCAACAGTTGCACAACAAGGTGAATGTGCTTAGTACCACTAAACTGTAGACTGAAAAATGGTTAAGATGATGAATTTTGTGTTATGTGTATTTTACCAAAATTAAAAAAAGCTGACAACATGGACAGCAAAGTACTAACCAATGACAATGACAAAGGCAATAATTGGCCCTCCGTACTTATGTGCAAGCAGTATAGTGGGGAACAAAACAGCTCGCTCTCCAGGTGAACTTGAGGACCAAGTGCAACATCGTGTTTGCAAGCACTCTTTAATTATTGTGGCTCCATCTGTGTCAGCATGTGCTAACCCTCAGATACTCATCGCTCATGGCTGCCTGCTTAGGCGAACGTCTGTGTCCTCCTGCTCCTCTCTTGAGGCAGCGTGATATTTTCAAAGGAACATTACTGAAAACTAACAGAAATAACTCAGGAAATAATGACAAATCACATGAGTAAAAAAGCAGCTTTATTTTATTGAACACATCTTACCTAATAATAGACAAACATGTAAATTGACCATCCCTCTGCTACACTCACCAGCCAATCAGGAGAGTATGCAAATTAACCCAACAAAGATGGCGGTTAATTTGCATACGTAGGCCGAAGCGGCAGAGCCACGACTGAAGGCTCCAGCCAGAGCAGTGACGACTGAAGGCTCCGGACAGAGCGAAGGCCTGGGTCCTGGGTGCCGGAGGAATACCAGTGCCAGCAGCCAGGGGAAGGGAAGGCCTATGTATGAATCTCTTCGGGCAACGGGTCGCTAGTCTATGTATATAAAAGCCTAAGCAACCATCTGACTGTTCGACCGTTTGCCCGGTAGCTATGACGCACAGTGACCACCAGGGGGCAGACACTCCAACCAGTAGAGGAGGGAGCCTGATTCCTTGCGGAATCAGCTGTGGGTTAGGTTGCTGCTGGGGAACTGTTGGCCCCAAATCTGCTTCACCCGCACCCTGGACCCATAAGGGAATGTTGGAGGCCTGGTCCCTCGGCCTGGCCTGCATCATCTCAGAAAGCCAGTTTCCACCCAATCCCCACAGGCCAGACTGAGGGACCCCATCAGTGCATGAATCCGTGCACAGGGCCTCTACTACTATATCTACTAGTCATAGAACAGAGTTCTTGACATGTGTCATTTTTGGAAATTTTGATTGCCCTTCTTAAAAATTAATGGCACTGCTGTTCAGAGATCTTAGGCACACAGCGAGGCTAAACCAAGACCAAGCTCTGATTTGATTGGCTCTAAAGTCATTATTTACTTTCCCTCCATACTGCACCTAGACTTCCCAATGAAAGGATGTCACAGAAACAGCAGAGAGCTTCAGCAGGTGCCTACATGTCCCCTGGTAACCAGGTCTACCCTGATTGAAGGTACCTCTTTAGCCCTCTGCCTGCTTCTCTTAGTGCCTGCCTTTTGTTCAGGAAGCTCATGGGAACTAGAGTTTTGTTTGCTTGTTCAGCACCTACCCCAATTGCCAAGAACAGAGCTTGGCTTAGAGTAGATGCTCGTAAATATTTATTGAAGGGAAGAATGGATGACTGATCTCTTAGTGACGTCATAGTCTCCCCAGCTCTCAAGGGCTGTCCCTCCATCCTGTCCTGCTATCCAAGGACAGATATCAACTTTCAATTGTAACTCATTATTCAGACCCTGGAGTCCTCCTTAATGTGAGTTTGTAATAACCCTATTAACTCTTGGTGAACTTACCAAGTTCCATCAAATGAGCAAATTCTTTGATAGCCCACGTTAACTTCTTTAGCTACCTCCAGGACACTTTAGATTCTGATGTTCAACCATATGCGTAGTGATGGGCAATGATCCCGGCAATGATAAGTAACTAACATGTATGGAGCAGTTAACATGTTCTAGATATCATACTAAGAACTTTCCATGCATCATCCCATTGAATCTTCGTAGCACCTTTGACATAGATCCTATAATTAGCCCCCTTTCTCACATAAGAGAAACTGAGACTGAGTGGTTCAGTGAAGTGGCCAGTCATGCATAGCTTTTTCTGCCTTTAAGACTTTAGACCACTTGGTACTTTGCAACCCTACATTTTTCTCCCTCTCATTTCACAAACTACTGTCTTCAAAAAAAACTCCACCCATCACAGCAGACCAATGATATCACAATACCCTGCAACAACAGTACCATCTACACTCCAGGCATCAGCACCCACTCTGTAATAGGGGTTCCCGATATCCTATTACAGGGAGATTTGGAATATCTCACTTGGTTGATTAAACTGGCCCATCCCCCCTTCTCCCAGGATTCTCCACCAGCACTGCATTCCCTAACTCTTCCTTCCTTTCAAAAAACACAGCCCTTCCAGAAAGTCCCGAGCTGTGTAAATTTTGGCTCGATCCCATTCAAGATCAGTATTTTACACTTAATCTGCTTCTGGACAGAGCAATCAGGATCAAGAGGATTTAGGAGAAGTGTTGTTCTGGAGCCCGACCTTTCTCTCATGTTTCATCATTTATTTATAGTCCAGTCTCCAGGGAACTTCAGCCCATCTTGGGGCCTCGGGGGTATCAGATGGCCCCTCACCGCTGGAGTGGATGTTCTTGGCAATGAAAAGAGGGGGGCGGGCAAAGGTGAAGTACAGGCCTTCCTGAATGCCCCCGGCAGCGTAGCGGGTGACTTTTTTAGGAGCTTGTTGTAAACTGCCCCTTCACCACCTGCCTTGATTAGACTCTGGTTCTCTGTGGTCAGTTTGCTCACCATCTCTAGAGCCCTAGCCCTGCCTTCCCTTGCACTTGCTGGCTCACCTTTTGCATTGAGCTCAGCATTGGAGTTGGAGGGCGAGTGGGGAAGGAGAGCAGCAGTTTCAGTATCGTGTGAATTCAGCTGGAACCTAAGCTTATGGGATTTAAGCAAATCTCCATATTGTCCCTGGAGTGGTTTTCTGTCTTTATGAAATCCAGGCAGCATCAGCTAAGGCCCATCTCTTCAAGTCAAACATTCCATGATTCCAGAGAGAGCAGATCTGTGGTCCCAGATCCGTCCAGGAACCCCTCGCCTTCCTCACCTCAGCTGGAACTGGGTGGTCCCCATGCAGAGCTTCCCTCTCAGTCTGTCCCCAGCTTCGCACCCAAGAGGGGGGCTGCCCAGTTCCTTCCCTCCCGCTGCCACTTTGAGTGAGATTTCTGCTCCAAGGACTGATTCTTGCCTCAAGAGACCATTCTCTTTTAGAGTTCACAGTGTTTGACTTTTTGTTGGTCTCTGTGTTTGCTGCAAGGAGAACTCTGAATTCCGATTAGAATGATGCCAATTGGAAAGGTAGCTGTCCATTCTTCCTGAAATTTGTTCAGGGTTACTCAAAGTGTTGGGAAATGTGGATTCCAGGATTTTTAGATCCGTGGCTGATCAAGAAGCACCGACAGTAAATCACCTCATCCCCAGAGCTCCACAAGGTCCCGAGAAAGACCCAAATGATGGTCCTCAGAAGCTTTCCCTCTTTAAGTGCTTGTGTTTGTTTTTTAATAAACTATTTTGCACATACAAAAAATATAATGTATGTAACATATGAAAGAGAAAAAATAATACTCCAGGACCAATCGCCCAACTTGAAAAATAGCACGTTGCCAAAATGACGAGGCATCTTTGTACCCTCCTGATGGTCATCTCCACCCCTGATTATTGACTTCTTTCTTTTCATTATAGTTTGAAAGCACATTGATAAAAGGAAGATATTTTATAATTTTTAAACATATTTTTAAGTTGATTTCAGAGAGGAAGGGAGAGGGAGAAAGAGAGAGAGAGAAACATCAATGATGAGAATCATTGATCGGCTGCCTCCTGCATGCCCCACAATGGAGATGGAGCCCGCAACGCCGGCATGTGCCCTGACTGGGAATTGAACTGTGACCTCCTGGTTCATAGATCGACGCTCAACCACTGAACCATGCCTGCCGGGCTATATTTTATTATTTTGAATGCATTTGAACTTTATGTGAATAGTATCACACAGGGTAATTTTTTGCCTTATATTTTTCAAAGAAATTATATGCATAGCCTGTGGACACAGGAATAGGGTAGTGAAGACCTGGGGGTGGGGGTGGGGGGTAGGCGCTTCGAGGAAGGAGTAAAGGGGGGAAATGGGAAATATCTGTAATACTATCAACAATAAAAAGTATATTTAAATCTGATTCACCTGAGTTAATGCATTTAGCCAGAGTTAATCCATTTTTGCTGCTAAACAGTATCCTATGACTATGCCACCTTTTACCACACCCAGCCAGTGTGCAGTTGGCTGTTTCCCATTAGGCTGTTAGGAGCAATGCTGCTGGAAACATCCGTGGCCATGTTTTCTGGGCACATGGGCGGGCTTTTCTCCTGGGTCACAGTATTTCCTTTTACCTCGCTCTCCACATTCTCAGCTTCTCTCTTCAGTGACCTCATTTCTGGTCACTGCCCTCAGAGACTGTGCTGCACACGCTGGTGGCATAGACGTAAACAGGCACGATGCCTTTCCTCGGCCCACTCTCAGGTTAGTGGGGTGACTATCACAGCTTTCGTGTTGATCACCCAGCTGAACCCTGACAGCTGGCCTTCTGGGGCCCAGTCTTCCCCTCTCTCCACAGCCAGCACTCCTCCTCTCTGCCTCAGACTCACTGTTTACCTATTCTTCCTCCCCCTGCCATCCCCTCTCTGGGTCCTAGAGAGTGTCTGCTTTCCAAGTCACATCTTCTCCCTGTCCTCTTGATTCTGTCCCATGACCAAATCCCCCAAACACTCCGTCACATATTTTTATTTTCAGTCCATAGTTTTTCTGTCAGCCCAGCAAACATGGCGGGGTTCTCCATAGCCTCAAATCCCTCAAATCTTTGACTTTTTATCTTAAACAGCTATCTCCATTCTGCTTTTCCTTGAAAAACTTCTTTGCTGCCTTAACCTCTGATCCCCATCATTTGACTTCTGCTCCATCTCCATGGAGGAAACCGGAAATTGAGAGCATTAGATGCAGACTTGATCTTTTTCTTTAAAAAAAAATATATTTTTTATTGGTTTTTTAGAGAGGAAGGGAGAGGATAGAGAGTTAGAAATATTGATGAGAGAGAAACATCAATCAGCTGCCGCCTGCACACTCCCTACTGGGGATGTGCCTGCAACCAAGGCACATGCCCTTGACCGGAATCGAACCTGGGACCCTTGAGTCCGCAGGTCAACACTCTATCCACTGAGCCAAACCGGTTAGGGCAGACTTGATCTTCTTAATCCTCTTCCTTGAAATTGTCTGCCTCTCAACCCACTAAAACATAGTTTCTGCCCCTCCAAATGCGATCACATTTGACCCGGCAAAGGTCATCACAATCTTCCTTTGCTAAATCCAATAGACTCACACAAGTGAGTGAGCACATCGTAAGAGGACTGATTCTGTAGCCAATAGTCTAGGGCAGTGGTCAGCAAACTCATTAGTCAACAGTGCCAATATCAACAGTACAACGATTGAAATTTCTTTTGAGAGCCAAATTTTTTAAACTTAATCTATATAGGTAGGTACATTGCTATTAACTTAATTAGGGTACTCCTAAGGCTTAGGAAGAGCCACACTCAAGGGGCCAAAGAGCCGCATGTGGCTCGCGAGCCAGTTTGCCGACCATGGGTCTAGGTTTTGAATCTCAACTTCCCCTTTTACTCTCTCTTCCAGAAGTTATACAAGTTCTTCAAGGATCAGTTTCCTCTTCTAGGAAGAGGAGAGAAATACTAGTACCTTCTTGCTAGAATTGTTGTAAAAATGAAATGAGATGATGGTTAGAGAGTATTTGCACAGTGTTGGACACCACAAAGTGCTCTGTAAATATTAGCTACAGTTATTATTGCACCATAAAGTCTAAGATCCTTGCACTGGGTTCTGCCTCCTCTTCACCCACACCTCCTATTGCAGTCCTTCCCTCCTGCCAATCCCATATACCTTAAGCTTCCATTATAGCAGACTGCATACAGCTTCCAAACACACTCTGTCCCATCTCTGAGTTTTTGTGTTTGCTCTTCCTTTGACAAAGAATATCCTTCCCTTGTTCCTTATTTACCTGGTTGGATGCCTATCCATCTTTTGAAACTGCATTCATACGTTACTCCCTAGTGAAAGTCTACCCTCCTCTTCCCCAATAGAGGAACTCCCTTTCTCCTCTGTGCAGTCTTGTACCTTGTGTCCATTTCCATTGTTGCACTTCCCACACGGCACTGTATCTTATTGTTTACACCGCCACCCCAACTATAAACTGTTTGACTCTGCCCCTATTTCTCTAGTAGACACACAGCAATAGTTGATGAATAAAAAAGTGGAAGGAGGCAAAGATCAGAAATAGCAGAGCCAGGACTTAAAATCAGGACTTCTCACTCCTAACCCCACATTCTTTTACTGACACCCCCAAAGTCACCAGCCCATTGAGTCAGTTTTGCAGGTTGTCATCGAGTGTCTCATGGCCTTGGACTGACCCCGAGGGCGAGAGGTACTGCCTAGAGTTGTAAAAGCTTTAGACTCCAGCTCATCTCAAAGGAGTTGTGCAAAAAGGGATTAAAGGACGTCAGAAGACAGTGGGGATGTGGAAGGCTCTGAGACTGACAGCAGGGACCTCAAAAGACCCCATAAAAAAGCAAAACAAAAACAAAAACAAAACTCTTTTTGAAAGCTCAGCAAAAAAGAGAGAGGCACTTTTTAAAAATTTGATTTTAACGTGATCTCCAGGCTGTGTTTATTGAAACAATCTTAAGCCCATAATCAAAACAATGTTTTATCATTTCCCCTCCAGGCGGGTCACAAGCTACAAACTGGATCACTTGACACATCTCTCGTGCACTTGAAACTCACATTGAAACCCTGCCATTTTAATTGTACAAGGAAAAATAACTTTTCAAAGCCCCGCATATATATTTTTCTGATTCATCCTTTTGATATTTTGCTTGGACCAAAACCCAAATTCACTTGTTTTTCTCCAAGCACATATTTGGGCTACTTCCATCATTGTTCTTGGACATGATTTTTTTTCCTTTTGACATATGGTACATTCAGTATACAACCTGGTCAACACCATCACAGGCCACGGCATCGAGTCCCTTATGGGCTGTCAGGAGCATCGCTAAAATATGTCTTCACTTAGGTTGACCAGCTGTTCAGTTCTGCAATGTTCAGGAAAACGTGGTATGTGTGTGTGTGTGTGTGTGTGTGTGTGTGTGTGTGACATCTGCGTGAGTTTTGTGTCTGCTGGGGGAAATGCTGGGTTAGCATGTTTTCTGCAGAGGGTTTGGGGGAATATCTGTGGCTTGTTTGCTGATATGAAGAAATGTCAGAACATGTTTTGAGAAGATATGGGTATATGGTTTCATTTATCTGAGGGAGTATCCTAAGTATAGGAGACTTAGCATGGGATGACATGGGTGAGATAGGCAGGGGATATTTATTAGGAGAAAATGGAAAACTCATCAGAATTGGGCAAATTTTCACCTCATTGTCGGAGGGGAAGAAGAGCCAGCTGTTCCACGGCTGTGTGGTCTCACCTGGCAGCCCCAGGAACTGGGGCAGCCCATCTGGGCTCGAACAGAGAGCATGGAACCAGCTCTGCTTTTGCCCTGGTCAAGATGCCAACCTCTTTGTTTTTTCAGGTCATCCGGTGGGTCCACTGCCACTGCCAAGTGGATCTCAGCTCCTCTCTATAACCCATTCACAGCCTAAGCTCCACTGTCAGGTCCCGACTCCCTCACCCTGGCCCCTAACTAGTCCTGGCCCCATTTATTGCTTTTATTCTGGAGCCTTGCCTCCTCTCTCCCTCCCTTTCCAATCTTATCTCTCTGTGCTATTGTTCCTGGCTATTTTCTCCTCTCCCAGTCTGGCCACCTTAATTCACCCCACCCGATTTTATTTTGGCCCCTATCTTTCCTATTGTTTCTTGCCTCCACTGTCTTTAGGCTCCTTACTCCTGGCTGCTCATCTTCTTGGCCATTCTTTTCCTCTCTTGCCCCCTGGGTCTGTGCTCTCAAATGGGAAACCAGAAGATCACTGACAGATAAGGCAGATCACAACAGAAGACTGAAGAAAAATCAATGCCATGATAGGCAGGACAATCAGAATTCCTTGGAAGATTTCAAATTGCTTTGACTTGGTCTGTTATTAATACACAATGGGAAAATCAGAGCCAATCAAGGAATGATGCTGCCTCTGGCTCATTGCAGCTCATTTTTAATAAATGTTACAGCTGGATACAATGGCCAGATGAACTTTAAGGTTCTCCCAATGCTGAGATTCTACGGTGGGTAGACTCTTACTGCCGTAATATTTTAAAATCACCTATTATCCACAATCAGAGGTACTATAGTTGTCTATTCTAATGGTGGCCACAGGCCATACTTATCTATCCTGGCTGGAAGGAAGACAGTCCGGCCATGTCCAAAGGTCTGCAAAGTGGTTTGACAGGCATTGCTTTCCTTCCCTCTTGTGGCTGCTGCAGCTGGAGCCAGGACACTCTAGCACACCCAGAACTTTCAGAGAGGCCAGAGTTGCTGCTTTCCAATTCCTCCCACAGTTTAGGGAGGAGATGAGATATCAGTGCTTTCATTCCAGTGTTGCTGTGGCTTCAAAACACCATAAAGCAAACTGAGAATGGCCCTGGCCAAGACTTGCGTCCCAGACTTGTATTCTCCTGGTTTTGAAGAAGGCCCATCAGAACCCTCCAGTTCCTCAGCCAGAGTAGGTGGTGTGCATGGGGATGTCAGAGTCCCCTCTAGAAAGATCCTCTATACCAGTGATGGCGAACCTATGACACGCGTGTCAGAGGTGACACACAAACTCATTTTTTTGGCTGATTTTTCTTTGTTAAATGGCATTTAAATATATAAAATAAATATCAAAAATATAAATCTTTGTTTTACTATGGTTGCAAATATCAAAAAATTTCTATATGTGACACGGCACCAGAGTTAAGTTAGGGTTTTTCAAAATGCTGACACGCTGAGCTCAAAAGGTTCGCCATCACTGCTCTATACAGTGGGTCTCAACCTTCCTAATGCCGCGATCCTTTAATACAGTTCCTCATGTTGTGGTAACCCCCAATTTCATTGTTACAAATTGAACATAATTAAAGCATAGTGATTAATCACAAAAACAATATGTAATTATATATGTGTTTTCCGATGGTCTTAGGTGACCCCTGCGAAAGGGTCGTTTGACCCCCAAAGGTGTCGCGACTCATAGGTTGAGAACCGCTGCTCTATGACAACATTTTTCCTGGGATGTTTCACCAAAACCCACGTTGCTACAAGGTATGGGACTGTACCTTGGTTTTACTGGCATCTGACGAGATGCGATGGTGAATTGTATGGATCAAATTGATTAGGCCACAGTATGCAGATATTTGGTTAAACACCAGTGTGGAGGTCACTGTGAAGGTGTTTTCTTTTTGATGAGATTAACATTTAAATCAATAGTAGACTTTAAGTAAAGCAGATTACCCTCCATAATATGAGTGGGCCTCATGCAATCAGTTGAAGGCCTTAAGAGAAAAACAGATTGAAGTCCCCCAGGAAAGGATTGCTGTCTCTAAGTGGCCTTCCCACTTGATACTGCAATCTCACTTTTCCCTGGGTCTCCAGACTGCTGACCTATCCTGCAGATTGTGGACTTGCCAGTCTCTACAACCACATGAGCCAATTCCATACAACAAATCTACTTTCTCTTTCTCTATCACCTATCTCTATATCTATCTATCTATCTATCATCTATCTATCTACCTATCTATCATCTATCATTTATCATCAATTAATACATCCTGTTGGTTCCCTGTCTCTGGAGAATCCTGATGTATACACCAAGGATGGCGCAGAAGGTACCCTTTCTTTCCATTGGTTAATTTACCCCTGCAAGAAGATCCTTATTGTAACTCACTGAATGTTGGTGACTATGAGATAGCCCAATTTTAGGCTGATCAACCAACCCTGTTTGCCTGGGACTGAGGGGTTTCCTGGGTGTGGAATGTTTAGGGCTAGAACTGGGAAATCTAGGAATAAATAGGTCAACTTATCTGACTTTAACAATTTGGGCTAGTGTATTTTTCTAACCAAATAGCCAACATTTTAGAGAAGATTGCAGAAAGCACCGAGGGTGAACTTATTGAGAAACCATTGTGCCGAATATCTCCTTAGATCTTGGTTATTAAGTCAACAAATATTCATCCTCTATCACGAACATGTGATTTTAAGGCACGGGTGTTGCATCCAAGAAGCAGTCATAGCCTTACATAAACATATTCTTCTAATGTCCCTAAAGGAGTTTAATTATGAGTGTGCTTCCTGCCAGCGAGCTCATTTACGCCCTGGCTGTAGAATAGTCTTGGGATTCTCAACACTGGTTGCCACAAGCCACAGCAGACCCTGCCCAGGTCCAGGTCTGTGGCAAGAGTGCTTCGGAGGGCCACAGCTGCATGTGCATGAGGACAGGTCCTACGTTCTCAAATGCTGATGCTTGGTGGCTTCTAATTTTCTGGCAAATTCACCTGTGACTGTCATGAACCCTCCAAGGGCCCCATACTAAGAACTTCACACCAGAGCCTCCTCTTATGACTGGCTCCTACGTGGAATGTCTGTGCTCAAGTTTTTCCACAGAATCTCTACAACATCAAGACCCTCCCTCTGCCAAACTCCTTTCCTTTCTGGCACGGTTTGTTGGCCACTGGATGATGGAGAAAGTTGGGACAGGATGGGGTTAATGCCCCGTGCCTGGTCACCCTGTGCCCCTCCTTCCTGGGTCTGGGTGAGTCACAGCCTCTCAGAGAGATTGATGTCTGGAGGGCCCCCAAGCCTTGAGGCTCTCACAGCCCAAACAGTTCCATGTGGCATGTGGTTTTTGATGTGAGAAGCTGTATATTGGGGATTATTGTGTTGCTGTTTGCCAGACACTAAGCTTTAGCGCTCAGAAAAGCCAAAGCCTGGTGTACTCGCAACCAATTATAGATGCTGGCCACAGACACATTCACTCACACAAACACAGATATCTGCAGGCAGAAACGAAATCTCTCAGGGGCCTATATGGCAGGTACTGTCTAGGCATTCCGCTCCGTGCAATAGATAACATTGTCTCCATTTTACAGATGAGGAAATGGGCTCAGAGAGATTAAAGAGCACGTCCAATGTCACACAATAAATAAGCAATGAAGCTGAGCTTTGATCCCATTTTTTTTCTCACTTCAAATGCCAATTTCTTTCCTCTGATGCTTCACAGCTTAACAAAGCACACATACAGGATATACTCCAATCTTGAGTTCCTCCTCTGTGAACTCAAAATTAGGATGGTGTGGTAGATAGTAAAGAATGACCTTTGACCCGGCAACAAAAAGCGTACACCTATGGATGAAGACAGTGGGGGGGGGAGGGGTAAGGGCAGAGGGTGGGGTGGGAACTGGGTGGAGGGGAGTTATGGGGGGGAAAAAGGGGAACAACTGTAATAATCTGAACAATAAAGATTTATTTTTTAAAAAAATAAATAAAATAAAAATTTAAAAAAAAAAAAGAATGGCCACAAATGCTCCCATCCCTGCATGCGTGGCTTGTGAGTTGGCTCTCCTTCCCATCAAGAGGCAGAGGCTTGCTCTTCTCTCCTAGTATCTTGGCTTGGCCAGGCAACTCGCTTTGGCTAATGTGACCTCAGCAAATGTGATACAAGACGAAGCTTGAAAAGTGCTTGTGCATTGGAGCTGGCCTTCTCTGGCTGCGGCAAACCCTTGCTCCACCATGTAGCAGGCTGAGACGTGCAACTTAGTCAAGAGCTAGCACACACCACCAGAAAGGGGAGTGATACCAAGTTGGATCAACCAGCTCCCAGGTGACCCTCCAACTGACTGTAGTTGCATGAATCCAGGAGGGGTAGGAGAACGGCTCATATGAACCTAACGTAATCATGCATAGATCTGTGAGCTAATAAATAATTGGGATTGCTTGTTAGACAGCAACAGATAACTGACATGAAGGCAACACTGCCCCTTGGGCCTATGAGCAGCCAATGCACACCCCCACACACATCCGCACAGTAGATAATCACATACTGATTCAGCTCCTTTGTTACCTCGCATTGCACAAAGTGGAGAAGGCTCACTTCACTGCTAAGCCCTCAAAGAATGTCCTACATGGACCGATGTGCCTTCATTTCTTATCTTTCTCCTACTTCTGATTTCCTCTCAATATCTTCTTATTTCAGATTCTTAGTGTGGGTTGTGGGAGGAGAACAGCACTTCCCAAGGGTTTGTCATGCACGGTAGATAATGAGGTACTGGTCCTCTGGTTCATTCCTGTGCTTTGCAAATTCTAGAGCTACAAATGTTTCAAGAATTCATTGTTCTCCCTCCTTTCCTCCTGTCTGTTGAGCTCTGCATTCAATGACTCCTGGGTTTATGGTGGTAATGGGGGTGCAGGGTACAGCGTGGGGTTGGGGGAGTGGAAGGAAAGTGCCCTGATTCCTTTATGAACAGATCTGGTGACCAGAAAATGTTGAGAAGTTTTTACTCTAGGCCAGAGTAGGTTTGTATATGAGTATAAGGATTAATTTCCTTCCAAACACTAATTCTGCCCTCCTGCCTCCTTTAGTTTATAAGAGAAATTTGTATTTCTCTATGAACATAACATAGGTCTTATTTTCATGAACTAAAAACCCCGTCTATTTAAGCTTTTTTGTCCAGTGAAAACAATACCAAAACATAAATGTCCCTTCCCTCCCTAGGTGGACCAGCTTTATTGTTGCTATCGTATTTTGTTATGTTTAGGCACTGAAGAAGTGGATGATAATTTAAAATTAAACCACAAACATTTCTCAGATTGTCAGTCAGTTTTTTTGTACTATGTCTTTTAAAAAAGAATGCCAGCAAGACTTGGTTTGATATTTTTGTTGAAACCACCCAGCAACCATCTAAAAACCAGGAATGGCAGACTTTCTGTAAATGGGCAGGATAGCAAATATGTTAGAATTTGCTTTCAGATGGTTTCTATCGTAGCTACTCAACTTTGCTGCTGTAGCATAGAAACAGCTATAGACACTAGTAAATAAATGAGCATGGCTGTGTTCCAATAAAGCTTTATTTTAGAAAACTGGCAGCAAGCTGGATATGGCCTGTCAGGTTATAGTTTACCAATCCCTCAGCTAGAACATGGAGATTGTGAGTGGTGGGTGCCCAGCTCCTAGGGTTATAAGTCAACCTTCCCAAAATGAGTTTACTTATGTGCACTAGGATGCTCGTGTTGGAAAAGATGTTCAATAGCATCTAGTTTCACTCTCTTGCTTTACAGATGAAGCAATAGGGCTCAGAGAAGTGAAGCAAGGTCACTCAAAATTAGGAAACAGAAACCATTCTATTGACTTTGAGCCAAGAGTACACCAGTTGCTAGAGATCTTTCTTTGAAAAGTTCCAACAAGTTTTCAAGAGCCTTTAACAATAACAACATCTAACATCTGCATGTCAGTTTATAATTTACAAAGGTCAGAAACAGTGCCCTGGCATACACATAAGCATATTGATATTCATGGACTCCAGTGACTTGCTCATGATTGAAGGGTCAGTAAGTGATAAATTTGGGCACAAACCTATGCCTTTAGACTCTAAGTCTGGTGTCCTTTTTAGCTAATAAACCACTATTGCCCTGTAGACACAACTTCTGCAGACAGTGATCACCTGCAAACATCTGGCAAGATACAGAACCAGCAAAGGAGGGAAAAGTTGGCACTTTTCATTGGTAGCTTTGATCCTGGATATGCTCTTGGGTAGAGCAATGGAGGTCATTCTTCTTGGTTTCTGTCTTTGGAGGCTTATTCCTGGAAGTCTGGGTGTGGTCTAGTATGAAATCTTAAAGTGACCCTGACACTTGAATTAAGTATCTCCGTTGCTTCCTGACACTGCCCCATTAAATGCAAGACTCTGGCAT
Source organism: Myotis lucifugus (assembly GCF_000147115.1). Classification (NCBI taxonomy): domain Eukaryota; kingdom Metazoa; phylum Chordata; class Mammalia; order Chiroptera; family Vespertilionidae; genus Myotis; species Myotis lucifugus. The sequence goes on along the minus strand of NW_005871273.1, from coordinate 1,706,125 downwards.
CCACATAAATTTTTGTTGCGTAGGTTCTCAGGGATTCGTCAGTGCAAGGTGCTTGCTGAATAGAGGTTATTAAATACAGAATAATTTATGCTGAGAAGCTTAGCCCTAGAAATGCTCCCCCCCCTCACCCCGCCCTGGGAAGAAGTGGTGAATATGTGCATTTTGGGAGTCAGGTACACCTGGGGCAGTACAGGGTGCCCAGACAGCAAAGCACTGCCTGGTATCTGTCAATCCCACCCCTTCTAACTTTTCTGTGACAACCTACCAGGGCACCGGTCCCTGGCAACTTCTTATTCCTCACATTCCTGTACACTGCTGAACCTAGCCCAGCTAAGCTCAGCCTGCCAAGCAACCCGGTAAACAGAGAGTGGTGAACGGCTGGGAAGAATGCAGGGGCTGAGGCCAAGGTCTGCTCGGTTTTACTATCATTTATGTGGTATACTTATTTAATTGTATCTGCAATTTCTTCTTCACTTTCCTTCCTTGTTTTTAGATGGCTTGTGACAAGACTTTTTGGCATCACATCTAATTATACTATTTTAAAATTCTCCCTTCACTCCTGATCAACTGGCAAATGTTTTTCAACAAACTTGATAAAATTAAGACTAAGTTGACCAGATGGCTTCTTTGCCCCTAATTTAGCACAGTCCCCTGGTGCCAGATTTCTAGGGCACAGGGACCCATTATCCCCTCACTCACTTCCTTGAGCTGCTTGACTCGGTTCTGCCGTTTATATTTATCAAATCTGGAAATGGATTTAGGAAACGCACAGATGTCACTGAGCTAAGGGGAGCCTTGAGGCTGTAGGATTTGGCAGAGAAATGCAGCGATGTGCTGGGAAGGGTCCCCAAGTGGTGTGAGGGGTCCTCTCTTCATCTTCCATTTCTGCTTCCTGAAGCACATCTAACAAGCGGGGGAGTAAATGGACTAGAACTATAGTGCTGGGCCCGAGTTTCATGTTATCTTTCTGTTATGTTCATTTTCTAAATTCATGAGAATTTTCTGGTTAACACTTAGATTTGTCCATCCATTAAATATTTCCCAAGTTCCTCTAACATGCCAGACACTGAAATAGAGGCTGGTGTTGTATTGTGAATAAGACAGTCTTTGCCCTATCAGAGATTCTGGCTTATTTAGGTGAAAATATTAAATAAAGGTAGGTCAGGTGTTGTTAGAATCCCTTCTTTTTCTTGAAAGGGCAATCTTCTATAACCTACAAGGAAATGAGGAGATTTGGACTGACTGTATTTTTCCTCCATAGGCTGAAGTTCTATGTTACTTCTTGAATCCTCAACCTCAAATAGCATTAACTAGATGAATACAGATGTCCACTGACTCTAAGTTGCGCAGCTTCCAGCCCATGAATGAGGATGCAAATAGAACCTCTCCTGACCAGTGAAATGTGCTAACCTGCTGGTTCCCTCTTTAACTCACATGTTAGCTAAAGATACCACTCCAAGACGAACATAAGCTTTCAACATCAAGCACTGAACTCAAGGTAGGCAAATAAATTATGAAATAGTCTAGAAGTAGACCTACATATATATGGCATATACAGCCAATTGATTTTGAAATTTTATTTATTTAGATGTTTTTATTGATTTTAGAGAGAGGGGAAGGAAGAGAGAGAAACACTGATCAGCTGCCTCTTGCACATCCCTTGCTGGGGATCGAAACCCCGGGCATGCTCCCTGACCAGGAATCGAACCAGGTGCGTGGGTGGGCGTTCAATTACCGAGCCACACCGTCTGGGCATACATTTTATTTATTAATAGACTTTTAAAATATAAGTTTGAGGTTTACACAAAAATTAAGCAGAAAGTACAGAATTTTCATATATTATCACACTATCTCCCAATTTCCCAGTGTCCTCTGTTATTAACTTCTTGCATAAGTGAGGTGAATTTGTTACAGTTGATAAATTGATATGTTATTAACTAGAGTCCATAGGTTACATTAGGGTCCACTCCTTGTGTTGTACATTCTATAGATTTTGACAAATGCAAATTGTCATATAGCCACAATTACAGTACCACCCAGAGTGGTTTAACTGCTCCAACATCCCTTGTGTTCCATCCATTCATCCTTCCCCAACTCCTCCTGAACTTCTAGTGACCACTGATCCTTTTGCTGTCTCCATAGTTTTGCTTTATCCAGAATGTCATAACATTTGAGTCAGACAGTATGTAGCCTTCCCAGATTGGCTGCTTTCACTTAGAAATGCACATTTAAAATTGCTTCATTTCTTTTCCTGGCTTGATAGCTCATTTCTTTTTAGTGCCCATGATATTGCATTGTATTGGTGTGCCATAGTTTGATTCATTGACCTACAGAAGGACATCTTTGTTGCTCCCAGTTGGGAAGTTATGAATAAAGCTGCTAAAGACATTTAATGTGCAGACTTTTGTATGGACATGTTTTCAATTCCTTTGGGCAAGTACCAAGGAGTGTGGCTGCTGGATCATATGGTGAGACTATGTTTAGCTTTGTAAGAAATTGCCAAATTGTCTTCCAAAGTGATGGCACCATTCTGAGTCCCCACAGGCAATAAATGAGAGTTCCTGTTGCCCCAAATCCTTTGCCAGCATTTGGTATTGTCATTGTTTGGGATTTTCTTTATTCTAATAGGTTGTGGTGCTATTTCATTGTTTTAATTTACAATGCTTTAATGCAGTGATTTTCAATTGTTGTGACATGTAGGCACACCAGTGTGCCTCAAGAATTTTAAAAACATGTAATACCTGACTATTTAGTCAGGGGCACTGACCTCTTTTCCTTTAGATTGTAAAAAAAACACACACAAAAAAGACAACAGACATCACAACAATCGACGTTGATGTGAATGAATAAAAATTATACCAATTTTTTTTGTTAGATTGGCAAGAAATATGTTTTGCTGTGCCACAGAATTTTAGTAATTAGTGTATGTGTGCCATGAGATGGAAAGGTCGAAAATTGCTGCTCTGATGACATATGATGTAGAGCATCTTTTCAGCTGCTTATTTGCCATTTGTATATTTGCCATATTTTGGTGAGGTGTCTGCTCCTATCTTTTGCCCATTTTTAATTTGGTTTGTTTTCTTATTGTTAAGTTTTGAAAGTTGAGTTTCAAGAGTTCTTTGTATATTTTGAATACAAGTAAGTCATTTATAAGACACCTGTTTTGCAGTGCACATCTCATGCTCTCCTGCCAGAGACCAATTCCAGCATGACAGCAGGGCTGCATCTGGGAATGGCTGATGGCATTTCCCCAAACCTGAATAGGATACATCAAATTGATTTCTTGGCTGCCAGACAGCTAAAGGGCATCTTAATCTACATGTTATTGCCTCCTACTGGCCAAACACCTGAACAGCCGTAGGCTAATTCTCCTATTCTAACAATGGACTCTGTACAAACCCTGATCCTTTGAAGTGTCTATCTCTGCCTCGCCTCAGGACAAGTTGTGTTAATAAAGAGCATGGGGTCCTGAGATGAGGAGACCTTAGACCAGTGATTCCCAAAGTGGGCGCTACCGCCCCCTGGTGGGTGCTGCAGCGATCCAGGGGGGTGGTGATGGCCACAGGTGCATTTGGGGGCATATATCTTTCTGTTTAATTGCTATTAAAATTTTAAAAAAAATTAATTTCCAGGGGGCGCTGAGTAATATTTTTTCTGGAAATAGGGTGGTAGGCCAAATAAGTTTGGGAACCACTTGCCTTAGACTTTAAGACCTAAGACCTTAGACCAGTGGTTCTCAACCTTCCTAATGCCTCAAGTTGTGGTGACCCCCAACCATAAAATTATTTTCGTTGCTACTTCATAACTGTAATTTTGCTACTGTTATGAATCGTCATGTAAATATCTGATACGCAGGATGTATTTTCATTGTCACAAATTTAACATAATTAAAGCATAGTGATTGATCACAAAAACAATATGTAATTATATATGTTTTCCGATGGTCTTAGGCGACCCCTGTGAAAGGGTCGTTTGACCCCCAAAAGGGTCGCAACCCACAGGAACTTAGCTCCTTTAGCTAAGCTCCTCTGACCCCCAAATGCCTTTCAAAATTATGCTTCGTCTCCGGATTCCTATTTATTAATCTACGCACAGCCTTCTCCAGATTTCCTGAACCCTTCTTGATGCTGGAACAAGAACCCCGGCACTCTCTGAGATGTTTATGGACGTTATGGGGAAAAGGTGAAACCCAGTAAACTGGCTGTGTGAGGAGTTCCAATACGGACAATCATGTGAAACTCTGAGAGGAACACGCATTACGTATGTTTAAACCACGGAATCCCTCCCTTTCCAGGGATACACTTTGGTGATGCTGAACTAAAGAAAGGCTATGTTCTGCAAATGCCATAAAAACTGAGAGCAGAAATCAACCAGATGCTGGGGAATAGTTAGGCAGGGTTCCTGACTCGGGATAATGACGATAGAAATGCTTACCTTTACATATTATTCCTTAACTTTATTAAACAGCTTCAAGAGCAGGGGTCTGGGCTGTGGTGGGCCGGCAGCCAGGGTCGGGCATAGGAACCCTGCATGTGATCTGGGAGGGGGTGTCTTGAGGGGAAGCCAAGTGAGAAAGCCAGGCAGGCTGCCCAGGAGAAGGCCCCAGGCAGAGAGGAAGCAGCTGGGCGTGTGCCAGTTGGAGGAAACGGCATTGTTCAATAAACATTTCACAGACGCTATCACCTTTCTACTATTTGGTTTAGAAATTGCAATCAGTCCAAGTGAAGGTGGGAGGAAGAGCCTGGAGGAATTCCCTGGGCCAAGGAATGCAAGGGTCAAATCTCTTCATGGGGTTGAGAGCCTGGGGCATAGGCATGGAGGGAGCCGTTAACGGTGGCCCTGTATGGACACGTTCTCTCCTTCGCCTTGGACCCCAGACCCTTTCCCTGGGTGGAAGAGGCTGTGTGTGCTCCTGGGTTCATCAGACACAAGGCTCTGATGGGCTCTGAGACATTTCTCAAGTGGGAAGCAGCATCTTATGACCATTTCTTGGCTTCCGCTCTCTGGATGGACCAGATGCTGTGGTTTGATTGGATGCTGTGGGGTCCCACATTTCTTCCCCTAAAGATTCTAATACCCGTCGCACAATGTCTAGGCTTTCAGTCAGATGTGCCAAGGCCCAGGAACTCTACCTCCTGGCTTCTGAGCAGGCAGATTGTAGATTTGGTCCAGAGGGTATACTGTGGTTGATGGTTGAGTTCTTCTCAAAACAGGATTTTTCTGTGGCATCCGGTGGAGGCCTGGGGAACCAAGCAATCATGGAGCAGAGGCTGATGGAGCAGTTAATCCAGGGCTCAGACCAGCTCCTGGAGCTGGGTCCCTGGACACTTTCTCAGAACGGTGTCTGATTGTAGTGCAGACCCTGGCTGAGAAGCCAGAGCTCCAGGGCTTAGAACAGTGATGGCGAACCTTCTGAGCTCGGCGTGTCAGCATTTTGAAAAACCCTAACTTAACTCTGGTGCCGTGTCACATATAGAGATTTTTTGATATTTGCAACCATAGTAAAACAAAGATTCATATTTTTGATATTTATTTTATATATTTAAATGCCATTTAACAAAGAAAAATCAACCAAAAAAATGAGTTCGCGTGTCACCTCTGACACGCGTGTCATAGGTTCGCCATCACTGGCCTAGAAGGCCACCAATCCTTTCTTTGACATGGTCAGCAAATGGCTTTTCTGGCTACCTCCTGACTGTCAGGAGTCCTGGTAGACCTTTCGAAGCTTTACAAATAATATACAAATTGAAGTCTTCTGGACTTCTTTCTTTTCCATTAAACATTGTTTCCAAGATTTCTTCATGTTGTTGCATATATGTGCCGCTCATTCTTTTTTATGGCTTCGTAATCATCCGTTTTGTGAATGTACCACCCTTTAGCCATTCTTTGTTATTGAGCTGTTAGGTTGCTTCTAGCATCGTGCTATTATAAACAGTGGTGATGAAATCGTTTTAATCTGTCTCCTGGTGCACATATTCAAGAGTTTCTCTGGGGCACTTACGTAGGAGTAGAATTATTGGGTATACTTTATATATATAAAAAAGGCCAAATTGTTTTCCAAAGCATTTGTACCAATGTACAATCCTGCCAGTAGAGTGTGAACTTCCTCAAATGTTTGTCCTTTCCAACAGTTAACATCACCAGAATTATTAATTTTTGCCAATCAAGTGGCATAAAAACTATCTCATGTGGCATTGATTGCATTTCCTTGATTAGTAAGACAGTTGCATTTCATGTATTACTCTGTTTTATGTTTTTTCTCTTCGGGGAAGTATTTTTTCTTAGTTTTTTTTTTCTTTCACATTCTTTTATTGGGTCTTTTTCTCATTGATTCATAAAAATATTTTATGTGTCTCCTCTTAGGCCAACTTTTCTTTTCCTAGCCAGGCAATTTTATTTAGTCTTATGACTTCAATATTTTTTCTATATGCTGATTACTCACAAATCTAAGTATTCAGTCCAACACTTTCTTTTGAACGTCACACCCATGAATCCAACCACATACTCAACATCTTTACTTGGATTTCCCATGGGATGATGTGGCTCAACATTTCCAAAATTGAGCTCATCATCTTCCCACGCTGGCCAAATTCTTCTATTTTGCTTTCTATCTCAGGGATATCACCGCCGATGACTCAGGTGTCCAAACCCCACACTTCATTGTGTTTTATGACACTAGTGTCTCCCTGATATGCTATGTTCACTCAGTCAATTAGGATAGGAATTCCTAAATATCCCCTGGCTCCAATCCTCTCTCTGCATCTTTGTTCCGTCCTCAGAGGAAATCCTGATCACCGCTGAGCCCTCTACACTGAACTGCGGGCCTGCTGTCTTGCTTCTCTTTGTTCTGAAGCCTGGATGATAGCTCCCTAAATCACATTACGTGGTCAAGTTAAGAAGTTTTTATTTTCCTTGTTAAAAAGTTTGCATGGCTTCTATTTCTTGTGAAGCCCCAAACACATTATGGTTCAAGAGACGCTTCATCTGACCCAGTTCACTTCTCATTCCTCACCTATTGCCATGTCCTCTGCTTGCTCTGTGCCACAGTTGTACCAGGTATGGTAAGATTAATAAAAAAAAGTTAGGAAAAACAGGGAATCATAAAAAATGATATATACATGTGATGCATATTTTATTTCAACTCAAAATACATAAACGTACATTTATCCAGTAATGTTTTGAGTTAGAGCCAAGACCATTTCTTGGAGTATAAGCTGATTGGTGTTGAGAGTCCTCTTGCATAAACCACGCCAATAATGGATTATTTATGACTTCCAGTTAGTGTTGTTTTTTTATAAAGTGGATCATGAAATTGACAATTGTGAAGCCATGTGAGTACATAATTCTTCTTCATTTTAAAGACTTATTTTCTCCCCCAAATTATTAAAGTTGTTTTATCCATATTTGTTTTGATAGTGTTTTTTTTAAGATTCATCTACATGAAATCTTTTTAAAGCATTCTACTTAGAATCAAAATAACAACTTTCTTTTCGCAATCATCTTTCATGAGTTTAAATGATATCTAAATTATATAATTACAATAACACTAAAACTGGAATAAACCAGCTTTTGGAACAAATGCCACTGACTCTCAGTAAGCATGTAACTTGCCTGGTGGAGCGGAATACATGGACTCCCCAACCACGACGCTCGGTGCGCTGTGGGCGGCAGTCAGATTGTTTTACAAATGAGTTAACACAAGGCGAGGTTGGTTAAGAGAATGTCTACTCTACTTGCAGTTCTTTCAGTGATCATCTCCAGGCTCTGGCCTATGTAGTTTCTTCTGCTTAGGATCCTGTTTCCTAATCAAGTTCACTCCTAATTCTTCTTTATGTCTTAGTGTACTTGTCACCATCTGATAAGCCTTCTCAGACTCTGGGACTTGGATAGAAACATCATTATGTACTACCAGGTTTCTGTCTCCTTGCCTAAGGGTTTTTTTGTTCTTTTTCTTCTCTCTCTCTTTTTTTTTTTACATTTTGGGCCATTTTTTTTTCTGGCATTTGCTCTTTGCATTATAAGATGTTTAGCAGCATCCTTGGCCTCCCTTACATGCCAAGAGCACTCTTCCCCAAGTTGTGACAATCAAAGATGTTTTCAGATATTACCAATGTGCCCTGTGGGACAGAATCACCCTGATCGAGAATCACTACTCTACATTATAAATGTTCGTTGAATGACTGAATGACCTTATTACTTGGACTGATACAGAATCAAACAGCAAAAAAGCAGCGTATAAATTCAGAAAAGTACTCAGGTGCTATTCAGACAATCTCTTCATCCTGGAAAATACATTTCAGTGCATTTTTTTATTTGGAGCAGTGCAGCCAACCTAGACAGTCACTTTTACTGTTTACAGGAGAATATTGCTAGTGATGCTTTGTATATTGTCAATGATTTTAGCCTGCCACAAGTCTGTCTCTCCTTCGCCCCGCTTTGCTTTGCCATCTGCCTAAATCTCAGGCCTTCATGGGAAAAAAGGTACACTCTACTGAGGTCTATCAATACATTTCCTAGTAAATTTTGAACTCCAAGCTCCTGAAGTTTGTGTAGAAATGAATACATGTAAGGAAGGAGGGGTGGGTTGGAAGCACAGTGGGCTTAGCACCCCATCCGATTCAACAGTCTCCCCATGAAAACAAGTTCACCCAACTTCTAGGTGGGAATCACTTTCCACATACACTTGGCACTGTCCCACCTATCAAAGGGACATTGACTCATTTGTTTGAACAATATCTTTGAGCACCTAACATGTAACAGACACTGAATCCAGTGCTGGCCATTATACATATATTATGTGATTTACCTAAAAATAGGTTTAGGCCCCAGGGACCTTAGTCCATCATTGGGCTAAATGCTGCTCAGAATCCTCCATGTTACCTACGTTTGCCTCCCTTGATTTAAGGGAATGTTGAAAGGTGATTCAGGAGACAAAGAAATGGTTGAAAGACTGTCTTGCTTGAGGAATTGCTAAGAACCCTGAGGTTGTCTACTGTGGAAGAATCAGCGCCCCGGTGACAGATCTCATCTTGAAAAGGGATCTCTCAGCACAAACATCACAGAGACCTTCTTGACTGGCACGCTTGTGCCCACCACGGGTGACACTCCTCTGCCCTGACACTTCTAGTTCTCAAGGTAGTGCCTCTGCCTTGCTATATTCGTGAGCTGGCACCGTGGCTGCCAGGGATTCTCACTATGAAATCCTTACCAGCCACACTTTGCCTGGGCAAATGGGTTTACATGAACATTCCCAGGAATAACTGTTGTGGTTGGGACTTTTTCCCCTTGAGTTGTTGGAAATAGAGTCTTGATGACAAACCTCAGAGGGCATGTTAGCTTTCTGCTGGCCTGCAGAGAATCGGAGGGAAATTCCTGCTGGCCTCTCTGCACTGGTCCACCCTGGCTTCATTTTTCATCTCTGGAAGCTTCCAGCCAGGCAAACATACACAGCGTCACCATGGCGACTCTGGGACAGATACATGCATGTGAAAAGAGCATGAGGCAAAACCCTCTGAGGCTTTGTTAGGAGGGGAAGGAGCCTTCAAAACCACCTACTTCTATCCCCCATTGTTCACACAAGAGCAGCTACCTCAGTCATCAATGACGTATCCTTCCCCTGGCTTTGGCTTTGGCTTTGCTTGTGGAAGTGAACTAACGCTCTGGGAGATCTAAGAAGACACTAAGGATAAGCAGAGCCTCATGTCCCTGAACCCACCCTTAAAATGGTATGCCAGTTGTTAGGTGAGGGAGTGGCATCACCTGATTTGGTCAGGACTCTCCACACTGGATTAAGCTCCCTGTTCTCCCAGCAAGATTTTTCACTTTTCTTTGTGAGTTTCTGGCATTGGCCTTCCTGTCTCCATTTTCACCTGGTTCAGGATGCCACTTCCTCATGTTTGGGTCACTGTGGCAGAATCCCAACTGTTCCCCCTGCTTGTAATTCCTCTGTCTGCCCTCCTTCCCAGCCCCTGGCTGTCCTGTGTACTCAGGTAGACTACTATTTCCAGGGTCATTCTTGAGGGATCTAGCTGAAGCCTGAAGGATGTCCATCACAGCAGAGAAATGATGGTGGAAATGGTAGTGATGGTAGAAGTTCGGTGGGAGGCTCTGGAGGCACAGGTGGGGTGGGAGAAATGGGGAAAATGACAGCCCTACCATACGGGGTGTGTCCAGAAGGCCATCTCTGCTCACTAGGTAACACCTTTTGGGAAGCTGTGCCGAGGAAGACTTGGACCCTGCACTCTGGTTCTATAGTAGAGTGATGGTGGTTGATTTTAATGACTGTGGTTGGTGCAGCAAGAGGTATTTTTCTCCCCTGAAATAAATGAGTGTATCTTCTCTAAAGGTGAGTACAGAGAAAGGCAATGATCAGGGCCCGCTTAGAGAATGAGCAGCAGATCTGAATAAATCCACTTGCATCAAATCACCTCTTGGTTGTAGAAGGAGGGTCTATTCACTTTGTTATCAAGCCCGGAGTGCCCTGTCTGGCTTTCAGCACTCGCCTCCAGTTGGCCCAGACCAACTCTAACTTCTAGTTCTCAACACAACCCTCCTGCTGTGGTTAGGCTCATCACCTTTTTAGTCCTTGAAGGCAGCACCCAACTGCTGGCTCTCATGTCTTGAGTCCAAAGCCTCTTCTTCACTCTGTGAAGAAGTAATTTTTGAAATTACTTGCTGTGAAGGCCACGCTCAGGACAACTTCCTCCACAAGCTGCATGGACAGCTTTGCCTTCAGGGATCTCTCTCTCCCTCCTCTTTGCAGCATCTCCTTCATCCTCTCCTTCCAGGTTGGCACATGAGTCTTCCCTCACAGCTTCCTGTGTTTGGGCCTATTCTGTTGTAGATGGAGCTCTAGGCCTATTCTGTGGGAGACAGTGTCCTGCCTTAAAAAGTCCTGGGGGCAGGGCTAGACTTCTGGGAAATATGTGGTTATCACCTGTTGAGATTCTGTTTTCTTTCAAAAGTTGGCATTGTTAGTGTGGCATTGCTCTTGATTGCCTCCCCAAGGTGCATTCCATTCTTCTGTCTTGGTCATAGGATCCAGTGTTATTTCAGTGCTCTGCTCAGCTAAAATGCTACCTTGCTCAGTCCACTACCAAGCTGAGGGTTAGCAATGAAAGACAAGTAAATATTGTTGGGCCAGACTTCTGGGCACATTTCTTTAGAGCAGCGGTTCTCAACCTGTGGGTCGCGACCCCTTTGACGGTCGAACGACCCTTTCACGGAGTCGCCTAAGACCATCCTGCATATCAGATATTTACATGACGATTCATAACAGTAGCAACATTACAGTTATGAAGTAGCAACGAACATAATTTTATGGTTGGGTCACAACATGAGGAACTGTATTTAAAGGGCCAGAAGGTTGAGAATCACTGCTTTAGAGGAAGACAGGGATAGATGTTTTACAAATATTTATCCCAGTTTATGACTTGACTTTTTATTTTCTTAATCTTATCTTCCAAAGGGTAAAATTTTCAGTTTTGATCAAGTCCACTTTGTCACTTCTTTATTTTATACTGAATGCATTTTGTGTCATATCCAAGAAGTCTTTGCCTAAACCAGTGATGGCGAACCTTTTGAGCTTGGCATATCAGCATTTTGAAAAACCCTAACTTAACTCCGGTGCCGTGTCACATATAGAAATTTTTTGATATTTGCAACCATAGTAAAACAAAGATTTATATTTTTGATATTTATTTTATATATTTAAATGCCATTTAACAAAGAAAAATCAACCAAAAAAATGAGTTCGCGTGTCACCTGACACGCGTGTCAGGGGTTCACCATCACTGGCCTAAACCGTGGTCACAAAGATTTTCTCCTAGTTTCACACTTACTTTTAGGCCTATGATCCACTTTGAGTTAATGTTTATACTGTATAAGGTATCAGGTAAGGGTCAAGGTTAAATGTTTTTCTTTCTTCTGAATAAAAGATGTTCAATTATCCCAGCCACCATGTATTGAAATAACCCTGTATTTTAACCTAACATCAGAGACCTCTATGAGTTGGGCTTTGGGGGGGGGGGGATGGGTCCTAAAACTACTTGTAGTTGTACATAACGTTTTGTGAGTATGTGTACATATGACTTAGGAATGAAAGAGTGGAAGCAGAGTTGATCTCCAGGTTTCATCAGATTGTGGAAGGGTCCTCTGACCCCCAAAAGGGGTCACCACTCTAATGTAACTTAACCTTCTTCTTCACCTCACTAAACAAAGGCAGCCATGAAACAAAAGAAAGAGATGTCAAAGACTGTGTGTGAGCTGCCTTGGAGTTCTTGGGAAGAAAATGATATGATCTGTTGGGAGTATGCCTGTACAAACATACACAAATTATTCTTAATAACAGTATTAAAGCTGAGGCTGTAAAACCTTGCTAAATCTGATCCTGGGCATCTTGAACATCCTACATAATTCAAAGCAACTGTGTGGTTGTTTCAAAGTCTAGTCTTCTGGGCCACTCTGTTTTACATGGATGAGCCTTGCTGAGCGAGAGTATTTAAGACCTAAGTTGACAATGAAACTTTAATTAAGGAGATTTTTTGAATGTGACGAAAATTAGTATTTGAAATTCAGACTTTTGTAATCCCCAAATGGCAACTCACGCTAAGCATCGGCGATCATCCCTCATCTCACTGGAATGGTCACGAGGCTCTGAAAGCAGTGAGCTGCTTGACTTCCAGAGCTGCAAGATGTCTACTCACCCAAGGGGATGAGGAGATGAAATGCCTCCATGATAGGAGAGCTCGACTCCCTTTGGTCTTCGCTCACTGTGGCAGCTTCTTGCACCACATTTTCCAAATTTTTAGTTAGGCCACCCATAAGCTGACCTTTCCATGTCTCCGCTTCCTACAGAGCACTCCACTGTGGCTCAGACCAAGTCTGCAGAGCTTCCTTGGTCCAGGGAGGTCACAGGCCCAGAGAGCTGGGAGGAATCTTGTACATGACCTGCTCTAACTCCTTTAATTGCAGTGGAGACGATCAAATCCCGGGTAAGTGAAGTCACTTGCCCAAGGTCACACAATTAGAGGTAGAACTGCAACTGGAAGCTGGGTATCCTGCCTGCCAAGCCAGCATTCTTTCCATTACTTACAGAATAGAAAATGGAAAAGCAAACAGACCAAGGAGTCAGCCAGGCTTAGGTTTGGATTCTGACGTGTTGCTTATAACCTACTGTAACTTTGGGAAAGTCGGTTAACCTTCCCAAGCTTCAGTGTCCTCATTGAGAAATAGAGATAAGTCTTCAGCAAATATTGATCAAGTACCTTTCCTGGACTGGCACATGCTGGGTTTGGTCCTGGGTACATCGTAGGGAATGATACAGGCCAAATCCCTTAGCCCAAGACCTAAAGCTTACATCTCTGAGAAGGTTATTGCAAGCATTAAATAAGGTAATAAATTTGTATCTCTTAGCACAGTGCTTGACAGAATAGACTTTTAATAAATGGTAACAACAGTTATAATCATCACTATATGTTATCCACATATACAGTCACAGTCTCCCCCAAAGAAGGCCAACTCCTGGGGTGGCAGGGCCCGGTCTTAGATTCATTCTTAGTAACACAGTATCAAGGGTCCTCTAGGCATCTCACAACAGATTTGAGAGATCAGAGGACTGTCCTAACCTATCTGAAAACTCTAAGTCCTCACTTCTGAATGTCTCTGATGACCTATTGATTAATCCAGATGCTACCCTTAGTTTCTCAGCTGGGACCTTTCCTGAAAACCTCTGCCAGCCCCCTGTGCCTCACAGCTGGGAAGTTTCTAGTGGCCCACTTAGCTCCATTGTGCTCCCCTGGCTTCTGGGTTGCGGTCACCAGGCCCTGCTTGGGTTCTGGCTCTGGTCTACCATTTGGCTCCCTGATCCCTCATGTGGGACTGGTTTGCTCTCTCCTGCCCAGCCCTGATGTCCTCCCTAGCTCCTCTCAAGCTGTCGTTGATACATTTTCTGCCAACATTCTAGCATAAGCTCTTAGAACATGAAGTTTACTCCCTGT
>NW_005871273.1:1616287-1690080 GCF_000147115.1 Myotis lucifugus | reverse complement strand
ACCTACTCTAGGAAATCCTCTCTGAACAAATCTCTTTACAATCTGTATTAAGTATTTTCATAGTATACCATTCTTTTTCTTTAGCAGCAACTTAGAGTGGATGGAATCTGTTTCTCACTCTTGCCTCTGAATTCTTTCTTGTTGCTCTTGTAATAGCGAAGCTTATCCAATTTACATTTGCCCTTCAAGGGCTTATATTTGGTTCAGTTTCTAGTTGGCTCCCTGCTTTTTTTTTAAGCAATAAATTTGGGTTGTGATAGTAAATCTCACTTGTAATCAAGCCTGTAGGTCTCCCTATCTGAATATTTCTATAATACCTATCACTTTAGCATACCAGAGATTGTGTTCATTTATAGAAAATAGCAATAAATGTCACCTGATCATTTGATCTTCTAGTAATATTTTATAGCAAGATGTATTATTCTAGTAATTTAACTCTTACAAAACTGAGGAGTACAGAAATAAATCACATTGAACAATAAAGAATGTCTCAAATATCAAAGCACCACACACTTAGGGCCTCCCTTGTTCTGTGCCTCAAATACCATAGCATAGTACACAGTTCACATGGAACTCAGCTTCCTCTAAAATAGGAAGGGATGCCATACTCATGAAGCAGCTACTTCCACACATTTATTTAGTTAATTCACAGGACATACTCTTTGTACTAATTGTTGGGAAATCACCCTAACAATGGCCTCTATTCCTCTCTGTATGGTTGCCTTACATTATTATGTCATTACTGCGCTTTTATCAGCCACTCGCTCTAATAAAATTGTGAATTATTTAAGGCAGAGATCATGACTTGAGCTTGTGTTTCTCTGTCATGGTGCCTAGATAAATACTCAAATGCCATCCGGTCCAAATGACTGTGATGAGAGAGGCCCACCGTTGCTGGACACCTCTGATTTTTATTTAAGGGGCCTCACTTGTTCTGCGCCTTTACTGAGGGGTGAGTAGGGGCTGAGGGAACTTGGGGAAACCCAGACAGAATTCTCCTCCTGTAAGATTTTGCTAAGCTGGCCTCCGGGACCGAGGGCAGTTTTTGCCCGGGACCTCTGGGTATTTGTCCAACACGGCAATAACACACAGCAATAACAAAGGCACTGGTCTCCTGCGGCTAATGCGTGGGGCTCGCACCCCAGCCTGCAGGAACTCACTCCGCGGTCAGGGTCAGGGTCAGGGTCAGGGCCAGCCCATGGGTGGACCTGGGCTGGTGCTCCCGACTCCGGGAGAGGGAGACTTCCCAGTGACCGGGAAACTACTATCCACCGAAAAATCAGAGACGCACAGAGGATGATCCAAAAACACGAAAGACAACGCTGGCGATTCCTTCAATCTCTGGGGTAAAACCAAAGCCAAACAAAAACCCTGAACTTGTACACGCACGCGCAGAAAAACGTTGCTCAAGGGAAAAGCCATTCAGACCCAGACCGAGGGCTGTGGGCTAGAGGCCCAGGCACCGCACCACGTGCGAAGGCGGAGGGACTGTGCGCCAGGCTGATGGGGGCTGCGCGCACACACAAAGGCGGCGGGAGGGGGGGGGTGGGGACACGGCGGCGCTGTCTCCGCCCCCTGTCCCCGCGCCCACAACTCAAGCAGAGCCCTTTCTTCCTACGCAGAAAAATGCGAGGACTGCCTAATCCGGGGCGCACCCTGGGGCCGCTCCGAGTCAAGCGCGCTTGCCCCGCCCTCTCCTCCCCGCGGACCACCTTAGAGCATAGTTGATTTAGGTGTCCAGTGTATGCCGACAAAACGGGTTGCCCACGCCAAAAGTGCGGAGGGTGACCCTCTCAATAACCGTCCCCAAAGTTAGGTTGGGCCCTCATCCTTACTCCATACGTGTCTAGCACAGAGGTGGTCGGCGGAGGTTCTTGGCACGTATCAAAGCGGGTTGTCTGGGCCGGCGCAGGTGCGGGACCCAGTTCGTCAGGAGGGACGTCATGAAAAGTTTTCGGAAGATTTTGTCCGGAAGACGTCTGGCCTAATTAGCATAGATAACTCATCCAAAAATTTGGAGACCAGAAGGATAGTATTTAAAGTGCTTTCATCATGTCTATTCAACATAGTATTGGAAGTTATAACTAGCAATTAGGCAAGAAAAAGAAACAAAAAGCATCCACATTGGAAATAAATAAATAAAAGTAGTTATGTTTGCTAATGATATAATTTTGTAAATAAAAATTCTACGTATTAAAAAAAGGGTTAGAGATAATAAATCCAACAAACAGTAAAATACAAAATCAACATAAAAAGAGCAGCTGTCTTCTATACAACAGCAATGAACAATCGGAAAAGGAGATTATGAAAATAGCCCCAAATTAAGAAAATAGCACCAAAAGTATATAAAATATTTAGGAATTAAAAATAATTAAGTAGGCAAAAGGCCCCCAAACATGGAAACTACAAGACATTGCTGAAAGAACTGACAGAAGACATAAATAAGTGGAGAGACAACTGTGATCTTGGATTGCAGCATTTAATATTGTTCAGATGATAATACCATTCAAAGCAATCTACAGATTTATTGCAAACCCATCAAAATCCCAAAGACATGTTTTGCAGATGTAGAAAAACCCATCTTAAAATTCATATGGACTCTCAACAAATCCTGGGTAGCCAAAACTATCTTGAAAAAGAACAAATTTGAATAAATCGTATTTCCTGATTTTGAAACTTACTACTGAGCTACAGCGATCAAAACAGTGTGATACTGGCATAAGGACAGACTAATAGATTAATGGAATAGAATAGAGCGTACCTAAAGAAATCTCCATGTATATATGGTCAGTTGATTTTTGAAAAGGATGCTAAGAGCACTTAATGGCAAAGGACAGTCTTTTCAACAACTGGTACTGGGAAAACTGAATATCTACATGCAAAATAATAAATGTGGATCCATACCTGATACCACATACAAATAAGGAATGTAATTCTGTTGCACAGTACAAATGGCTGAACCTTGAAAACATGCTAAGTGAAAAATAAGCCAGACACAAAAGGACAGATATCGTGTGATTCTACTTGTTTGAGCATCTGGAACAGGCAGATTTATGGAGACAGAAAGTAGAGAGGTAGCAGTTATGTTTTGGATGATGAAAATATTCTGGAAATGGAAAGTGATGATGATTATACAACGTGGTGAATGTATTGAATGCCACTGAATTGTACAGTTAAAGATCGTTAAAATGTAAATTCTGTCATGTTTACTTTACCACAATAAAGAAATCTCAAAAAAGAAATGCTACCGCTTAAAAGACAGCTACAATGTTATATTAGGAGACACATTTTAATTTGCATTTTCCAAGAAACAATGCTCACATTAAATCATCCATATTCTTTTCCCTGCTTTTCCTTTATGATAAATGGCATCCCAGTTCTTTGCAAGACGGCCAGCTGATTGTGTGGTCCATATGTGAGACAGCTCTGTCATCCTCTCCAGCCCTCGCTTGTCGTTTATATGTCTAACATATTAATGTTCACTTTGTTATTGAGATATAATTGACATATAACATTATAATTAGTTTCAGGTGTACAACATGATGATTCAATACATGTAGATGTTGCAAAATGATCACACATCTAGTTAACGACCATCACTACACATGGCTACAATTTTTTCCCTTGCGATGCACACTCTTAAGATTTACTGTTTTAGCAACTTTCAGTACGTACAGAGTACAGTATTATTAATTATAGTCACTTTAAAGCATATGTGTATCTTTAGATTTTGGAAATTGGATGTGAACAAATAGTGCATATATTTATTGTGATAGAAATTCTTTTACTTTTCTCTCTGAAAAACTTAAACTGATGATTTATTTTATAACTAATGGTATATGCAAGCTGGGAACATATGGGAGTAACCCTAACATTTTAATGGTGTGTGAAGATCATAAAAGAGAAATCAGTCAGGAGGGAATTAGGCAAGAACACTTAAGTAAGGGAGACTTTTTGGTGTTAACTTCTGGGGCTGGCTAGAAAGGGGCAGCACAAATTAGAAGAAAAGAAGAGGGTTTACATTTCAAGTAAAGAGAATAGACTAAGTAGAAATAAATATGTCAGTCACCATTCTAAGATCTTAAGACATGTTCACCCATATCCCTCATGACAATGGATAATATCATTAACCACACATCACCAGTGAGGAAGTTCAGGCATAGAATAAGTAATTCCTGCAAGATGACACAGCTAGTAAGTGGCAGAGCTGTGATTCGAGCCCAGGTAGTCTGTCTAGATCCCGCCTTCTAAGCACTACTAACTCTGCCTGCTCCTGTTCCTGGTAGGAGAAGTGTCCTTTTAAAGAAAGGAAAAGGAAATAAGTATTTGCTGAACACCTAAAACCATCAGCAAATAAATGTATAATAGTTGATTACCATTATATGGTTGAATATTAGCCAAAGAGTAAATGGGAAAGGAATTTGCTGTTACTATGCGTAGGCTAATTCTTACAAGTACATTTTGATTACTGTATGGTACAAGCACTGTCGAACTTCAGATCTGTAATAGGTGAAGGTGCCACCCTGTGTGTGGGGAAGGTTCTTCCCAGATAGAAGGAATCCCAGTGTGTTTTGGGTGTGGGAATTGAGAACGTCTTGTTAGGCAATGGTTATTAGGCGGTTATAAGTTAATTATTAGGTGTTTGCTTTTATGACTTCCATTTACAATTAAGAAAATGAAGGCTTAGAAAAACTGAGTAACTCTCCCATAGCTGGAACCCCAAGGCAGGTCTGTCTGACTTGTGCTCTGAACTGAAGAGTTAGGGAAGTCTGTGTCCTTAGTCAGACACATTTCTGGAGCTTTTCTCTAAATCATTTGGCAGGTTTTGTGTTGTGTTTTAGTGAGGGAGGCGTTCTCTTGCTCTTTTATGTGCCGATTAATGCTTTAGAGTCGTTCCAAAGGGAAGCCTCCGGGGACGTAGCACTTCCTGTGTTACCCACAGCTTGATATATCTTTTATGTATTCATATAATTGGTGATAAAAATGTTGAAGAAGAGATGGCCAGAACTGGGCAGCATTTCAAAATAATCTCAAAAGACTGGAGTTATGGCCAAAATCAATACGATGAAATTCAACTAGGTAAAATGTCAAATCCCCACTTGCAGTTAAAAAAAAAAAAGAAAGAAATTATAAAAGTACCAGGTGGTAAAGAGCTGGTTTGAGAAAATGCTTGCAATTTGGTTGATTATACTTAAAATAAGACCACATTCTGAAATGATGGGTAAAATAGAGGTGGGTTCTTAGGTTACATTTAAAGGAGGCTTGGTGCTCATGAGCAGGGGAAATCGTACCCATTGTCCATGGTTCTGGTCATACCCCACCTAAAAAGTCATTTAGAACCCGAGGGACATTGACAACCAGAGGACTGTGGTCAAAGGAAGCAGGATGGTAAATGTTGGGAAAACCATGACAAATAAGGAATAATCAGGAAACTTGAAGTAGAGAAGGGCTGGGTTTGAGAAGCCTTTGACAGGGGCTCACTGGAAATTCTGAATTTCTCTCATGCCAGTAGGCCTAGGTAAGGAGAATCCTGGAGTAAAGAAGGGGAAACTTCAAGAAACAAGAAATTTGTTTTGCAAGAATCATTGTATAAATGATTTCAATGGGACGATAACATCATATAAGTTTTACTTAGAAATTCAGGGATGCCTTTCATTCTATATTTCTTATATTAACCCTCAACCAAAATCAAATGCAGGAAAATAGGGTAGATGTTTGAATATATTTTAAGAAATAAGCTGTTTTGTATAGAATATATGCAAACTAGGAATCAAAAGAAGGTAAATAAAAATAACTCTATTTCAGCTGGGAAAGTCTCGGTGAACTTGGGTTGAGGCATGATGGAGAATATTCTCACATGTACTGTTAAGAGGTCCCTGTCTTCCATGATCATTAAATTCACCTTTATATTTAGGGAATTTACATGGAAAGGTCAGATTCATTGGGGGGCTGAATTACCCTCCCTATCAGAGTTGCCACATGGTCCTCAACTTCCTAAAACTTACTTGCACTCATACTTGTCTTCACTTCCTTTCTTTAAGTCCTGGAGGACAAATAAGTGACTTATTTTTATTTATTTTTTCTTTTTAAATCTTAAAAAAGTATTTTTGTTGATTTCAGAGAGGAAGGGAGAGGGAGCGAGAGATAGAAACATCAATGATGACAGAGAATCATTGATTGGCTGCCTGCTGCATGTACCACACGGAGGATCGAGCCCGAAATCCAAGCAAGTGCCCTGACCGGGAATCTAACCCTGACTTCCAGGTTCATAGGTCTACGCTCAACCACTGTGCCATGACAGCTGGGCAAGGAAGTGATTTTTAAACCTTTTTGTGTTCTTCGCACATCTGCCAATTAGGAGACTAAAAAAAATTATAATGCCAGCAAACAACTGTAGGGGAATGACTGCAGCAGGCAAACAAAGCTTCGTGTCCATAAAGGAATCCCCAACTCCCATGCTATTCATTGTCTTCCTGTAGCACCAAGTTACTGTTTGAATGTTTACTACCCTGGCTGAACTTATGCAGTCTTGACAAGCTCCAGGATGTTCCAGGACATGATCCTTCTTGTGCACTGGCTTGACACTATGCTCTGTCTCCCACTTCCTATTTACAGGAAGCTGTACAGAGCTCTCAGTGTACAAATGTCACCTTTCCACTCAGCACTATGCCGGGCAGATACTAGCAATTATAATACGTGTAATCAATTGTAATACAACTAGATCTTGCACACTGATCAGAGCGTGGTGGCACACTGGCGTAGGGCACAGAGATGAAGCCTTGCCCCTTTGGCACAGGTTAACTCATGGGTTATGTCCTTTCCCCCTTTCCTCCTGACACTTTTGGGACTTTGTTCTCAATCATTTCTCTCACCGTCCTTTCTTTTCAATCTCTCTCTCAACCCAATTTGACTTGAGACTCACCCCTACTTCCTCTTTTCTCTCCCAGGCCCTCCTTTCAGCAAATATATCTTCCCCTTTTACTAACTTTTGGGAAAAGTGCTCTACATTCACACTCTCGTTCTGCAGAATCCATTCATTCTTTACAACCCTGTTGGAGCATCATCGGTTCTCATGCTTGACCAGCTTCCCTTCTTCTTATAACACATTTTGTGAGTGATTTTATCTACCTCCCAGGTTTTAATCATCATTCATATGTGGATGACTCTCAAGTCTAAATTTCCAGCCCAAACTTCTCTTCTAAGCTTCAAATTCAATGTCTGAAATGGGTCTCCTCCTCCTTTCCTAAAACATACCTGGAGCCATGACTGGTTTGGCTCAGTGGTTAGAGCATTGGCCTGTGGACTGAAGGGTCCCAGGTTCAATCCTGGTCAAGGGCACATGCCCGGATTGCGGGCTCGATCCCCAGTGAAGGGTGTGTGGGAGGCAGCCAATCAATGATTCTCTCTCATCATTGATATTTCTATCTCTCTTTTTCTTTCCCTCCCTCTCTGAAATCAATAAAAATATATTTTTTTAAAAATAAAACATACCTGGAATTCCTCTGTCTCATTTGGTGCCAGAACCATTGAGTCAACCAAGACAGAAATCTGATGTTATCTTTGACTCCTTCTGGCTCCAGTTCAGTTAACCAGTCCTTTCGGTTTTTCTTTTCTCAGTAGTTCCTGAACAACTATTTCCAGTTCGTTCCTACAGCCAGCCATCGCTTTATTTCAGAGCCTCGTTTCTTTTTCCCAGATGACATAGCCTCAATACTGACCCTACTCTTTCCAGACCTCTCCCTCTTCAGTTCATTCTCCTCAGAGCCATCAGAGTAATCCCTTTAAACCCAAACCACACACAAAAGCACCGCCCAGTGACTTCTCCTTTTACTACAGGCTCCGAACTGGCCTGAGGATTTCTCCATTATCTGCCTCTTCAGTCCCATTTCCCACCACTTCTAGCTGAACTCCTTACCTTCCAGCAACCAGTAAAGGCCACACATGTTGTCCCTTCACTCTGCCCCTGGATCCCTTGCCCTGTTTTCTCTCATCTCCGAGTTTGCTTGTTCCTCTTCCAGAATCCCTTCCCTACTGGATACCACCAATGCGATTCCTGCCTCCCTGCCCCACCTCTGCTCACCTGTGTTCAGTGAAGCAGGTATTCATTCCTAAGAGCTCCATGAATATCACTGCTAGACAAATAGATGTCACTCATCACACTGACTTTGCAAAGTTATTTTTGCTATAACATCGACTATTTTTAAGATGACTGAAGTACCATAATATGCTCAATTCAGAAGACTTGGGAGAGAACATCATTTACCATCCCACCAGTCCTAGAAATTCCATTATTAAAATATTGTTCATGGAAATACTATTCCCATCCCATTTCTATGTGCATATATACATACAGATTTTTTATATAATAGTCGCATCACATGTCACTCTTTCAAAATATGTTGAGCACTTTAACATGTGATGGACACAGGCCCCCCCCCTCTCAGTCATCTAGACTGTAGTAGAGAGTTAGCTATTAATCAGAGTCACACAAATAAACCGTCTAGTCACCTGTCGTGATGTTCTACTAGGAATGTGTGAAGATGAAATATACATAAAATGGACACTTATGCTAAAGAGAACAATGCAATACACATTAAAGTAACCACAGAAATGGTTATCACATACTGACTATAAAAAGTATTATTCTAGTCATTTTTTTTTACTCATAGAATTTTTAGATAATATCTCTGTCTCCAAGAAACTTGAGTCTAATTGGAGAGAAAAAATAGTCACATAAAAAGCTAGTTCTATAAACTAGCATATGGGAGAGGCAGCTTGAGATAGCATTTCTAGTATGGGCATGCTTGATTTCAAATCTTTTACTAGTCTTGTGATTTGAGCTAACTACTTGATCCACATTTTCCTTATTTTTGAAATGGGAATACTACCATTACCTCATATATCTATTAAATATTACATGAAAACAAAAAACGTGTAAAACATCGAGGTCAGTATTAGGCATATATTAAGACTGCTGTGGCTGTTGAATGTAAATATAATAAACAAGAAATAACTGTATTAGTTTGCTAGAGCTGCTGTAACAAAGTACCACAAATTGAGTGGCTTAAACAACAGAAATTTATTCTCTCATAGTTCTGGAGTCCAGAAGTCCAAGATCAAGGTGTTGGCAAGGATCCTTCTAAGGCAGCGGTTCTCAACCTGTGGGTCGAGACCCCTTTGGCGTTCGAACGACCCTTTTACAGGGGTCACCTAAGACCATCCTGCATATCAGATATTTATATTACGATTCATAACAGTAGCAACATTACAGTTATGAAGTAGCAACGAAATTAATTTTATGGTTGGGTCACAACATGAGGAACTGTATTTAAAGGGCCAGAAGGTTGAGAACCACTGTTCTGAGGATTGTGAGAAAAAATACATTCCATTCTTCTCTCCCAGCTTCTGGTGGTTTTCCAGAAATGTTTGCTGTTCTTTGGCTTGCAGACACATCACCCTGATCTCTACCTTCATGTTGACATGATGTTCTCCCTGGGTGCGTGTCTGTGTGTCTCTTTTTATAAGGACGTCAATCATATTGGATTAGGGGCCCACCCTATTCCAGTATGTCTTCCTCTTAACTAGTGACATCTGAGATGACCCTATTTCCAAATAAGATCACATTCTGAGGTACTAGGGGTTGGGACATGAACTTGGCAGGCTTGGGGGAGGCAGTATAATCTAAGCCATAACAGTGATAAAGAAAAAAAAAATCTAGCAAAGATAGAGGAGATGGAGCTAGATCTCTAGTATCCAGGGTGATCAGTAACATCTTCTTAGATCCCATGGGACTTGACCCAGGACTTGGTAGTTGACAGAAACTTGGTGGTGGGGAGGCTCCAGGGGGCATTACAGTGGGGGAAATGTGATAAGAAAGACCTAGAAGCAGCAATGTGCAGGTATGTTGAAGGAAATCAGGCCGGCTGGACTGGAGACAATGGGCCAGGGAGGATTTTGGAGGCCCTTGACTACTAAATGAAGGAGTTTTCACTTCATACTCTTGGCAGAAAGAAGCCATTGAAGATTATGACACATAACACAGAGACAAATGAGCAGTTCAAATAAGACCTGAAGTATGTAAATATTTGCTCCAGTTATTGCAAATGACACTAGACACCCATATTAGGGGTGCATTTACTATGAGTTACTGGGCAACAGTGAAATCAGATGAAGAGAACGCGTCCTCTTTCTACTCTGGTGCTCTTTGCATATATTTGGCCCCTTGGCGGGTTGGACTTAGGGCAGTGGTCGGCCAACTCACTAGTCAACAGAGCCAAATATCAACAGTACAACGATTGAAATTTCTTTTGAGAGCCACATTTTTTAAACTTAAACTATATAGGTAGGTACATTGTTATTAACTTAATTAGGATACTCCTAAGCTGGCCTTTGCTAAAAACGTCCTCAATCTGATTGAGCTCAATCTGATGGAGGTACGTTCGCTGAGGTCAACCCCTTCCAACTCTCCCATCCACACTCGTCTTGTATACTTGTTTCACCTTCTCTATATGTCCAAACCATCTCAACATACCTTTCTCAATCCTCGACACTACATCTTCTTTCATCTTCTTTCACTCCACAACATTCCCTAAAATGAACTTAATAAACTTTTAAAGTTTTAAGTCAACTTTGCACCACACGTGGTATTTTGTGGAAGAGCCACACTCAAGGGGCCAAAGAGCCGCATGTGGCTCGCGAGCCGCGGTTTGCCGACCACTGACTTAGGGTATTATCTGTGATCAGATGAGAGCTTGTCTGCAGGCCAAGTGGCCTGATGGCTGTGGGGATCAGATCAAACTAATAGAATAGGTAGTGTTCTCGGGGCTGAAGGGAGGATCAATAACGGACACCTGGCAGATTGTGTTAACCAGGAAATGCTGGTGAGCAACCGGGAACTCTGAGAGAGGAACAGGTGGCTGGAAGCTCAGGCTTTATAGGTTGCCACGGCTCACTGCCCAGGCTGTCCATCCTTGCTCCATTAGGATCTCAACACCTAGGTCACACCAGAACCAAAACCGCAGGGAAAAGTAAAAATGTACTCAACCAATCAATTGTTTGGTCTATAGGATGCCAACTAATTTCAAGGAAAACTGCTGTTTAATCTCAGTTGCTGGTTGCTGTGGCAGCAGATCGGCACAGTCCTAGTTTCTCACACATCTGACACGTCACTCAGTTTAACAGCAACATCTGGCACCACGCAATTCTTGTGGGTAACCCCACAGTCACCACAGACTATATAGGCTCTGTAATTAAGTTGTCAACACTCCCCACCGGTGGCCAGGAATTTCCATTGGTCCTGAAGGGCTTAGCTCAGGGTGTGAGCCGTGGTGTGGGAAGGTTTTCTTGCTTTGACTCCGGGAGCCAAGCCTGGCACCTCTGGTGGGTGACTTTGCTGGGATCAAGTCCTTTTCTTTTGCATGTCTCTGGACTGTCAGTTCTGCAGAGTTCTGTTTAGAAGGGTCTCATTGTTGGTTCCCTAGAGCCCAGTACTACGGTCCTATTACAGAGAGACCCCAAATGCAAAGCAAATCAAGCTGATCAAACCCATTGACTGTGTAAGTACTTAGATTTTGTATGTTACTCACTGTATGTTGAAATGCACTGGGTTCTCTGCACCTGGGCTCCATTCCCTAAGGTCTTCCACTCCTTTGAGAATTGGATATCAATCCTATTTTCTTTCTACAGTGATCCTTGAGACTGACCACCCCCATATAGCATTGAGATAATACATGTAAAACACACTTCTTGCTTGGTACTTGATATATTGCAAGCTCTCAATACATGCCTATTGTATTTACAACAGCAGCTATTTACAATCACTCCCACAATGCGCCTGTTGTAGCAATCAATATAGACTCCCCCAGTCTAGCACTTATTTTTGGGCGGGGGGGGGGGGCTTCTTATGAACAGTCATACCCAAATGGTAACACTGACTGGAATTATCAGGGAAGGAAGAGGTGTTGGCTTCCCTGGTGTGGCTAGCAGTCATGGTATCAGCTTTAAGTGGTGATCTAGAAAGGGAGTGTGTGCCCTCCAGATTAAAAACAAATCAGCCTGGGAAAGAATAGAGAAGGATGGCTTCTTGGAGTAGAGTTTTCATAGAAATAATGACTGCAAATTGGCAGAGACTGAAGGGCACTTGTCAAAGGGTCAAGGTTGGATTTGGTTGTGGGGAAAAATAGTTGCAAACCATGTATCTCATAAGGGGTTAATATCCAAACTATAGAGGTAACCCGGTGGCAAACAAACACATAAACCAATTTAAAAAATGGACAAAGGACCTGAATAGACATCTATGCAAAGAAGATATATGAATGCCCAACAATACATGAGAAGACAGATGCTCAACATCACTAATCATTAGAAAAATGCAAATCAAAACCACATTGAGATATCACCTTATGCCTTAAATTGGCCATCATAAAAAAGACAAGGGATAACAAATGCTGATGTGGAGAATAGTGAACTGTTATACACTGTTGGTGAGATTGTAAATTGGGGCAGCTGCTATGGAAAACAGTATAAAAATTCCTCAAAAATTAAAAGTATAACTACCATATGATCCAACATTTCCACTCCTGGAAATATATCCACAGAAAACAAAAACTCTATGGGGGTGATCGCCCCAGTGGGTCCCAGGCCTGGTTTCCTTCCCCCTGATTCGGGATCTGCACCAGCAGCTGAGAGAAAGGGATTCCACAGTCTACCTTCATGAGCTCCTGGGGGGCAGTGCAATCTCTCCCAGAGGTGGTGAAGCCTCCCATAAACCCAGAGCTAGTTGCCTTCCAGAGAAAAGGAAGATAGATACAGCTGGCCAATGAGCAATAGAAGCAGATCACCTGCAATGTCTCCTGTCAGGATACAAGGCACTGTGGGATTCTCACTGACCTGTAATAGCAAGTGAGGTCAGCGAAGGCTCTGGTCCTCACCATCTTCAACCTCACTGTCACGGTGGCAGCTGCCTTCATCTGCACTTACCTCGGAAGCCAGTGTATCTTCACAGAAATGGCCTCGCAGGTACTGGCCTTTGTGGTGGGTCTGGCTGTGCCGTATGTCATGGTGTGGGCGAAGGAAGCGAGCTGGGAGAGAAACAATTAGAGCTTCATCATTAAAGTCTGGAGAGTGCTTCCGGCTCCCAGCTGCCAATCACTGACTCCCGGTCAACCCACCAGGCTCTTTGTACTCAGTTCCGGTTAGTCAGGGCCCGACCAAGGCTGTGGCTATTCCTGTGCGGAGCTCCATCCTCTGTCAGTTGCTGATAGAGGAGACTCAGAAAATAAGGGGTCTGTCAGAACCTTCTCCTGATTCAAGCGCCTTCTCTAGTTCACCTGGGCACTGCTGGGGCTGGGGTTTTCCATCAGGCGGAAATGAAATCCTGGCCTTCCCGGAAGTAGACCTACTGCCTGAACTTGCCCAAGGGCCCCACACATCCTTGATGCAGGCCTGCAACTTAATTCTGAAGCCTCCACGAAAACAGAGGACATCCAATAAGAGAATGACGGGTTGGTATAGGATGGTGGAACTGGAAGTAAGAATCTTAGTTTCTATCTTCATCCTCTTCTTTCTGCTTGCCCTTTTCAGTTTTTCTATATGCGTCTGCCTGTCTCTATCCCCCACCAGCCCTCAAACTTTCCATCTTCTTGTCACCCTTTGCTCTGCCTCCCAAAATGAAGCAATTCAGGTGGCAAAACAGTGGATCTACTTTTAATTGCAGAATCCCTTGCACGTGTTTGTGTTTGCGAGGAGAGTATGCCTACTGTGGATTGTCTCAACTAGTAAAGGGAGACGTTCTTTGTGGACAGGGACTGTTTTCTGATTTAGCTATATATGTATATTAATATGAATAAACACACACACGAATATGTATTTAAAAAAAGACTGCTGTCTGATAAACATGCAAGTTGTTAAAACAGTTGATCCTGGTGGTCATTGGGAGAGAATAGGGCAGGGTCTTGGGCAGGAAGAGGGGCCAACGCTGCTATTTGACCAAGTCTGGGAGAGAAACAGCAGGAAAAGGGAGGTGGGGAATGCTGAAACCAGGCCCAAGGTGTTGTTGTCTGGGCTAGGGGAAGGGTAGTGGTGGGAAAGAGAGGCCTGGGAGATCTTTTTGGTCAGGCATGATCCCACCTCCTTGTCTTGGTCCGCAGTGGTGTGCGAGTCCTCTGTAATGGGGAGGGTCGGCTCAGAATACACCCACCTCCTCTGTTTGCAACTTTTCTGAGTCAGGCCCAGCCCCGGTGGCTCAGTGGTTGAGCGTCGACCTATGGACCAGGAGGTCACGGTTCAATTCCCAGTCAGGGCACATGCCCGGGTTGTGGGCTAGATCCCTGGTGGGGGGGTGGGTGCAGGAGGCAGCCAATCAGTGATTCTCTCTCATTATTGATGTTTCTATCTCTCTCTCCCTCTCCCTTCCTCTCTGAAATCAATAAAAATATATTAAAATGTGAGTCAGATGTGAATGAGGGATAGACTGAGGAAGTGTCTAGGGCAGTGATGGCGAACCTATGACACGTGTGTCAGAGATGACATGAGAACTCATATTTTTGGTTGATTTTTCTTTGTTAAATGGCATTTAAATATATAAAATAAATATCAAAAATATAAATCTTTGTTTTACTATGGTTGCAAATATCAAAAAATTTCTATATGACACAACACCAGAGTTAAGTTAGGGTTTTTTAATATGCTGACACGCCGAGCTCAAAAGGTTCGCCATCACTGGTCTAGGGGACTGTCTCCACATGATTGTTTTGCATAGTAGATGGGAGAGTTGGATTAGATAGTAGTACTGCTCTGATAGTAATTTCTCAGTTTGTGCCATGTGCAGGCACTAGGGAGGCAAACATATCAGTGAATGACAGGCATCTGTTCTTCTGAGGCCACCTGCACTCAATTTGTGTCATCTCTATTTCAGTGAACTCCAGTGTGCCAAAGTGCCTAGCCAATTACCTGGCATTGAGTAGATGCTCCAAATGGCACCTACTGTTCTTACCGCTCCTATTGGCTCTAGGTCTCCCATCGGAGTCATCCCTCATCACTTTGTCACTGCTCATGTGTGCTGTTTACACACTCACCTTTTCCCCTCTTTCTGGTGGCTATAAAGCTAATCCCAGATCACCCACAGTCACTGCCACAGTACAGGCATGAGCTCATCAGGCATGAAGCAGGACTGACATTGCCTAGCAACTGGGAAAATAGCTCTGGCAGGCCCCACAGGGTTAGAGAACCTCATCCCTCGGGCATGTGGGAATGGAAGAGCTTCAGCTGCAATAAAGATACAAACAAACTGAATTGGTCCCCAAACATCACGCTTCATGAGCCTGACACTCAGGGGAAGGATCTTATTTGCATCCTGCTTAACCACCCTCTCGAGCTCCAACATGTGCCTAAAAGGGTCGGATGGGAGGAATAAGCAATCAGCATTGGAGCATCTCGAAGCCCTCTCTCAGAAGATGCACACAAAGGTTGACGCACATATGCACAGAAATGTACAAATTCACACGCACACGCACGCACACTTTGGGCTGGCTTCCTGTTCCGTCAGTCTGTGCTGAGTCAGGGGAGTTGTTTGCCTGTCAGAGGCCATCAGCATCCTGTGTGTCTGGATTGGAATGAGGACAAAAGGTGCTCAGGTCAGGGATGTTGAGCACCAGTGTGGGATGGATCCCGCTCCACTTCCGGTCCTTCTCCATTGCACAAACTGCACCAGGTGAGAAAGTCCAGCCCCCGGTGGACAATGTGCTGCTGTCAGCCACACACAGTGGGAAGGGCGTGGGTGTTGAGGAACAGTTTATATCTACGGCAGTTGGCTGTCGTGGTTTGCTTATGAAGGCGCTTGAGGTGCTCAGTTCCCATACGGGGATGATTTTAAGGTAATGAGAGTGGTTTTATTCAGCAGGACAGCTATGCTGAAGAATTTCCTGCCAGATTGCTAGGTAAGAAGCAGAGGGAGTAATGCAGTGACTGACCTCATGAGAGTTGCTTTGTCTCCCAAGCCCCCGACCATGGAAGGTGATATGATAAGAGGCTAGAATGCAAGGTCTGGAGAGGTGAAGTCTCACCTGTGAGTGACAAGTCATCCCCAGGAGGAGAGGGAGGTTGGCTGGGCTAACATAGTGGCTGGTTGCCTGGAGCTGAGTCCTGGGTCTACCGCTCACTGGTGGTGTGACCCCAGACAAGTCCTCTTCTGTGACATGAGACCAGTGATACTGCACAGGTGGGCTTGAGCATCACGGAGGCTGTGTGCATGTGGCTAAAGCCAGACCTCAGAGCCGGTGGTACGTCCTCTCATTCTAACCATCTAACATTTGTGCAAGTTGTTCACACCCCTGATTCACAGCCAGATTACCTTGGGTGCTTTTGTCTGGTCTAGCATCATCAATTTTCCTGCTCCCCCAACCTCACGTCTTGACTGTTTTACTTCTACTTCATCCTCGTCTTAGGGCCGGTGCTTTAAGTCCCTCACTATCTTTGCTCACAGTAGTCACCTCTTGACTCCCTCCATAGCTCCTTGCTCCAGTTCTCTTGGCATCAAAAAATGGCTGTTGTTCTGACCCTGCCTGTGGTCAACTCCTATCTTGTTAGAAAATTATCATTCCCCAAGCCTACATATAACATTTAGAGATAATATTACAAGGTTTAAAAAATATTAACCCAACTCATATAAGCTTAGATAGTTACTTCTTCCATCATTATCTGAGGCTTGGGGTTGGACTAGAGCCAGGCCTTTTTGGTGCAAATCTAACATTTTCCTCCTATGGAATTGAGGAGAGAGTAAGGTGACCCTGAAAGGATTGTGAGCCTGAGCCAATCCAGGATAAATCTGAAAAGAAAATGGGTCTGTAGAAATGGTTATCTTTATATTCTTACCTACAATTCACTCTGCATTTCACTCCAATTTGGCTTCCACCCTCATCACTTTATTGAAATATTTAGCAGTTTAGTTCTGCTAAACTCAGTAATATATGCTGTACCCAATGGGCATCATTCATTTTTTTGACTGTTTTATATTTTAATATGAATTTTTATTAAAATTTTGAAGCATATTTCATTAATCTAAGTCCCAGTGGCTGATCCTATCACAAGGATTAGAAAGAGAACACGTGCTTAGTAACCAACGGCGAGTTTAGTCACAATTTCGTATGGATTGTTTTACCTTCAGGAAATCCAGAAGGCCTAGGAATTATTAAAATTTTAAAGAGGTTAATTTTTATAAGTTTTCCCCCTCAACGTTGACGAAATGTAACCACATGAAAATACTGACATAGTCTTTGATCATGAAGCAGAAATGTAAAATGGTAGGTTTCTTACTCAAGAATGATATTTAAGCAAAGCTCTCATTTAGTAAGATACACACAATATATATTAGAAAAATAGCATTCTAAGTTTTATAGCACATTCTCAGGTAATGTTAACCAGATTAAAAAATAAGGAGAACCAATGCTTTTATATATGTCCCTGAGCTGGAAAGTGTCTCAAGTAGTGGAGTCATGTTCAGGAAATAGTACTTAAAAATATAAATTCTTATACAATAATTTCTTTGTTAAGTCTCTTTCAAATTCTTCAGTTGATAGCAATACTTAAAAATCTTTAACTGTAAACCCTTAGCTTGCAATGGTTCGATTTTTTCTGATTCTTGAAAATTTTTAAGTGCCATCCTATATAATAGAAGCCTAATACGCTAAGTGTCCGGTCGCCTGGGTCGGCCATTCAACCAATCAAAGCATAATATGCTAATGATATGCTAAGATCGCTCAACGCTCACTATGATGGGCACTGACACAGGGGGAAGACGCTCCGACCAGTAGGTGAGCATGGGGTCTGGCCGATCAGAACTGAGTGAAACAGGCCAGACACACCCTAGAGCCCTCCTGTGGTCCCTCCCCAGCTGGCCAACCTCCTGTGTCCCTCCCTGGCCCAATTGTGCACCAGTGGGGTCCCTCAATCTGGTCCACGCCATCTTGCAATCCAGGACCCCTTGGGGGATGTCAGAGAGCCAGTTTTGGCCCGATCCTGCAGGCCAGAGTGAGGGACCCCAGTGGTGTGTGAATTTGTGTACCGGGCCTCTAGTTAAATATAATCTTCAGTTTATTTTTTTATTAAGTGTATTGGGGTGACATTGGTTAATACGTTTATATAGGTTTCAAGTATAAATTTCTATAATACGTAATCTGTGTATTGCATTGTGTGCCCACCATCCAAAGTTAAATCATTTTATGTCACCATATAGGTGGCCCCTTTACCTAATATTAATACAGGGATAATTATCATTGTCCTCAGCTGATTAAATAAACCCCTTTAGTTATTTGGCTCTGGGACAAGAGTTAGCTGGATGGTGTGCTCAGCCACCTTTGTAGGAAACATTCTTCTCTCACATCTGACTTATCCTCCTTACTCCCCTTTTAAATAACATTTCAGGAAGTTTGCTGACATGGATTGTGAGTATTGAATGATATAATCTACATTAAGTGCTCAGCTCAGCGTTTGGTACACAGAAGGAGCTGACTAAATGTTGCTGTGGTTGTTATTATTAGTGGTCCCAATTCTCTACCAACAAACTATTTGACCTTAGCTAGATTGCTTCCTTAAGCTGTAAGATCATCCTCTTTATAGATGACCTCTATAGTGTCTCCAGCTGTATGAGTCAATGATTCAGGAACTCTTAGGTCTCATCTAGTCTGGAACTCTTTAAAACACTTCTGTGGGAGGGGTAGAAATCCTTTCTCTTTGCAGCCACACTCATTTGGACTTGTTCTGGACGAGAAGCAAGAACGACATGCGCAGGAGGGGAAAGTCCAGTCCAGTCTGACTTGGTCCTACCTGGAATTTGACACTTTTGGGTGGGGCTGGAGGCAGATGTTTCACACTTAGCCACATCATATACATCTTCCTGGGAATGATGGCAGCAGAGAAACCAGAGAAGCAGGATGACTTAAATTTATTTTCTTGGAAAGACGATTTTGCTGGCAAGACTTATGCTTTGCCTCATAAATGGGCAAGGAGGCTAACTGAGCAGGAAGAACTGGGTTTGAACCACTCCCTCCCTGCTGGCCAGGCCCAAGAACATTGCCTCTCAGAGCATGGGCCTTGGCTCCAACTCATACTTCCTTTCTCCAGAGGTCCCAGGCTGTCCTTCCTTCCCTTTGGTGATCTGCCATTCCTCTGATCCATGTGTAATTTGAATCCATTCGAATGAAACAGGTGGGGAAGAAAGAAGAGAATGCGGAGAAGGTCAATGGCTCTAAGTGGGGAGAGATGGGAGCAAAGAATAGAGGAATCTCTGTGCAAAAGATAGGATTCTATCCTGCTGAGTGTCAGAAAACCCGAAATTAATAGTGGTTTAAGCAAGATTAAGGTGTGTCCCTCACATGAAATGCCAGGGAGGCAGACCACGGTTGTTATGGTGGCTCCGCAACTATAAGTGACCAGACAGACCCCTTCTGTACCAGTCCTCTGCCATCTTCAACATGCAGTTTCCACACTGTGGTTCAAGGAGGTGGCTCCAATTTGGGGCACCACATCTGCATCCGAGGCAGCTGGAAAGAGAGAGAAAAGCGAGGGGAAGGGCACATGCCTTCCCTTTAAAGACATTTCCCAGAAATTGAACCCACTGCTTCAACTTCTCGCCCGATGACCCATATTTAGTCACATGGCTGCAGGTAGCTACAGAGAGGATGGGGAATGTGTCCTTATTCTGAGTGGCCCCATGTCCACCTAACTTCTGTGTGGTTCTCTTCCTGAAGGAAAGGTTGAGCACAGGTTTCAGAGGACAAGTGGCAGTCTCTGCCACCCCCGGAGAATAAGAATGGACACTATAGAGCGATGTCATCAGAACCACCACCGTCTGTTTGAGGAGTGGCTCTGGAGCCAGGCAGCCAGACCTGCTTAGAATTCAGTTCTACTAGATGCTAGCTGTGCAATGCTGGGCAGATTCCTAAATCTCTCTGAGCTACAGTCTTCTCTCCTGCAACAATAACAGTAACTACTCCAGAGAATTACCAGAATGAAAGGAGGTGGTGTTTGTAAATTGCATAGTCCCCTTCCTGGCAAACAGGTGGAAGTTTACAATACGTCTTAACGATTACGATGTTTGCGTTGGATGCAGAACATCCCGAAGGAGGTAATTTTCCTCTGGCCCAACTGGAAATGAGATTTCTCGCTGACAGTCATCATTCTTGCGGTCGTTACCCACACCCTTCCAAAGGCCATTGTTTTCTCTTTCGCTGGATTAATCTCTTGCTCAGATTTGGAGTTCCTCTGGAAACCAAGATCTCCTGGACAGAATGGAGCCCTCACATTTTTAAAGCAATAGCTTATACCAAGAAAACATTGGTAAATTCCCTTCACTTAGTGCTTAATTCTCTCAAACATGCATTTAATTTAGGCTTAATAAAGCAGTTATTGTCTACATCTTAATAATTGCTTATTAAAAACATTTGCTGCCTGTGGTGCAGTCACAGAACACCAAGAGCAGTTCCAGCCCCCATTCTTCCCTTCTCCACCTACTGCCTAGCAGCCAGCCAATGTCTGTGCCTCTCCAAAAGGATTTTATTAATTGCTAATCATTGCAGGGGAGACACATGCTGAGGGCTACTCCTTCCATCTCCACCCCAATGAAGAACATACTAGAATGTCTGCTGGGTGGCTTTCTCCTGCAAGCTGTGGATCCGGCCCATGTGCTGTACCTGCTGAGGCCAGGCCAGGCTCCTTTGCCCAGTACCCGAGTGTCATCAAGCATGATTCCTGATAAAACTGAAGGATAAGTAAGGATACTTGACATGTAGGCAGAGTTTTACAACTTATGAAGAATCTTTATACATCAATAAAAATAACAAGGATAATACCACCATTTATTGAATATATAAATAAGTATTTTGCACACATCCCTAAGTTTTACCATCTAGCTTGATGGACATTATTGTATACCAGTTTTACAGATTAGTAAACTGAGGCTCAGAGAGTGCAGATGACTTATTCAAGGCTACAAGTTGAAAAGTGGCAACTCTTGCCCTGGCCGGTTTGGCTCAGTGGATAGAGCGTCGGCCTGCGGACTGGAGAGTCCCAGGTTCGATTCCGGTCAAGGGCATGTACCTTGGTTGCGGGCACATGCCCAGTTGGGGGTGTGCAGGAGGCAGCTGATGGATGTTTCTCTCTCATCGATGTTTCTAACTCTCTATCCCTCTCCCTTCCTCTCTGTAAAAAATCAATAAAATATATTTTTCAAAAAAGAAAAGCGGCAACTCTCAAAAGAGGCAAACTTGGGACTCATGCATTTTCCTGACTCCACTATAATTTCTTGCTTCATAAAGGAGCCAAGTAGAAGGAAGAAGAGGACAGACTTGGGCCATACAGATGCTACCTGGAAGGAAACATTTTGGAACCATAGCGGAATGCCTCCTACAGGAGGATTCTACAGGTTCCAAACAGCCTAGGAGCCACGGATTCTCTTGTCTTCTCCTAAGCTCCTTTCTAGCTGGGGTGAAGGTGGCAGTGTTTCTGAGGGCTACTGGCTGGAAGGCTAGAGAGAGAGAGATGCTGTCTTCATACAGGACACACTAACGCTCAGCGCCACTGTAGACTGTGGTAGTCACACCAAGGGGGAGCCGGGGAGGACCCCTTATAATTATTGATAACAATAATATCATGTTTTTTTCTGTTTCATATTTAATGTTATAATTTTCCTTGGCCTCTTTCATTCTATAATTGTATTTCTGACAGTAAGATTTTTAAACATCATTTCATATGCCTTTTCCTACAGTTTCTATAAAACAGTCTCAAATTGTATGGTCAATATTACTAGCAACATAAAATCTACTGGGTAATGTTTAATATTTCTCTTATCATTTTAATGTGCTCTGCAGTTGGGCTATTTTGTATTTTTATGTGCAATTTTATGATTTGTTTTCTTTTCCTATTTGCTTTAATCATAATGTTTTTATACATAAAATATTCACTGGCTTGAAATACAAAACATTGAAAAAACATATGCTCAGAGGATTCCAGTCTCATCAAAACTTCTCAAACCCACTTTCTTTAGGGAACCATTTTTCATTAGTGTCTGGACTCTTCTTCAAATTCATTTTGCAAATATATGTGTACATATACCTAGTGTGTTTCTGCATAGATACCCATATGTTAAAAAGAAAACATTCTTATTTTTCCTTTCCTTAAGATAACACAAAATGTTTAATTGTTAAATCAGACTTATCATGGATTATAGATCTACCCAGTTCCAATGTACACATCATTCAAAGGACGTGGGCACAAGAAGATACTGGTCAAGCATTGTTCCTGTGAAGAGGTTCAAGGCCACCTGCAGCTCTCCCAGTGCCTCTGCTCCCTGGTAGTAGGACACATTCTGTTTCCTGCAAAAACTAAGCAATGAACATGCATCGTTGCTACTTTGGCTGAGAACTTTGCAGGGTTTCCACATGGAGGGTAGCTGGTTTCCTCCATCGAGGGCAAAGGAGACGTCGCTACAACTCAGGAGCAGATAGAATGGAGAAGTGCAGGGGTGTGTGAGGAGGGGCAGGGGGCTTCCGTGTTCTCCTGACATCTCCGACTGTGCACCAACCCGGAAACTCAATAATGCCACTTGATCCCAGCTTGGTCAATGCCATGTCGAGCACTATGTGCTTATTCCTGAGTTAAGAGCTTTACAAACACAGTTTCATTGAATTCTGGAGACATTCTTGCACAGTCTCCGTTATTACCTGTTTTACCAATGAGGAAAAGGAGGCTCTGACAGATGAATGCCCGAGGACACAGAGCTGATAAGTGCTGGGCCTACAGTTTGCTCAAGTCAGTTAGATTCCAGGGAGGCTTTAACTACTGTGTGAAATGCAAATAAAGTACTTATCATAATGAAATACCTAGTCAAAAGCGTAGGGCCCTAGAACATAGCAAGTACTCAGTAGCTGGCAATTATTGTCTAACCGACAGAAGAGTGAGCTCATTGGGGCCGGGGTTGATCAATGCATACATATCTCCCTACGTCTCTGAGTGCACAATGCAGGACAGGACTGTGAAAGCTTAATTCCACTGACCGCTGGTGACTCCAGAAGCAGAAAGTCCAGGGAGAAGAGCGATGTAACTTGAGTGCAGCGCTGCCTTAAGGCATGCGACGGGGACAGGATTGGTGACGGTCAAGGGCCTCGCTCTCCCAGAGGAGCCAGGCCGGCTGGGCTGAGAGTCTCAGGCTCTCCTGGGGTCGACAGAGCCTGGGAAAAGCTGCGGCGAGGAACGAGAAGGTCATGGCCAGCTGTAAAAGTTCTAGGACTTTTCCAAAGAAAGGGGAGAGGATATGGGTTAACTGAGTTTCCAGACCTCAAAGTAACCAGAGGGACTTTCCTGATTCTAGCAACCAGTTACCCATTGTGGTGAGTCAAAGAAGCGGAAGAGAGCAGGGGAGAGGCTAGGACACCCCCAAATGATTCTGGCCTAGTCTCAGTCTCTGTAGGAGACAGCCACGGGGACCCAAAGGAGCAACCACTGCGTGTTTGGACTCAGCATCCTCTAGCATGGGAGGCAGCCATCCTCCCCAGTTACAACCCGCAGCTTCTCTCCGCAGTACTTCTCTCATCCCGGGAGGTGCATCGAAGTCCAGCTCTGAGCCCTTGTACCCTGGGCCCCCATCTTGTTTGGTCCACTCTTCAGCGGAGGAGGTCCCCGAGGAGACATCACTAGCTGTTCGCCAGAGTCTCACTAGGCCAAGCTCCATGTTGTCATTGAGTATGTGGACAGCAGGTCAAGCTAGAAACGTGGGTGACCTTGAACCATTCACCTGAGCAAAGGAGAAGCAAGAGACCATCCCAGACAAGCTCAGGGACACAGGCGGTCCACCTGGAAAAGATTGATTTGTCTCTGTTAATGGGCCTCCTCCTGTCTTTAAATGCTAACAGCTAGAGGGAGTTAAAAGGATTTCGGAGAGGTTTATTTTGGGGTAGGTTTGAAAGCTCCCCTCACCTGCTCTGTTTTTCTTTTTAGACAGCTTTGCACAAGGGGCAAGGCTCCTGCCAAAAGACCTCGTAATGCCCCTCTTCGGGGACTGAATTTATCCGCTCAGCTGTCCCTTGTAAATTTATTCCTGTGTGAGATTTTTCCCAAACCATTCATTCCTTCGCTTAGCTCAGGCAGCTGGAATGCAGGAAAAAAATACATTTTTTCTTTTACGTTTCTTCCCCCTAAGAATGTGCCTTTTGTGTGCCGGGAGGGGCTGGGCTGAAGTGAAAACAAACGTGTGTGCAGATGCACACCCCCCCTGGGGGTTGTGAGAGCCACCCAAAAGCTCAGCGCTGCCCTGGGCAGGTAAGGGGTGGCACAGGGCTCCCGGGATGCCAGCCGATGAGGGTGTCTGCAATGGGGGCCTCTGGTCCTCAGCCTGGGACGTGGCCAGAGAAACACCTCATTGGCTGTTTCCATGGCAACATCACAGTTGAACTGGAATGGAAAGCCTCGTGGTTCGGAGCCAGGAGTGGCTTTCCAGCTGCACGTGTGCACAAAGCAGGCCCATGGGGAGGAGGGAGGGTGGGGAAATTTTACTTTATTTTTCCTTGAGTGGTTATGGTCTCTGAGGCAGGTGAGGACTGTGGAAGGGGTTGGAGGTGACATATGTGCTTAAGGAATTTGCGTTGCCTTAGGGACTGAGAATTTTCCTGCAAGGCATGATCGCTGGGAGGCCTGGCATCTTAAGCAAACAGGGAACGTATGCTGGCACGAGCAGGCACATGACTCGCTGCCTGTCCATCCCCTGCCCGCCCGTGCTGTGTATCTTCCCAGGTCTCCCAGCACATGGGGGTGGCTGCAGATGTAGCAGCATCGGCAGAAGAGCCTGGGCAGGACTGTGCTCTGTTTCCTGGAAAGGACTCGAGGAACAGAGGGTCTGCAGGAAGCTCAAGGGATAAGAGAGGGAGGCCCAGGTGTCCTGCTGCATAATATTTCAGCTGCAGTCAGAGCCGGTGACAAACACTAGCGCCCAGCCCAGGGTTCGGGTCTGTGCCCGCAGCATTCTGTGAGGTTTCTGCCCAAAGCGCTGTCCAGAGCACAGAGGCCCCCACCCAGCCAGGAGTCTCTGCCTTCTCTTATGGGCTGGCACACAATTGTTAGAATCAATGAGCCTACACCATCTTTTTCTGCCTATAGAATGCGTACCCTTTTTTGATGCAGATTTCCCCCATAGCACCATAAGGATCACCTGGTCATTTCATGAAGAGACTCATCCATTGAATGTGTGTGGCAGAGGCTCTGTCTTTCTTAAAAGCTCCTAGGTCAGTGGTTCTCAACCTTCTGGCCCTTTAAATACAGTTCCTCATGTTGTGACCCAACCATAAAATGATTTTCGTTGCTACTTCCTAACTGTAATGTTGCTACTGTTATGAATCGTAATGTAAATATCTGATATGCAGGATGGTCTTAGGCGACCCCTGTGAAAGGGTCACCGCCAAAGGGGTCGCGACCCACAGGTTGAGAACCACTGTCCCAGGTAATGCTCAGGCTGCAAACCCTTTGGCTGACCTTTAAGTAGCCAAGGATACGCCTTCT
This sequence comes from Myotis lucifugus, assembly GCF_000147115.1. Classification (NCBI taxonomy): domain Eukaryota; kingdom Metazoa; phylum Chordata; class Mammalia; order Chiroptera; family Vespertilionidae; genus Myotis; species Myotis lucifugus. Next base: position 1,664,541 of record NW_005871273.1, on the reverse strand, counting down.
GGGGGAACAACAGGGATTTTCAACTATCAAGAATGGAAGAACATGCCCTAGCTGGTTTGGCTCAGTGGATAGAGCATCAGCCTGTGGACTGAAGGGTCCTGGGTTCAATTCTGATCAAAGCCACATGCCCAGGTTGCAGGCTCAAACCCCAGTAGGAGGTGTGCACGAGGTAGCCAAACAATGATTCTCATCATTGATGTTTCTATCTCTCTCTCCCTCTCCCTTCCTTTCTGAAATCAATAAAAAAAATATTTTTTTAAAAAAAGAATGGAAGAACATTTTCAATGGAATGCTCCTGCCATGGTTGGCTGGCAGGGTGGCATTTTCTGTTTTGAGAGCCTGTCTTTCCTGGTCTTGTCTTTCTGTAAACATTAAGGGATTCAGACACCGGTTTTCAATTCCAATGTGCCACCCCTTGGAATGAATGGGTTTCAGGGCCACTATAATTTGTTTCTGGAACTGTAGTATCACTGAATGGCTAAGAGTTCAACACTTGACCCAAGACAGACCTAGGTTTGCATCCTGGAGCTCACTTAGATAGCTATGACACCTTGGAGAAGCTACTTGTTCTCTAGAAACTTCATTTCCTCAGTGGTGAGACTAAATGTGGTCATGTGTGTGAAGCACCCGGTTGACATTACCTGTGACCAGGGTTGGTTATGAAATAATTGATATTTGCTAGAACTTAGGAGCTGGAGGCCCACAGGCCGAATCTGCCCTTCCCCCCAATCCAGATGTTTGGCCCATGAAGGATTTTAAATAACATTGACTTAGTTGCCAACATCTTAAAATTGGGAAATTTCACATAAAAAATTGGAATTTGAGGCCTATGTTGAAAAATCATTAGCTCTGACAAACCTGGCTCCGATTTCTTGCGTGGTAACAGTCAGCTGGCGGTGGGGCTGAGCAGGGCTGGTGACTTTCCATGGGCTCCACACCTCCAGTTCCCCATCAGCTCAGTCCTCTTGTTTGTGTTACCTCCTCCCTGAAAATTCCATGAAAGCCTTCTCCCCTCTGCCTCCCTTGGGTCCCCACACCTGTAGGATCCGATTCCTCTGATTCTGGAATTCAAGTTACTTGGACTCAGTGATGTGTAGTCAGGGCTTCTGGAACCCAGCAGTCAAGTTAAAGATCACCTGCCAATAACACTTCTGCTGAAATGAAGGAAATCTGGCGGCCTCTTGTGTGCCATCCATAGAGCAATGCTCCTGGGCCAGAACCTGCTGGTCTAAAAAGTCTCCCTCTGTTATCCCTGGCCACTGGGTCATCTCAGTAGTGTATCTTCCTTGCTCTCTCTCCAGAGTGCTCATGACTTTGGCCTTGCGGTTTGGGAAGGTTCTTCTCTTGTTCTGATGCTGACATCTGGGTGACATACGAACATCATTACTCTTTTGTTGACTCTTGATTTCTTTTGAGTGTCTAGAGCTGCCTGGACCTAGTGCCCAAAAGCTTTGCTCCTTGAGTTAATGGCAATGCTAGACTGTGTTACTGGCTGTTGGCCTGAGTACTCCGAGTACTTGAGAAGAGCCATAATGGGCAGGAGGACTGACTCTCTCTCTCTCTCTCTCTCTCTCTCTCTTACTCTTTCCCCCTCTCTCTCTTACTCTTTCCCCCAGTTCCTTATTCTTCATGGGCTGGAGGTAAAACCACAACAGCAGAGAGGAGGTGAAGGCCAGGATGTCTCATTCTTTTCTTCACAGGCTCTTCTGTGGACCTACAACTTATGAAAGATCCATGAGAGCCTTCTCCCCTCTGCCTCAGACAGATTCCATGAGGCCCGGGAGCCCTGGGGGCGATGCTGGGTCTGAGCATGAGGAGTTTTTAAGGGTTGAGGTCTGGGAGGGACCACTTGCCCGCTTCTGTGGGTGGATAGGTTTCCCTGACCCACAGTGGCCAGCCCTGCGTGCAGTCTGCCCCAAGCAGGGCTTGTCAGGGTTCCTGTGACTGTTGGTAGTTTGGACAGTAAGGAAGAGTAGGGTGGCTGCCATTGGGAGTGTGATTCTAATGACTTTCTATTTGTCAGATTCTCCCAACTGTGGGGACAAATGCTCTATGAATTTTAGTTTTGTAGGCTTGCGTGAGATGGGAGGTAAGGGAACTGGTTAAAGAGCTTTGACATTCTTGCCATCACCAACAGAGAGTCGGGCTAGAGTGTGACTATTTCTAGAAGACTCGAGGAAAAGATCATTTTGTGCAGAATCAAGCTTGCTACTTCAACAAATTGACAAGGAGAGCGAAAGATAGCCTAAAAAATTCACATTTCATTTTCTCGAATTTTGGTAGCTTGTGTGGTCACCATTTTAAAGACAAAGAACTCACTTGTACCAGAGCTTGGGTTCACTCACCCTCTACACATCTGGACACGAGTAGCCTTGTCCTGTCTAACTGTCTTCAGATGAGTGACAGAATTGCCGGGAGCCGGTCCATCCTTGCTGCTTGACACAGTCGCTGTAGAGAAGAAACCTCTGCACAGCATATGTTTCAAGGGACCTGGCGTATATGGCATACTGTTCTTAATATGTTTGCTCCCCTTCTTGGCGCTATGTGTTTTAACCAAGGTCACCTCTCGAGAAAGGTTTTTTCCCCAGGTAGGGATTTTTCCCTGAAGTTAGGGAGGGAATAAAACCCCTTAACTAAGTGCCAGGTGGGTAGTTAATCACTTTAACTATGAACAATCACGCTTAAGCTACATAATCTTTACTCCCTGGAATGGAGATAAGAAACGCCCTAACCTTTGGAATAGAAATTGATAGGATTAAAATCAACTGGTATAAATACAAATGTAACAAGACAACAGAACACAGAACCTAGAGACAGAACCTAGCGAGAGAACATGGCAAAAGATCCTGGACAGAACCTGGCTACAGAACTTGGCTGGAGAACCTAGACAGAACATGGCGGGAGAACCTGGATAGAACCTGACTGGAGAACCTGGCTAGAGAACCTGGCTAGAGAACCCTACACAGAACCTGGCTGGAGATACCAGACAGAACTTGGCTGGAGATCTCGCCATGATGATCAACTGAATGCTGCCTTTGAGTCCTTCCTTCTTCGCCAACTCTGTCCACACCTTTGGGGACCCCTGGACCTGCTGGGGCTGGACCCCAGCACAGAATCGTTGAGCCCATTGGCCTGAGGCTGGCCTGTGCGGAGGCTGCTGGGATCCCTGCACCCCCTTAGGCCACGGGAAGCCGGCGAGGAAAGGACTGAGCCGTCTGAGCTTGTGTCCCTGCTGATTCAGGCTCCTGCACACCAGGTCACCCTGGATGCGGTACTTTTCCAGCACAAACCTGCACCAGCATCACCGGAAAGCTCTGCAAATGCAGATCCACCAAGTCAGAGCGCTGGGCGTGAGCCGGAGTCTGCACGTTTAACAAGCACCCCGAGCCACTCTAAGCCTAAGAAGCACCAGTCTCATGCGTGGGCTTTAAAAACTCACGTGGAGAATGTTTCTCGTTCCTCACTTTCAAACGTTCTTTAATAGTGTCTCCGATTAGAGTGGAGAAGTTCCAGCAATCCAAATGCCAGGCCCTGGAGGGGACAGGATACGGGCTCCATAATCATCTCGGGCTGCTCGGGGCTACGTTGGGGTCAGGTGAGCGAGGGCCTCATTACCCGGGACACCTGCTGCGAGGCCCTCGTAACCAACTCGAGATGTCCTTCCAGTCGGGCTGGGATTGTTGTCGTTAGGATTTGACCCGACACCTCTTGGTTCCAGGTGGAACACATTTTCACTTAAAACCACCAAATGTTGGCTCTGAAGGGAATTTAGAGACCTATTCCAGAGCTCCCATTGTTCTAAGTAAGGAATAGCAGAGTAGGAGTAGACCAGTGATGGCGAACCTTTTGAGCTCGGCATGTCAGCATTTTGAAAAACCCTAACTTAACTCTGGTGCCGTGTCACATAGAGAAATGTTTTGATATTTGCAACCATAGTAAAACAAAGACTTCTATTTTTGATATTTATTTTATATATTTAAATGCCATTTAACAAAGAAAAACCAACCAAAAAATGAGTTCGCGTGTCACCTCTGACACGCGTGTCATAGGTTCGCCATCACTGGAGTAGACCAAAAATAAATAAATAAATAAAAATAAATGCTACAATAATTAATTCTTGAATCTGCATTAAAGGAGCTTCATGGAGAGAGGGACGTGGCAGGAAGGCAATCTGCTAGTGGCAACATCATCCTCCCCGAATGCAGCATGGACTGGGCAGAGATGACCTGCCATGTCCTGGAAATCCTTTCAGGGGCGATGCATGCCAAGCAGGGACTGGGACACTCCTGTCCTCCAAAGGCTCCTCTGTCCCTCGGAGAGGACAGCTTGCCCAGCCCCGCCCTGCCCAGCAGGCTCTTCCAGCCGGGAATGTGCCAGCCCCACTTGCACGTGGTGGGTTGTGTCCCATGGACAGACCGGCAGCGCTGTCATCAGCTCTACTTTAGGCCTCGGCGTTGTTAGCAGGACAGAACGGGAGCCACTTTCGCAGAGCTCACCATCTCATTCTACGCGTGTCCGATTCTGTTTCTGTGTTTTTAACTGTCTTGTTTCTGCCTTGAGAGAAAATATGAATGCTTGGATTTTTTGGGGGGGGGGAAATTCACTCCTTTATTTTCTTATTCCACAACTATTCGTGGGCAACCACACTGTGGCAGGCGTGTGAGAGAAGATTCGTGTTTTGGAGTCGTGTCTACTGTACGCACCACGGTGTGCAGTGCAGGGCACAGATAAATGCCTGGTAAGCAGTTGCCGAGTGATAAATGAGAGGAATGGTGATCAGTGTGGTGGTTCTCTTTAGTAGATTTCATTTAAAAATTGAGATGAAATTAACACAGGATAATTAGCATCACATGAAATCCACATTTCTGAAGTGCTTCCTTTGTTGAGTTTCACTGTGGTTTTCTACGGTTGTTTGATCTAGTTCTGGCTTTCTGTTGTCAGCTGTGTCTCCTCTCTGCCCACACCCAGCAAAAACATGACCTCTCAAGTCTTGATGGATGGGCTGCAACAATCCCAGGAAGTGGAGCAACTCATGGTGTGGAGCTACTGGGGCCTTCTGCCAAGAGAGCATTGTGACACTCAGCTGAGGTTATGGTATCCCCAAGTTCCTGCCTCAAGGGCATGGAACCATGAGTGAAGAGGTGAAGCCACAGGAGGGGCTAGATCAGGGGTGGGCAAACTTTTTGACTCGAGGGCCACAATGGGTTCTTACACTGGACCGGAGGGCCGGAACAAAAGCATGGATGGAGCGTTTGTGTGAACTAATATAAATTCAAAATAAACATCATTACATAAAAGGGTACGGTCTTTTTTTTTTTTAGTTTTATTCATTTCAAACGGGCCGGATCCGGCCCGCGGGCCGTAGTTTGCCCACCGCTGGGCTAGATTCACTATTGGTTCAGCTTGGACAGAAGGTTTCTGGAAGAGAAAAGGGCTAAAGAGGGTCTCAAACTATCTGGATGGAGCAGAGATCTGGGCTGGATGAAGGAACAAGATAGGACTTGAACCATGCTGGAGAAAAACCACTTGAATCTTGGCAACGGGCGAGACGCTGGGTGTTTTCGGAGCTGTGCTTGGCGAGCCCCGTCGACTGCTCTCCGTTGACTTGGCTGTTCTCCGTTCTGACGGAGCAGGGGTCAGCCGATAGAGTTTTGTTTGGTAGAGATGCAGATAATTCCCGTCCTGTGGGGATGATGGTTTATGACCCTGCGAGGCGTTAGCCAATTTAGATTTTAACCTAGTGATCCTCTCCTAACTTTTTCAATTAATTGCCTATAAAAGTCAAACTTTTCAAATTGTCACTTGAGCAGTTTTAATGTCTTACTGTCTCCCTCCTGAACTGATGAATTGGATCCACTTTGTGACTTGTGTTCAGTTTGTAGTTTGAATGAAAGTCACCATGTTACCTCCTTGGAAATGGCCCTCACCCAGGTACCCTTTTTCCAGGGCCCAGGTAGCTCCGGGGTCCCAGGGGGCTCCACGTGCCCTGTGGGCAAGTCCCTCACAAGCTGGTGTGTGCAACAATGTGTGTGTGCTCATTGTATGTAAAGGAGGTGTGTGGAGGGGTGGTATTTAAAGCATGAAACGAGGGATACAGACATCCATCGTGAACAATTCCTGTAGTTTCCATTTGCCAAGTGTTCCAGGGTGCAGGGCTGCCGACTTCGGAGCCCGTGACTCACTCTGCATAGAAACACAGCGCAGTACAGCGGCTCCTTTCCACCCAACCGGGCCGCCGTGACCCAACCCACCTGGCACTTTCTTACCCCTTTTAATGTGTCCGTGGGAACCTGGAGTTTACCTCCTTAGGGGTTTCCTGAAACGTGACCCATTCAGACCTTGCAAAGTCGCAGGTGGGACAGAAGGCGAACAAAGGTGGCTCTTGAAGCCCCAGGAGCTGGTCTTAAATCCTGGCAGCCTGGGGTGTGAAGAGGTCTGAGGGGACCGCCAGCTTGCGGCGAAGCAGTAAACGTCTAGGGCTTGTCAGGAAAGGAGCAGGAGTATAATTCTATATGAGCAGTCGACCGACCTTGGGCAGCCTGCGCCCTAATTGCCTTGTAAAGTGGCAGAGAAGCAGGGACTGTGAAGGTGGCGAGGGCTGGCAACAGAAGCCATGCCAGGTCGTGCAGCGTGAAGGCAGAGGGTGGCTTAGAAGGTGCAGGAGCCACATTCTTCTTCCGGTTGGGGGCAGGGATCCGGTGGCTCTAACCCAGCGGTTCTCAACCTGTGGGTCGCGACCCCTTTGGTGGTCGAACGACCCTTTCACAGGGGTCACCTAAGACCATCCTGCATATCAGATATTTACATTACGATTCATAACAGTAGCAACATTACAGTTATGAAGTAGCAACGAAAATCATTTTATGGTTGGGTCACAACATGAGGAACTGTATTTAAAGGGCCAGATGGTTGAGAACCACTGCTCTAGCCCCATCACCAGCGTCTAGGTCCCAATCTGGTTCACTTGCCTTTGCCTCGATTTGCTCTGTCAGGATAGTGATGGCAGCTCAGCCTTCCATCTGGATCCAGCACTAAGCGCTTCATATACACAGCTCCCTTAATCTTCAACCACCTTATCCAGTAGGTGTTATTCGCATCACAGGAAAGAGCACTGAGCTCCGAGAGGTTAAGCAACTTGCCTAAGGTCACACAGCTGGAAAGGGGCAGAGATGGAACTCAAGCCGTGGTCTGTTTGGCTCCCAAGCACCTTCTTGCTGTTACATTCACCCCTCCAGGTAAGACTGCGAGCCCAGCTGTGGGGGAATATTCATAACAGGATGGAACAACTGCCAAGTTCTTCCTTCTAGCAGGATTGATTTTTCAGTGAGACCGTGAGCTTAATGAGAGCAAAAGCTCAGGCCTTACACTGCTTTATGTGCCCTCAGACCCCAGAAGTGCTAGGCATGCGGGGAGCGGACGCGGAGCGATATTACTGCTGTGAACTTTCATTAGGTTGTATAGAGTTCTGTTATGGGCTTGGAAAACTTCCATCATCTCGAGAGGCTGTCTAATGCTCAAAACAGCTTTAGAAATTCTCTTTGGAAATTGCTTTCGGAGCCTCAGGCACATAAATATATTTTTATATAGATTCTCGGTCATGGCAGGCCTCCGTCCGTGGAGGCTGGCTTCGAATGTTACAGAAACCCGAAGGCCGCTCGGAGCCAAGTCTGCGGAAGGTGGGGAGTTATCAATTTCAAATTTTCAGTTGTGTTTAAAAACAAGCTGGTGTTACTGCAAAGCAGTGAGACCGATGGTCTTGAGTAGCTCAAAAAACCGGCCGAGGACATTCCTACGCTGGAGGATTTTAGCAGGGCTTTGCGCAAAAGCCCTGCACTTTTGGCTCCTGCCTACCTCGCCAGCTGCACCTCAAACTGCTTTTCCACTCCCCCGATGTCCCTGTCACCCGGTTTCCTTTCAGTCCCTTGGGACACGACGCATATGACCTGTCTCGGGCCTTCGCACACGTCATATTCTTGGCCTCCTTTTGCCCGGCTCGTCTGTCAAGCCCCAGGTTGAGTGCCATTCTCACAGCGTGACCTTCTCACCTGCTGCTCCCTCTGAGCCTCCCTGTCCTCCCCAGTCGTAACGGTGGGTTCCAGGGCACTGGTCCTTGTAGGACACCTTCTCCATCGCCGCCTGCAAGCTTCCCGAGCTCAGGGACTGTCCTGCTTTGCTCGCCACTGTGCCCTCAGCATTCAGCAAAATCTATGGCATGGTTTGGGCACTCCAGCAATATTTTTGAAAGAATGAACAAGGGCATCCAAATCACCAAGTTACCAAACTGCTCCTCCACCCGCCTCTGCAGCCTCTTCTTGTCCCGTCTCCTCACATCTCTCCTGGGCACCTCAGGACCTCTTGCTCTAGGCAACCCCCCCACCCCACCCCCCAGGTTCTCCTTCTTCTTCTTGCCTCTGAGCAAGCACTGTTCAGCTTCTGGTTGTCACAGTATTTTCTTTTCAGGCTGAGGTTTTTTTTAAAATAAATATATTTTTATTGATTTCAGAGAGGAAGGGAGAGAGAGAGAGAGAGATCAATGATGAGAGAAGATCATTGATTGGCTGTCTCCTGCACAACCCACACTGGGGATCATGCCCACAACCCAGGCATGTGCCCTGATCAGGAATTGAACTGTGACCTCCTGGTTCATAGGTCGACGCTCAACCACTGAGCACACTGGCTGGGCTCATGCTGAGTCTGATCTTCAACCCCGCCTCTCTGTAGAACTCCAGCCCAAAGTTTCCAAGGACCCATTGCTCCTTTCTACACACCTGCTCAGCACCTGGCACCTGGCGCCTGGCGCCTGTCTCAAGGACCAGAGCCATGGTCTCCTCCTGCTCCTCTTCCTGTGCTTTGTCTCTGGAATGTTTCCAAATCTGTCCAGTCTCCTGGAAATAAACTACAAAGTGATCTTCACCTCATCCTTCTCTTCTCCTTCTATGCTCAGCTTCTCACCAAGAGAAATGAATGCTGCCCCTGGACGGACACTTGCATCTTTAATTTCCTGTCCATTCTGGTGAGAAAATTCGAAATTCGAGGGTGGGCCCTAATTATTCCTCAGTGGGATGATTAGAGCAGCCTCACAACTTGCCTCCAGCCCCAGGCCATGGTCCAGCTTTCCCTCCCCCTTACAGCTCACCCTTCACATGGCCAAGTGATTACCTATAGAATGAAGCCCACACCCCGTCTATCACTACATCCTTCCGTATTTTGACTTCAGTTGTCTGAAAAGGGTAGCTCCTGGATCAAGAGTATCAGCATTACCTGGGCGCTTATTAGAAATGTAAATTCTTGGGCCACACCCCAGATGTGCTGAATGAGAACTGTTCTTGGGGTGGGGGAGGCAGCAACCCGTGTCCTAACCAGCCCTCTGGGTCACCCTGGTGCACGCTGAAGTTTGGGAACCACTGCTCTAGAAGGGTCAGGTTTCTCATCTGTCTCTGAAGAATTACTTTTGTGCCTCCATGACTTTGCTTATGTTTTTCATCTGAATGGGATGATTTGCCTTCTTCACACTCCATCCTCTAGTTCCCACACTTCATGCTTTCCCCACCCGTCAAATTCCTGTTCATCATTTCAGGTCCTGCATTTCTCTTCCATGAAGGGTTCCCTGGTCCTCCCAGGCAGAATGAATCTCTCCCCTTTGAATTCTCATTGGTGCTGCCCCCTGGACTATTGAAATGTGTCTGCTTCTGCCTTGTTAATTGTTTGTCTTCACAGCCTCCCATATGACAAGCATCTTCTGAATTGGCTTGGACCAATGTGCTATTTAATATACCTTGGCAGGAAAGGGTGAGGTTTGTCACGGATAGAGAATCAGGCCAGAGACATACTGCATTCTATTCCTTCGGGAACTTGATGTCCCAGGGGAGGGGCCCTGTGTCTCCTCCCCTGCAATTGGCTCGCCCAAAAGTTGAGGAGCTTAATTTTGGATACCTATCTGAAATGTCTAGAAGCCTTGATTTCTCAAAAGATGTTGGGGAGAACAGAACAGAGGGCAGCTCATCAGAAAAGTGATGACAAAAAAGATTCAGGACTCCAAGCCCACATACCTAAGCTAACAAAGCAGGCAGAGACTGCCACCCGCTTCCCTCCCATAAAAAAACAAAAAACAAAAAACAAAACAAAACAAACAAAAACCCTCAATAAAGGAAGGATTCAAAGGTCTGTAGCTTTCTGATCTGCTGAGTTGGCTGATGTGATACTGATGAGGACATGACAAAGCAACAAACATTTTTGGTGATGAGGCCATTGACTAACATATGATACTTTTTTTCTCTGCTTGTTATAACTGAATTGCATCCCCTCAAAATCCATATGTTGAGGCCCTAATCCCAAGTGTGATTCTATTTGGAGATCGAGCCTTTAAGGAGGTAATTAAGGTAAAATGAGATCTTAAGCGGGGCGGGGGGGGGAGAGGGGGGAAGGAGGACACTAACCCAGTAGGTCTCCTTATTAGGAAAGAAAGAGACACCAGGGATGCATACACGTAGGGAGAAGGTCAGCTATATATATATGTCATTTTATAATTATATGTCATTTTGGTGAATCTTATGGGCCCACCCTTCCTGATATGATTTAGGCTTTCACTGGGTTCTAATGTGATTGGAAACTAAATGATTAAAGAATTTAAATAAATTCAACCCTCCCTATCTCAAGTTCAGGGCGTGTTTCTCATTCTGTCTCTTATATCCTCAGTTTCCCTGAGGACTTCAAGCCCAGAAACAGTCTCAGTAGGGAAACCCTTCGGAGTGCCTATGATTGACTGTTGCCTTAATCTCTGGAGTAGTACTGCTTGTTACACAAATGGAAAAAATATGGGGATACATGAATAAAAATAGAATTATTTTGGAATGAAGAGGAGATACAATCTAAGTGCAATCCAATTTCATTTTAGCCAATTTCTAATTTTATCCTGGTGTGCTCCGGGGCTTGAAATGACATGCTAGGCCACTAGAACAACCGAGCAAAGGAATAACAATGAGGAGGACAATGACAATAATTTTTAAGATTCTCACCTTACCTTACACAGTTTTATCATTTATAGATGATACTGTGAAAGTTCTGAGGAATTAATATTATTGATTCAATTTTACAGGTGAGGAAAGAGGAAGAGCAGAGGAATCATGGGATTTTCCTCAAGGTCACACATCATCCGTAAATGTAACCACCAGGATATGAACATCCAGGTCTAATATATCTTCCACGGGTATCTGTAAGGACTTGGACTTCAAATTTTTCTTCTTTCTTATCCTTCACTCCTTGCCTCCTTGGATGCCAGTCACACGAATGTTACACTCTAGGTATTCGGCATGTCTGCCCATTCTTTCTTCTATCCAGCCTGCAGTGTGTTATTTTTTTTTCTATTCACATATGTTCACATTCACCAGCTTGCCTTCTGCTATGTTCTGTCTGATGTTAAATACATCCAATGAGTTCATACTTTCAGATATTGCAGTTCTGGAAAGGCCACTTGCTTCTTTTTAAATAGACTTCAGTTCTCTGTTGAAATTCTTTATCTTTTTTTTTAATCCTCACCTGAATATGTTTTTATTGATTTTTTTAGAGAGAGAAGGGGGGGGGGAGAGAAAGAGAGATGGAAGAGAAGAACATCCATCAGTTGACTCTTGTATGTAACCCCTCCCCTGGGACCAAGCCTGCAATCTTTTGGTAAAGGGAACGGTGCTCCAACCAACTGACCTACCTGGCCAGGGCAAAATTATTTATCTTTTCATCCATCCTTTTTGTCCATTTTTTCTTTATTATGTTTTAATTATGTATAATAGTTATTTTCAAGACTCTTCTCTACTAAGCTAACCTCTGTATATTTTTGTGGTTCTTTCTTTCTTTCTTTCTTTCTTTCTTTCTTTCTTTCTTTCTTTCTTTCTTTCTTCCTTTTTTTCTTTCTTATTTTTCTTGAGTATTGGTCACATTGTCCTACTTCCATATGCTTCACTAGTTATGGTTGTTTTCCATGTGTTACCTATAAAAGAACCATATAGACTGAAGTTCATGGTTTTTCCCCCTAGAAAGGCTTTGTCCTGTCCTCAGCTGACAGCGTGAGGGGCTGAGCACCGCAAGGCCATGAGGAAGGAAACTGGGTCGTGGCTGGTTGCAGTCAGACTCAGTTCTCTTTGCTTTCACGTGTCCCAGGGGTGAGACCTGGTGTGTGTTTGTTGCAGCCTCTTCCTCTGGTGGGACTTCACCTCCTGTGAAAGGTGAGACTGAGGAAGGTTTGACTCGGCCTTTCTTGCCTGGCCCCATTCTGGGCAAGCTCCCTGGGGTTTGGATGGAGAGCTTGTGTCTCGGTTACTTCTGACCTGAAAGTTTAGAGCTGTCGCCTCCACATCACACAGAGTCAAAATCTGCCCAAGGTCTGTAAGGGACCTCTGTTGGGTCAGGTTACAAGTCCCTCCCACTAGTCTATCTCCTTAGAACTTTGAGGTTCCTGGGGATTCACTCTTCCTTGGTCTCCTATGCCACACCACGTGCAAGAACTGTCCTATGGGGAAAGCCAGACATGCACCTGGGACTCAACTAGATCCCAGTCTTTAATAGGAGGCTGCAGGCCTGTGACAATCTCCTAGATTTCTCTTCACCTCTGCACAGGGTGAGCCCAGTCCTCCAGGCCTCAGCAACCCTCACCCCCCCAGGAAGAAAACTGCCAGCAACCTCATCTCACTTTGCATATGCTCTTTCCTTCTACAGCGTTTATTCTTCTACCCTCTTTGCCTCTGTGGTTCACCACACTGTTTTTAAGAATATGATTCTGTGATATGTCTTTATTTTTTTCTAGCTGTTGCAATAGGAGGAATGCCTTGTCTCTACCCACAACATCCTACTCAAAAGAACACATCTAAAAACTGTTAGTCTATTGTGTCATCAGTGAAAGCACACGGAATCAGATGGTCTTGCCAACATTTCATTATGAAAATTTTCAAACATACCACAAAGTTGAAAGAAATTTATAATAAACAACCCACATACCCAGTGGTGTGTTGGTAAGCTTGCTCTCCAGGGGAAAATTTTAAAAAAGCTCTGATATGTATGGTTTGCTGATTTCTGTGGTGTAGGTGTTCCCTCCCACGGCCAATTTTAAGCTACCGCTGTGACTGGGGGAAGATTTGAGCCATCAGCTTCTGTGAGCCAGCTCGGGCACACCACTGCCTACAACCATCACCTGGTTTCTACCATTAACATTTTAACATGCTTGTGTTATCGCATGTCTATATCTATTCCTGTTTCCACCACCAACCCATCTTATTTTTCTACATTGCAGATATAAGTAGAATTTCTCCTAAATTCTTCAACATGCATGTTAACTGGAGTTTAATATTTATTTAGAGTATTTTTAAAATATATATCTTTATAGATTTCAGAGAAGAAGGGAGAGGAAGAGAGAGAACCATCGATGATGAGAGAGAATCATTGAGCCAGCAACTCAGGCATGTGCCCTGACAGGGAATTGGAACTGTGACCTCTTGGTCATGGGTCGATGCTCAACCACTGAGCCACACTGGCCAGGCTAGAGTATTTTTTTTATATGAAATGAATTCTCAGTCTTGTGTATGTGCTGAATTTTGGCAAATTTGTACAAACTGTGTAATCCAGCCCCTACCAAGATCTAAAAGAGTACATTTACCATAGAAATTCCACTCAAAGCTTGGCCAACTAAAACTTTCAGCTTTTCCTGACATGAACTGTCACTCAACCAAGACTCCTTCATTAAGCTTGATCAAATGATCATTTCAACTAAATGTCTGTTTTATATTGGTTCTACTTTATTCACCAGGATAGTCAGAAATTTGCTAATATGTGACTTTGAAAGGAGATGCCACATAAGAGCAGAGTGTACACACCATTGAGTCATGCCAAACAGCATTGCAGACATCATACAATGACCAGGTCCATGGGCCCCAGCATAAGCAAGCAACCTCACATCCTGTCCCTCCACACTAAATATATGTGACTCATTCTGATGATAGTCCCATGACATCCCTGTCCTCCCAAGAACAGCCTTCCCTGTCTCCCACCCGGATGATCCTGACCACACTGCACTTGGCAATATAAGCATTTGGCTTTCACCTGTCATAACTCATGGAAAAATATCAGTCAACAGCAGAAAAACAAAATCCAGGAAAACACTCAGCAAGAAAAGAGAGAAAATCATTTGCCTTCAATTATGAGGAAGGATGTTTCAGACTCAAGGAGTGAGAAATATTGGATAGCGTTTCAAGTTCTAAACCACAAACCCATGTTCCAGATGAAGAAAGCAGGTTTGGAGAAGAGCAAAGAGAAATCTCTCGCCTACAGTGCCAAAATAGAAAATATTTTCAAAAATAATTTTGTGTCTCTGTGCTATTAACCATGACAGTGATCAGGACGTGACGGCTGTCTGTTATTATCTGAGAGTTGTTAAGTTCGTAACGTCTTACACATGTGTCATGGTTTATAAAGATTTTGTTCTGGTCACCCTACTTTCCAGTCTTGGTAGGAATAGATGGAAGTTACGAGAAGGCTGACTTTTTTCTTTTTTTTTTTACCACTAGGGCTGTAACAATTAAATGGGTTATTGCTAGATTCTTCCAGATTTCATGATTTCATGACTTCATGACCACATGACTCTCCAGTGACCACATTTTCCAAACTGAATTTGGGCCATATTTTTGCCAAGTAAAACCTTGATAGCTCTCTTTTCAACCTGGCCCTGCAGGATGGCTCCCGAAAAGAAGAGTGGTGAGAAAAAGAAGGGTTGTTCGGCCACCAACAAGGTAGCAAAGAGAGAATACACAATCAGCATTCACCAGCAGATCCACGGAGTGGCTTTCAGAAAGCACACTCCTCGGTCACTCAAAGAGATGCGGAAATTTGCCGTGAAGGAGATGGAAACTCCAGATGTGCGCATTGTCATCAGGCTCCACAAAGCTGTCTGGGCCAAAGGAAGAAGGAATGTCCCATACCGTGTCTGTGTGAGGGCGTTCAGAAAACGTCATGAGGAAAAGGATTCACCGAACTCTCTATGTTGGTCACCTGCATATCTGTCACCACTTTAAAAAAAAATCTACAAATAGTTAATGTGGATAAGAACTAAGCACTGATGGTCAAATAAAGTGATAAAACTGCAAAGTTATAATACTGCCGGAGTTCTCTGAGGAGTTGACTGCGCATCTGTCCCCCTCAGACTAGGGGTCACTGTTAAGACCCTGGTATGGTTATTGACTTCTGTATAACAAATTATCCCCAAATGAAGCAAAAACAACAATTATTATCTGTTGTGGTTTCTGTGGGTCAGGAATTAGGGAACGGCTTGACTGGGTGATTCTTGACTGGGTCCTCATATGGTTGTAATCAGATGGTAGTTGAGACTGAAACAGTGGATGAGGAGTGACTGGAGCAGCTGGAGGCTGGCCAGGTATCTCCATGCAGAGTCTCAAGGCCTCTCTATGTGGTCTTTCTATATGGGCTAGTTGTGCTTCCTCACAGCATGGTGGTCTCAGGGCAATCAGACCACTTGCATGGCGACTCAGTGCTTTAGTGCAGTGTTCCAGTTCACAAGGTGAAAGCTTCATCCTTGCCTATGATTTAGCCTCTGAAGTCATGCAGTGTCACTTCCTTGACATTTTATTGGTTACAAATGAGGCACAGGCACACCCAGATCCAAAGGAAGGAGAATTAGACTCCACCATTTAGTGGGAGGGTGACAAGGTTCCAGAAGAACAAATGGGATAAAAGTGATGGATGCATCCATCTTTGGAAAATACAGTCCTCCACAAGCCCTTTCATAGAGTGTCAGACCCGAGGAATGAATGTTCCCCACTGGAGTCTGTATGACAGTCCCATCCTAAAATGTTGTATGCAGTTCTGAGCACCTATTTTAATCGGGATGCATGAAAGAATGGAAAAGCTCATCCCCTGAAGAATGACCATAGGAACTAGCTTTTTTTTTTTCTGGATAAGACATGTAAGAGGAGGTGTGGTCACTATCTTAGCACATTTGAAGGACTGTCAGGTAGACAGGGAGCAGGCTTAGTCTGGGTTGCTCCAGAAGGGTAGATAACTACAAGGTTTTTCAAGGACCCTGAGTATCCCAAAGAAGAAACTCAGAGGGTTCCTTGGCTGATACCTCTGCTATATATATTCTACATCCAATTTTCTCTTAAAATGTGTCTTTTGATTAAAAATAACAATGGGAGGTGGGGGAAGGAGGAGATCTGTGATACTTTCAACAATAAATTTTAAAAATTCAAAAAGTTTTCAAATCATTAGACTTGGTCAGATAATATTCCCCAGACATACCTTTAGGAAAGTTTGACTGAAATAATTAAGAGCACAGGCTAAAGAGCAGAGCTGCCTGGGTTCAAGTCCCGGCTCTGTTACTTACAAGTTATGTAACCCTGGGCAACTTCAGCTCTCTGCACCTTAGTTTCCTCATCTGTCAACTAGGAGTACCAATCAGACGGGGTGATTGTAAGGCCAAAATAAGTTTGTCTTTAAATATTTAAGTATAGTACTTAGAGTAGTGCCTGGCACATAGTAAGTACCACCTAAGTAGTCATTAAATTGATAAAAGTGTGAGAAGTATGCAGGAGCCTGCATTGGAAGGTAGTAAACAGGCACTGAGTCACTGCATGGTCATGAGCAGAGTCTGGAAGTCAGCTGTTTTGTTAAAGGAATTGGTCATGGAGTGGTTCATAGCCCACTCCTCCAAAAGGAATTTTAAAAAGCTAAGAAAGGAATCTGAGGCCACCCATCTGCTGGGTGGTTGTTGATGGTCTAGACCCGAGGTCAGCAAAACTTTTCTGCAAAGGGCTGAATAGTACATATTTTAGGGTGTTGTAGGTCATATGACCTTGGTTTGCCATGGTAGCATGAAGGCAGCCATGGACCATCCATACAAGAATTACATGAATGGTTGAGCTGACTTTGGCTCACGATCCATATCTATAGTTTGCTGACTCTAGTTTAGACCATGCCGGGCTTGAGAAAGCTGGAAATAAAGTGGTTTTTGATGGGGCGGCAGAGCAACAGGAGTTGGAGGGAAAGATAGGGCGGAATAGTGCCACTACAATGCCACCTCTCTTCCTCGGGCAAACTCACTGTGAGTTTACACAGGTCCTCTGTGTGTGACAGTGGTTCTCAACCTTCTGGCCCTTTAAATACAGTTCCTCATGTTGTGACCCAACCATAAAATTATGTTCGTTGCTACTTCATAACTGTAATGTCGCTACTGTTATGAATCGTCATGTAAATATCTGATCTGCAGGATGGTCTTAGGCGACCCCTGTGAAAGGGTCGTTCGACCGCCAAAGGGGTCGCGATCCACAGGTGGAGAACCGCTGGCTAGAACACTTGGCACCAGGCATCCAGAGACACAGAGGGGGGCCATATTGGGAATGAGAGTTCCCAACTCATTCATTCTCTTCACGATGTGTTTTGTTATTGTATTGCAAGGTCTTTGGAAAGAGAGTCCAGGCTTTTCTTTTCCTGCAAACCGGCTCTAAACCGCAGAACAATGCTGCCCATTCTGTGGCTGGTCAGTGATCCCTTGCTGACTGTCTTTATTTCCTCACCTGCAAGAAGATCTCCCCGGGCCCAGATGGAAACCTCCAAGCTCATGAGGGACTCATTCAGCGCGACTCTTCCAAGGGAAGTGCAGTCCCGGTGGGAAGTGATTGCACACCGATGGAATTTGTGCACACTGCATGGAAAGATGATCTTTGCCTTTTGGCTGTGTCACAGTAAATAAGCGGGAGACGGATTATTTCTAAGAGCGCAGTTCTTCCCGGCACTGATAAGAATGGAATGCAGGCTACCACGGAGATTCAGGTCACTAATTAGTCCCAGAAGCCTCCATGCCTTGAATCACTGTTATAATAATTATGCATTAAATTAGAATGTTTGCAGAGGCCCGGGGCCAACTGTGCTGCAGAGCCCGGTGACGGCATGGAGAGATCAAGGCGCGTCCTGCCCAGCGCACTGCAGGGACCCGCGGGTGAAACCCAGTGACCCTGCCTGGTCTCTGACCCAGCTGTTCGCAGCCTCCTGCCAGAGACCTTGTTATTGGCGCTGAGTGGACAAAAGGAAGAAAACGATGGCCGCCCCTCAGTTCACCCCTCTGAGCTCGATGCAGTCATGCTCAGCTGCGAAAAGACTCAAAACAATCATTTGGACATTTTATTTCCACAGTAATAAATACAAGATACGTCCAGGTGTTTGCTAACGTGGAGATAACAGTCTGGACTCTTGTCTGCCTTTCCGTTTTTATCTCAACTTTTTAGATTCGGGGAGGCCTGGCTGTAGCTATGGTTGAACTATTTTACCTACTTTTCTTCTTCTCCCACCTCCTCCTCCTCCTCCCTTCTTGTGTTCTCCATGAGCATAAAACCAAAACATACTAGATACTCAGCTGTAAAATAAACAGATGATAAATAGCAGTCTCTGTGACTGTTGGGTTATAATTCCATCGAGGGCTTGGGTTGAAGTCATAAACCACAAGAAGTGAAGCGTGGCCCATAAATAGCCTTCAAGATGGAATTACAGCCCCATAATTCAACGTGGACCTTTGAAAAAATAATCCTTAAACCCAGCTTTAATTCCAAGAAAGAGCCCTGCCTGTAGTAACATCTTCTGATCGGTTCATCAGTAAACAGATAATTCCTCTGTATTAATGTGACATTTATTAGTGCTGGGGTGAGTGCCCTAGCTGTACTTGAGGAGGTTACTATTGAAACCAGGCCGCAGTGCCCCAAACACAACCAACAAAACAGAAACTGGAGTCCTGTTTCACCACATTGAACGTAAATGAGCATAAATGAGCAGGAGGTGAGGAGATACCTGGGGGCCGAGAGGAAGAAATGTTGATTCCTGAAAAGAGAGGGGCAAGAGTCTCTTGCCTTTGCATTTCACACCTTTCAGCTCCCCTCTTTTTACTTGTTGTGATAACCATGTAGTGGCTGAGTTAGAGTTTTGTGGGAAGTCATCTGTTGACATAAATTCCATCCCTGCTAAAGACAGGCTTGCTATTTTCCCAACTGATTCTGCTTGATCTCATGATTCATTAAAGCCAGTTGATCTCATACAACCTACGAGGTACGGCAGGCTTTTTCATGATGGCTTCTTGTGTGATGAAAACAAATATTCTCACATTAGAGAGAAAATAAGCCAAATCCACCAATTCTGCAGGAGTTGGATGTTTAAATGGAAGCTTCTGGTGATCATAAATTAAGCCATCAAAATCCCCGAAGAATCCACTGTAGCCTTAGTATCAAATGAAACAACATATATGCAAGGGCCGGCAGATGGTAAGGGCTTACTATATGGTTATTCTTTGTCACAATTTTAACCATAAAATTCAGAAATATTTTATGAATGCTCTTGTAAAGATACTTTCCTCAATAGACTGTTATTTATAACAAAAATCGATAGCTATGAAGAAAAAAGCAACAGCAAAGAATAACTTCAGATAAATTATCAGGCCAAAATAGAAAAAGAATAACATAATTTTTACCTGACCTATTGAAATATAATTTTTATACAGGCTTTGTGTTTAATTTGCCCTTTCTTTTGTATTTTCTTAAGGTGAAAACTTAGATCCCTGATTTGAGACCTTTGTTCTTCAAATACAAGCATTTAAAGTTACAAATTTCATTCTATTGCTTTGGCTGTATCCTACACATTTTGATATGTTTTAATTTTTGTCTTGGATCAAACTATTTTCTAATTTATCCTGTGATTAAGTTTTGACTCATGTGTTGTTTATTTTCTAAATGTTTGATGAGATTGCATTAAATTTGCATATTGCTTTGGGTAATATGACCGTTTTTTGCAATTTATGAACAAAATATTTTTCAAGAAACATTCTTGTAGATAGATCACCACCACCGTGTATTGAAGTTCTGCTACCTGTCAGGCAGTGGGTGAAGCATTTTACTAGTATATATATAATCTCACTTGATAGTCACAACAATACTAAGAAATATTATTAAGAAAAAAAGACTGAGCTTGCCTACCTTAATATGTCATATATGTAGCAGAGCTGGATTCAGACCCAGATCTCTAAGAAGGCAAAGCCAGAACTCTGAATTTCTGTTCTAACCGCTTACTCTCAGGCCTCTGTTTTCTTTTTTTAAAAATATATATTTTATTGATTTATTACAGAGAGGAAGGGAGAGAGAGAGAGAGTTAGAAACATCGATGAGAGAGAAACATCGATCAGCCGCCTCCTGCACACCTCCCACTGGGGATGTGCCCGCAACCAAGGTACATGCCCTTGACCGGAATTGAACCTGGACCTTTCAGTCCGAAGGCCGACGCTCTATCCACTGAGCCAAACCGGCTACGGCAGGCCTCTGTTTTCTATATTCTTCAGTTATGAAGACCAAGATGAGAAATCACCATTTCTAATTGTTGCAGGACTGTGATATGCAGCTTTACAAATCCCTGTGACTTCTTGCCTTGCCAGTTCCATTCCTCCACATGCATGTTTTGTTTTACTTGGGCTACTATAAGACAAATTGTCTACCTGCCCCCAAAACCATATACTAAGTCATATATCTCTTGCTTTGCTTCTTTTATTTAGATCTTTGTGTGTCCTTTTTTTTGGTCTCAAAATCAGTATGCCTGACTTTGATATGAACTCCTAGCAGTCAGGTACTGTCTGAAGTAGAGGTTCACGTTTTAGTGTGGAAAGCAGTGGATCCATTCTGACTGAGTAGAAAGACCGAATGTAAATAGCATTGACGAGCAATATTGACCAGGCACAAAAACGTGTGGAATCAGGAAACATCCTGATCACGTTAGTTGGGGCAATCCAATTAAATAAACAATTCTTTCAGATTTATAGGATGCCTGGAAGTCACAAACTTAGGTATGCAATAACTTCCCATGACTAGTATGTGTTTTTTTTTTCTTTAAGATACAAATCATCAATTGGTAAAAATGACTATGTATCAGGTTGTTCCTTGTTTCTATACTTTGAACCTTTACCTTAACAAATGCATGTATTTATCACAGAAATAATTTTTTTTCTAAGACCCAGCAAGGCCTTTGGCCATTGTTAGGAGAGAAATAATACGATGGCTATATTGCCTTTTTTCTATTCTATTTGGGTCTTCATCTGGGCTTTTGAATTTTTCAGCGAAGCTGCACCCAAGGCTGGGTTTCTTATTGAGACTCAGGGGGTGGGGGGCTCCCTTCTCCTACTTCTCCTGTGCCAGGTGACCTGAAACAAAGATCTCTGAATGGCTCTTCTCTCCAGCCACCTGGGCCCCTTTTAAAGTTCTTTTTTAAATACCCACTTTTCTAAGAGTGGTATCTGTTCCTGAAACAGATCCCAGGAGAGGGCAGTAGATCAGGGGACTATCACATCCCCATGGCTATCTCTTCCTTTCCCTTAATTGCTCCCATATCATTCTCTTCTCCCACTCTTGCGCCTGGCAGCCATTGGCTCTACCCCAGGCTTGACTACTTTGCATTTCTATAGCTTATCTCCATCCAGTCTACTCATTTTTTCTTCTTTCTCACTTTTGGGTCTCTTTCTCTGCCTTCCTGATCCTGGAAGGGTGGTTGTCTGAGTGAGATCCCAGATAGTATGGAGTCAAAGGAAAGACCGAGCAGGTAGGCATAGGGGAAGCTGGTTCCTCTCAGTTCACTTATCAAACCTAGTCTACGAGCCTGGGGAGTTTACCCCAGTGACTTTGCTCTCCCCTGACTAAAGTATGGGGGTGCTGTCTGCAAACAGAATGCCCTCCATGCCCAGTTCTATGTCCTTGATTGGTTTTGTCTGTGTCACTCAGTGGGAAGAAAGGTTATTACTTGCAGAGAGAGCACCATAGCAGATGGGTTTTAGGAAACAAGTTGAATTGTGAAGGATATTAATCTGAGAAGGTGTGGAAAACCAGTTTCTGATGTGAACCAGGCAAGGTCACTCTGGGGGTGGGGTGGGGTGGAGGGAATGGCTTCAAGAGTTAAAGGCCTGGGGTGTCCAGGGTGGCAGCTGGTAAAGAAACAGCAAGGTTGCTGGGGAGTCAGAGGCAGGGCAGAGTAAGATTTGAGTCCTGGGCTGAGGACGAGGTTGATGGATAGCAAGCGTGGGCTGCAGTGCCTCCTCTCCTCACTGGCTCCTGGTGTGTGTAAACAGGGATGGAGAGTTTGGCTGAAGGAAGTGAATGGGTTTTTCCTCTCTCTAATCCCTGCACATGAGCCGATCCTATCCAGGTATCGGGAGAAAGACAGATACTTGTGGTCCAAGGGAATGGACTAGGGTTTAGCTCATGAGTTGACCTTGCTCTATGTTGGCAGGATCTCTCCCCATTCCAGTCAGACTGAGCCTAGAGTATTCAAGGAAGTAAGAAGACTGCAGATGACTGGTCAGTGTATTATTGTTTCCCAAAGTTCGTAACTACTTTATTGTACCGAGCCGGCATGGCCATGGGTGAACCTGAGAGGGGGCGGTAAAGGACGGAGAAAAGACAGACAAGAGAAGAAAGCTGAGTCTGGGTGGGACGCTGCCCTCTCTGATGGAGAGACAGCGCCACAGCCTGCAAGCCGAGTCTTTATTTTATAGCCAGATTCCACCAGGCAAAGTAAGGGCGTGGTCAGGATGTTTACAATATTCTAGTGGGTTTGGAATCTACTCAATTACATGCACCTGATCAAGCTTTGTTTACTTGCTGCACCTCCCGCAGCCCCTATCACTCAGCCACGTGGGACCACAGGTGTGGACCATAAGGTCAAGCTTACAACCATAGCCTTTGGTTGTGCTGGGACTTGCACGTGGCTTTGCCACGAGAGGATCGGGCCCTCTCATTAGTCCCAGGCTTGAACCTGACCAAACCCTGTAGCCGCTCTCCACACTTTATCACCTGTAAAAAACCTTTGTCTCACTATGTTCCACAAACATGTCTTTTGTATCATTCCATCTTTTAGGTCTGAAATCAAAATTAGTGGGGGCAGAATATTCCTTTTGTGGATGCAAAAGAGGCCGCATACTAAACCTGACAAGCTCAGGGGAGGCCTGCATGGTGGCCTTACAAACCCAGAGACTGAAAGTAACCATAGAGGATGGTCTAAACATAGAAATTCCCCACTAAAGTCGGATCATGGTGGGTAGTCACATCCTAGGCCTGTGGCTTCCCTGACAAACACTCAATCTTTACCTTAAGTGAGACTCTTGTCCTGGTGCATCCAAGACACCATACCTTTGACATGTCAGGGTAATCTTCTTTTCCAGACCCACCACACCAGAGCACAGGAGACCACAGAACACCGCATCATTATCTTGTTCCCCGAATACCATCTTTATGTGCTGTAGATGCCAACTATCCTGTACCCACCACTGTAAGGGAAGTATGGGTCTCTCTGTTTTACTCTTCCAATCCCAGAGATTTCCCCGCTTTGTTTTCCTGCTCCCTTAATCTACCACCAATAGATTTCACATGAACCCCCTTAGCCTCCCCCTTAGATTCTAATGTATAAAATAAGTTGCAAAACTCCCCTTCTCTGGACCATTTTCTGACTCCGTTGAGACTTTTCTCCTCAGCGATTGTCATTGGTTTGGCTCAAATAAATTCATGAAAATTATCTACAGGTTTGGACGTTTCTTACATCACCAGTTTCAATTCAAGCATGTATTGAGCGCCTGCTGTGTGCATGCCATGCCAAGAGGACGCCTCCTTGGGCTGGGCAAGCAGCACGGGAGACTGCTCCATCATTTGGGCACCCAAGCACTTGGCGGCTGGATTCCTGTATTTCATCTTGTTTCCCTCATGCACACTCAGGGACAGGTGGTGCTCAATATCCTTTTTGCTGAATCGGGTGGTTCGCTTGAAAGCTGAGGACCCCAATTCTTTCCATTAGCGCACTGTGATTGGCCAGTTTTCTGAAAACAATTGTGATTCGTTGTCAACAGTAATAATGTGGCGGCATTTGTATCCAAATGAAAGTAGAGTGACAGAAGAGGAGAGGAATGGGAAGGGCAAGGGAGAAGGAAAGAGTTCAGAGAATGAAGGCAGTTAAAAGGGACCCTTACAGCAGTGAGCAGCAGACTGAGTTCATGCGATGAGGCAGGTCAGCCACCAGAGCATAAAGTGAACTGTGTTCCCAGGGGCAACAAGTCATCACTGCTGTATACTGACAGCTCTTAAATGTACAGAGAGTGCCCACTGAATGCCATGCCTGTGTATGTTCGCAATGTTGGCAAGCTCTGCAATATCTCAGCTAAGTGCCATCGAGAACATGCGATGGAAAACAAAGACAAGTAGTTTTTTTCCTTGCAAGAAATGTCACCCCAAATATTCCAAGCATTTAATGATTAGCACCAAACCATTTGCCATCCAGGCTGATCTGAATGCAGAAGTCTGACTATGCACATACTTACCTTCCTGTTGGCCTTCTGGGGTACAGCCACAAACCCTTCCTTGGTATTTTTAAAAAAATTAATTTTAGAGAAGAAAGGAGAGGGAGAGATAGAAATATCAATGATGAGAGAGAATCACTGATCGGCTGCCTCCTGCATGCCCCCTACTGGGGATTGAGGCCACACCCAGGCATGTGCCCTGACCGGGAATCGAACCGTGACCTTCTGGTTCATAGGTTGATGCTCAACGACTGAGCCACGCCAGCTGGGCCCCTCCTTGGTATTTTAGAGGAACAAGACTGGTAGAGTCACGGGCAGGGCATGAAGGGGAGGGTGGGGCAGAAGCAAGTCGGATGATGTAATCCCCTCTGCCCCACCCACCTCCAGCCTTTTCCTCAAGCCCCTGACACCATTAGATGTTGCGTGTTCTCCTTGAGCCTAAACTGATGAAGAGCTGCGATAAGAAAATGAGTCAATGCTGCCTTCTAGCAGGTGTGGGGTGTCATATCCCCACCCTCACTCATCAGCCCCCCCCACAAGCAGGAAAGGTCAGCCTGCTTGGCTGAAGGCTTTGGTGGCCTAACCATGAAGGAACAAAGAGAAAAACAAACAAACAAACAAACAAAAACCCACAAATGCTGTAGTGGGAGAGGCAGGGGCATCAATCTTGGCTCGCCCAGTGCCTGATGGGCAAATGGGAAGCCCCATGTCCTCAGTGCTGTGTTTCCTCAGCTCTAATGTGGGGTTAATACATTTCGCCTCTCTCATAGACAAGATAATGTCCATGGAAAAGCTGGGTCAAAGCGCTGGGGACGTATATCCCGGGCCTCCGCCAAGTTCACAGGCAGGTCTGGGACCTGGGCAAGCTGTGCAGCTGGTTCTCTCTTCTGTTTATCCCAGCGCTCTGGCCATTAACACCAGCCCTGTGCCCTGGGACCACCTGGCTCTGCGGAAATAAGCCTCTCTCGGAGTCTGACAACTTTCTATTTTTATTCCTCTCCAGAGCCTTCTTCTCCAGGGCAACCGCACACACAATGCCATGTTGCAATTTATTTTCATTTTGCGGAGGGGAGTCCGGCCCTCCTCTTCCTGGCTTGGCCGCTCCGGCCTGGCCCTATTACTCTTGGATGGCCCGGGGCTGTTTCGGCCTCGGTGCTGGCATGGCCTTGTTATGCCAGCTGGACAAGGACAACACACCTGCGGCTGCGCTAGGCTGGGTCTGGGAGGTGGCTGGGCAAGGGTCCTAATTACTTGAGGGTGACACAGGCCCGCCAGCATGACCTCATCCGTTTACTTTCACCAGGCCCTCGGGGCTCCGCGGAGAGGGGCGGGTGTTTGTGCAGCTGCCTGGCCCCCCGCGGGAAGGGTCTGTCTCACCTGAATCCCCCGGCCTGGCTCTCGGTGGACATTGGTGTTCAAGTTCAGGCCACTCTCCGATACCTGGCCTGCAGAATACTCCCGCTGCTGTCCTTTCTTCTCACTTCATGTTTGGAAAAGGTATTGTTTGAAACAAGGAAACTTCAAAACAGATGGGTTGTGGTTTCCAGGCATCACGTCTCCAAGATCATGATAGAAGCCAGGAGTCGACCCATCTGCCTCTTTGGGACCTGATCCTGCATTTCTTACGTTGGCAAAGTCCTCGCTGAAGATAGAAGTGCCCGAGCTGCCAGCTGGGGAGGAGCCACAGCGCCCTGCCAGAAACGTGCCTGCCTCCCTCCCTCCCACCGCTGTGTCTCTGCATCAGGAACTTGGCCTGGAGGCTGACTCAGCCTCACGTGCCGTCTTGGTCATGAAAGATGCTGATCCACTGTCTGGACCATCTGGGTGGTGAGGGGAGGTGGTGAGTCGCCAGTGGTCTCTTGGCACCCAGGCTGTCCTTTAGAATTGGGGGCTCAGCAGTCTGGGACTCAGGACCATGTTTTGCTTGGTACAAGTGGATCTTTGAAGGATGGAATCTGCATCCCAGACCCCATTATCCCTTCTCAGAGGAAAAGGATGAGTTGTTCCCAGGAGGCTCCTCAGCTAACTGTGACATAAAGTAGCAGCCCGCATGGAACTGGGGACAGAACACCAGGGACCAGACTGCTTCCTCATCACCCCCAAATAAGAGATCCGGGGAGAAACTAAGTCTCGTGACCACAGGAAAAGTATGTGGAGAAAACATAATAAATGCTAGTCATAGCCACCCACGTGGCTCAGTGGTTGAGCATCCACTTATGAACCAGGGGGTCACAGTTCGATTCCCATGCAATACCTGACTAATTAGTCAGGGGCACTGACCTCTTTTGTCCCCCAAAATGACAGCAGCCGCCCTAACTGGTTTGGCTCAGTGGATAGAGCGTCGGCCTGTGGACTGAAGGGTCCCGAGTTCGATTCCGGTCAAGGGCATGTACCTTGGTTGCAGGCACATCCCTAGTAGGGGGTGTGCAGGAGGCAGCTGATCAATGTTTCTCTCTCATTGATGTTTCTGACTATCTCTCTCCCTTCTTCTCTGTAAAAAAATCAATAAAATATATATTTAAAAAAATGACAGCAGCCAACACAATTGCCATATCTATTAACCATAAGTATACAGGTCATATAATAGAGTTGTATCTTATTGTCCACGTTGCATAATAAGTTTGCATCTGATTGGTTAATTTTTTGGAACCAGAAATCCTTATATACAAATATAGGCACCTGACTTTTTAAAAAGTCACTTCGGAATAAAAAAGGAAGGTAAATCCTATTTTTTATATTTTTGTAAATCAGTCAAAATTATGCCTATTTTTGTCAAATATAATCTATTTTTTGGTGTGCCGCAGAATTGTAGTAGTTAGTGTACCTTATGTGTGCCATGAGATGAAAAGGGTTGGAAATCGCTGCTTTGAGACATCAAAGCATACACGTAAGAAAACTTTTAACTCAGTTTAACCCTGTGTTTCCCGAATGTATGTGACGATAGAATGCCAATCTTGCAAAGTATCTGTGAAGCATGTTTTGGGAAAAGCTGCTTTCCTGGAAGATATCCCATGATGCCTGCAATTTGCATCATGGGAAGTTACTATTCATTGGAGATCACAGGATGGCTCAGTGGTCTGTGCTGGCTCAGGGCTGGGTGTGCACCCTCTTCTGCCTACTAGAAATTTGATTTTACATCCTTAAGAAGGCAAGGGAGGGAGGGACTATTGCCTTTAAGAATTCACATTTTTACATCTGAAACTAATACAAAATAATGTTGAATGTAAACTGTAATTGAAAAACATAAAAATAATTAAAAACAAAATTGCAAATATATATACATATGTATTTATATATATTATTTTTTAAAGAATTAAATTTTTGCCCGGCTGGCATGGCTCAGTGGTTGAGTGTCGACCTATGAACCAGGAGGACTTGGTTCAATTCCCGGTCAGGGCACATGCCCAAGTTGTGGGCTTGATCCCCAGTAGGGGCATGTTGGAGGCAGCTGGTCAATGATTCTCATCAATGTTTCTATCTCTCTCTCCCTTTCTCTTCTCTGAAATCAATAAAAATATATTTTTTTTAAAAAATAATTAACTTGTTCACTGATGGTAAAAACTTTAGGGCTACAGCCCTAGTTGGTTTGGCTCAGTGGATAGAGCATTGACCTGCAGACTAAAGGGTCCCAGGTTCACTTCTGGTCAAGGGCACATGCCGGGGTTGTGGGCTCGATCCCCAGTAGGGGGTGTGCAGGAGGCAGTCAGTCAGTGATTTTCTCTCATCATTGATGTTTCTATCTCTCTCTCTCTCCCTCTCCCTTCCTCTCTGAAATCAATAAAAATATAAAAACAAACAAAAAAACAAAATTTAAGGCTACAGAGATAATTTAATCATGCTGAGAGACTAGAAGGTGAATCCTATTCACCGGTTCTCCATCAGGATTTACTATTCTGGGATGGTCCTAAAAGCCCAGGTGGAGATATAATTGCAAACATCTGAGCGCCAGAGACCTCGTCTTCCACAGTCTCCACAGCACCACAGGCTGTGCACACACGAGCCACCTGCTTCCAGATTTACTGGATGGAATTCACGCGGCTTGGTTGCATGTACGGTCTGGGAACAGCGTGAGTGTGCACTCACTGGGTCATTCATGGCCTATTTTTATGTCTTGGGTTTTCTATGGACAAATACATGATCTGAGGTTTGGAAATGCTGAGTCAGAGCCCCGAACCTTCCACGGAGTTCCCTCAGGCACTGCAGTTCTAACTCCCAAAGATTTCCTATTCGGCTCTTCCACACATTTTCTGTGGACACTGTTTCTACTAGCACGTCTCCGTATTCTTGCCTCACCTGCTAGTCTTCTGACAATCCATCACGTGACCACTTCCAACTTCATTGCTCTGCGTTTTTCCTCCTGGCTAAATGTTTCTGTTATATTCACCTGTAGCCAGGCCTAGACCTCTAAAGTAGCTTTAAAACCCTAAAACAATGGTTTTTAACTTTTTTTTAATCTCATGGTACACATACACCAACTACTAAAATTCTGCGGCACACCAATAAAGTATTTATATTTTTTGCCAATAGGTTGATTTACAAAAATATATATAATAGTAATTACCCATCCTTTTTGCTCCAAAGTGACTTTTTAAAAAAGTCGGGTGCCTATACTTGTATATAAGGATTTCTGGTACCAAGAATTAACCAATCAGATGCACCCTTATTATGCAGCGTGACCAATAAGATGCCACTCTATTATATGACCTATATATTTATGGTTCAAGATAGGGCATTCACACTGGACAGCTATTGTTGTGTTGGCTGTTGTCATTTTTAAAATTTGACAATCTAAGGGAAAAGAAGCCAGTGCCCCTGACTAAATAGTCAAGTAGTGCACTTTTAAAAAATTCTTGTGGCACACTGGTTGAAACTCACTGTCCTAAAAGAACATTCTGTCCTTACAGTTACTCTTGAAAATGGCTCAATTTACTCTTAGATTTAGCTGAGAAATCCTTAAAACCGGTTCCACAGGATGAAGCACAGGCTAACTCATCATTTTTTCTCTCCAACCCACTGACCTTCGTGTCTGCTACAGATTCACTTTCAAAGGGGAACCAGGTGACAGGGGAAGGCACAAGCCCCTTTCGGGTTGCTTCAGTTTCCCATTCTTGATACATTTACCAAGAACAAAACATTCATTCCCCCTGGAGCCATCTCTGCTGACCCTCCTGCGACTCCTCGGGGGTTTGACCCCGAATCAGTGACTCCTGGGGTCAAAAGAGGTCTGGCTTCAAAGGAAAAATGTTGGGTGTCGGCGCATTCACTGGCTGGTGTACCCTCTCCTGTTACTTTTGATTGATCATTGAATATGGAAGGAGACAGAAGGTACCCACCGGCCACGCTCCCAACTCACCTCCAACACACACTTGTGATTACAGCTCGATCGCTCACCGTCTGTGTGGCGAGTATGCACTTAACCATCATCTCCTTCCTTGCAGCCTCTGCCTTTAGGGCAGGTACTGCAGAGTGACCTGAAGTAACTCAATAAAGATCTTGGTCTGAATCTGTGTTCACATGATGTTATAAAGACAAAAATGCATTCCAGTAACTCTTTTGTCAGGTCGTGCCAATCATTCAATGTCTTCCCCTGACATTTCCAGCTGATCCCTGCAGCGGAGAGCAACCCTGTCCTAGTGTGCGGGGACCCATCTGTGCAGGAAAAAGGTCCCTGTGTGCATTCTTGGATGATCCATGTTGAAGCGATGTTCCTCCAGGGTGCAGAAACGTCTCTACACATCGAGTCCAAGAGCCAAGCTGGGATGGGCTTAGGTGGTGCTTAAAAGCCATCACCCAAAAGGAACTCTGCAGAAACCACAGAATAATTTGCAAGGCGCGGAGAAAACAGTTGCCTCAGATGTGCCCTCGGCACTCACAGGGCTCGGGGAGTTTCACTTCTTCCATGATGAGCTCCATATGTCTCTGTTTGGCTCTCTTTTTGTTCTCTGGGCCCATCCTCTCTTCCTCTGTTTGCCCTGCTTTCCTCCGAAGATCCTCTGATCATGAAAATAATGACTAGCTAGATGGCACCTGGGGAAACCAAGCAACACCCGCCCCGGGAGTAACATGGTAAATGGTAAAGCAAGGAGGAGCGGCTGCCTAGCTGTGCCAGGGCTGCCCAAAGGGATTTCTCCATTTCCCAAATGTGTGGCTCTAAAATGCCTCATTTAGAACAAACAGGAAATGTCACCACGAGGGTCACACCTTGTTAAAATCGGCTATTCTCCTGCCTGATAGTTCCAGCTTCAACATTGCCACGGGCGAGGAGACTCGTGAGCTGGGTTTTAAAGTAGTTGTGCAACCGGCCACCTGGCTTTCATAACGCTCTCTGGCCCTGGACTTTGCGTGAGACCTTAGGCAACTCCTTTCACCTGGGAGGTATCTGCTCCAAAGGCAATGAAAACCGGTGTTGGTGGGGGGAGAGCGGGCCTGGAAATGAGTTCTGGCTCGCTCTCCCTTGGTAGTCATGCAGTCCGGAAGATATTTCTCAACGCTGCTCCATTGCATCTGAGAGCTCGCTGTGGGACCTGAAGCTGAGCAAGAGGTTCTGCACACACACGGATTATAATAAAGTTACCCTTTTTGAAATGTCAGTGCTTAGTATGTGCCAACCATGTAATCCGGTGTCGTTCTATGAATATAAACGTGCAAGGTATGTTCATGATCACCCTCATTTAGCTGTGAGGGAGCTGAGGCTTAGACGGATGGAGTAAGTAGCCTGTCCAAGGTCATTGCTGCTACAGCGTTGCTGAGCTGCACTTGACCTCAGGGCAAATCTGGCCCAAAGGTCAGGCACCAAGCCCTCTGCTAAGCCTCCGTCTGGAATGTAACTGAAGGTAGGAAGGGAAAGTGGGTCATTGGAGGTTCTTTGCTCTGCACGGGGGTGGAAAAGCCACGGAATCAGGCACTGGGCCCGGGTCCAGCTCAGTTGGCGCAGGTGAGGTCGGGAGAACTCCCGTGGCTGATAACGGCGGTGATTCCTACGCGCTCTGAACCGTTTGCTGATGGCTGGGCTTCCCTCATAGGGTTTTGTCATTAAATGAGAAAATACAAAGTGCTTAACAAATACAAAATGCCCATAACATAAGGGTTATTGGGTAAGCTTATGTTTTCCTTTTATGAAACTAGGTGTGGGAAATGTTCAAGCCATTTCATAATGGCTATTTCTACCACTTTTCTTCTCTTTCATTCTTCCCCAAATCATCTCTGTTCAAGATGGAAATCTGTCTTTTATGCTATTTCGTTTACTGAGGTGTTTTTTTTGTTTGCTCAGTTTACTGAATTCCTTTTTTCCCCCCAAAAGAGCAACATTCTTTATAGATTAACACAGAACTTCAATTAGGGCAATTCCCCTCTGAGTATTTGTTGGGTAATAGTGATGAGTATTCATAGAGTACTAATGATTCGTATTATAATCATGATTTTCACTTAATGAAGATTTAGTAAGTACATACACTTTCAATTACCTCTAAAGCAACCCTAGGAAATAAGTATTATTTGACCCATTTTACGCATTAGCAATGACGCCCACGTGGTTCAAGTACTTTGTCAATGTCTAGTTTTGCCTGGTCACGGCCTGCTGGTGCACACTCCAAACCTGTGGGTATTAGGACACCTCCCCACTCTCTTTGGTAAAGAACAGTCCATTTTCTGGCAACGCTTCCCGAGTACGGTGTCTGCCAACCACAGGAGGTTTCCTAACTCCTCAGTGTCATCATGTGCTATCAGTCTGGTGTCTGGGTGTCCTTGGCCTCCCTCCACCATATGGTCTCCATAAACAGTTCCTGGCATTTCCCTCCCTCCATACTTCCTGCCCGCTGGGACTGCCTGTCCACGAACTCTCACATTCAAGAGCACAAGTCGGAGGCCCTGAAAGCCATAGGGACAATGAGGGCACACGGCCTTAGAGAGCCAGCTTTCCTCTGGGTTGGGCGGTTTGAACCAGTTAAGTAATTTTCATAAGTAATTTAAATATAAAGCATTTTTATAGGAAAACATTTGATAGAGTAGAATACCACGTTTACACACGTTTCAAAATAATACAATCTTGGAGGAGAAGGCATCCCCAGACACCAGGGGTAAGCGTGTGTCATGTGCCTCCGGCAGGTCTTTGGTGGGAAGCACTGAGAAGTTCCCGACTAGGATGTTTATGAGAGATTTACAGTAGCCCCTGGGGTTCAGGGGGAACAGAGCAGAGTGTCTCTGAGCCTCCCGATGGGAGCTGCTGATGTATTAGATGGAGGATGTGTCATGGTGGAAGCCCAAACCAAGGCCGTGAGAAACCACTCTGTCAGTCCCCATCCATAATAGAAAGCTGTATGCAGAGGAACAGTATTTGGGGGGTCAGAAAGGGACAATCCTGTCTTTTCTGAAGGCATTTCCATCCCTTTCTCCCACAGACAGCATTATAGGGAGATCGTAGGTGAAATGAGGTGTAGCACTGATTTATTGAACTTATTGCTGGGAAGACACGGCTACCATGCACAGGTGCGACATGTGGACACAGGTAAGAACTATATCCACAAGTGACAGAGGAGGAAGGAGGTATTCCTTCATGCAGTCATTCATTCATTCCACAGATTTATTGATGGTCTGCTACCTGGCAGTGGTTCTCAACCTTGGCTGCACATTACAATCACCTGGGAATCTTTTTAAAATCCTGATTTCTGGGCCTCATCCTCTGGAAATTCTGTTTCTTTGTTACTAATGTTGTGGTCCCACCCAGTAACAAAGAAACAGAATTTCCAGAGGATGAGGCCCAGAAATCAGGATTTTAAAAAGATTCCCAGGTGATTGTAATGTGCAGCCAAGGTTGAGAACCACTGTGCTAGGCAGTCCGCTAAGTGGTGAATGAGTTTCATGTGGAAGCATCTTTCAGTAGTTCATTCCCATTGCCTCACCCTGGGGTGGGGGTGCCTCCTGTCACTAGGTACCAGGAAGGTCTCCATCTGCTTCTTGTCCTCAGCACCTGCACAGAAGACAGAGACGACAGAGACCTTTGTAACAGATTGGGCTTCATTTTAAAAAAATATTTTTAATTGATTTCAGAGAGAGGAAGGGATAGAAACGTCAATGATGAGAGAGAACCATTGATCTGCTGACTCCTGCATGCCCCCTCCTGGGGATCAAGCCCACAACTGGGGCTTGTGTCTTGACCAGGAATCAAACTGTGACCTTTTGGTTCATGGGCTGATGCTCAACCACCAAGCCACACTGGCCGGGTGATCAGGCTTCATTTTCCCCTCACTCAGCCAGAGAGCCTTCTTACTGCTACATTCGGTACAGACCATCATAAGAAAAAGCTCTGTGCTGTCCACTCTGACATGTCACCTTGTTACCTGTGTCTGAACTGCCACTGAGAGACCAAGTGCACAAAAGCAAATCAATGACCCCCCACTTCTGAAATAACATCCCCCTGACATGTATATAAACCAGAAGAGCTCATCGTTACAACCTCCCACCATCCAAAAGCGCTCATTGAGGGCTTAACGCCTGGGAATCTCATACTCACCATACTCACCACGGCTCAGAGAACGTCTCCCTCTTCCGCGTGGAGGGAGACAAAACCGAGGCAGATAGATGCCAGAGGGAAAGAGACACAACTGAATGGCAAGCACTGGACAAACACAAAGATAAGAATAAATATTGGCTTTGTCTAGGCGCCAAGAGGAGTGCATCCTATCACATTGTACAGAAGAGAACCCTGTTCCCACAGACAGACAGCCACCATTGTGCCGGTCTCCCTGGACTCTGCAGGGATCAAAAGTCCCCGAGGAAGGTGGCTGTGACCTGCAGTGCACCATGCTGGAAAGGTTGGTACACTGGGCAAGCAGGGCTTCCGGACCTCTGGGGTGAGAGGAGGGAGGACTGGGACTTCTCCCTTTGGAAAGATGGCGCCTTTGGAGGGAGGGGCTGGAGTTGTCACTTTGCGAAGTCCCTTTAGTCCCCAGATTCTCCCAAAGGGCTTTCTACAGTTGATCTTTTGCAGGGGAGGCCAAGTTCATTGCCCTCATTTCCCCGCTGCTGTGGCTTGATGGGAAGAGATGATTAGGAATAAGTGATTCACACATCCCCAGAGGGAGGGAGCTGCAGAGAAAAGCTTGCTTCAGCCAAACGTCCTGATGTCCACAGAGCAAGCAAAACATGTGGACGTTTGGAAATATCTAAATAATCTGTGCCTTTTGCTCGGAGTACACCTTGCTTATATTTAGCAGCAGGAAGACTTGGCGAGAGAATAGAGTGTGTGCTCCAGTGATGTGTGTACGTGTGAGGATATGTTTGCGTGCCTCCGCATGTGATTGTATGTGTGATGTGAGTTTGCATGTGTGAGAGTGTGTGTGGGACACTATGTATGTATGAGTCTTATGTGTAAGAATATGTGAATGAGTGTATGTGAATATGCCAGTTTGTGAAAGTGAATGTGGATGAGTGTGAGCGAGTGTGTGTGTGTGTGTGTGTGTGCACTATACACACACGGACATGTGTTTGAGGGCTCTTGGCGAAAGGGAACGAATCTGGATTCCAGCTGGTGATATGGGCGGCATTTCCTGAAATTGCTTCTGACTCACAAGCACCCTAAGACCAGCTAAAATAATAGAAAAACAGTTCTGATATGCAGAAACTGGGGCTTGCTTTCTTTGGGTTAGTTTACATAAGGGAAGTTGTTATTGAGAAAGAAATGTATCCGAAGGTCTCTGAACCCAGTGGAGGCGCGGCCTCTGTCCTGGCTGGGGGTGACCTTTTGCTCACCTTCACTGCCGGCTGAATCAGGATGTGTGTCAGCTGCAGTCGTAACCGATTTTGCTCTGAGCTCAAAGTCACGGAGCTATCTGCCTGATCTCAGGGTGGTTTTCATGCCATGGCGTGAGCATCTCCCGGGAGCCACAGGAAGCTGAAGTTAGAAGGGTTCATGCGACCTGGGAACAGATCAATGTAGCTCTCGGAGCTCAGCCAACCTGGGATCAATACCATCTGTCCTACCTGCCTTGGAAATCTAAGAGCATGAGGGTCACAGGTGAGCTGAGGGTCGCACATTTTACAAAGCCACACCCTATTATTGGATGGTTACCTTTTGATACTAAGCAGTGAAGTCAAGAGGCTCTGAATGGCCCTAGCTGGTTTGGCTCACTGGATAGAGCATCGGCCTGGGAACTGAAGGGTCCCAGGTTCGATTCCGGTCAAGGGCATGTACCTTCGTTGCAGGCACATCCCCAGTGTGGGGTGTGCAGGAGGCAGCTGAACGATGTTTCCCTATCACCGATGTTTCTAACTCTCTATCCCTCTCCCTTCCTCTCTGTAAAAAAATCAATAAAATATATTTTTAAAAAAGAGGCTCTGAATGTTGGCCCCTATGGTCTCGAATGACCAGTCTGAATTTCCCTACATTTCCATCATTCCTGACACAGTAGCCACCTACAAAGGGAGAGAGAAAACGATGATCTCTTTCATTGACTATCCTAATTCATCAGCTTAGAATAAATCTTAATGTTCCTCTCTCTCTAAGTAACATTCATTTTAAAATTTATTTTTGTACATCTGCTCCTGTCTCAGCCTCCACCCCTCCCACAGGGAATAACCTGTCCCCCACACGTCTGCAGCCACCTTCTGCCTCCTTTCACCTGGGAAGCAAGCTTCAGGGACTCCCCCCAGGGCGTGAGGACAGCAGCACACAGTCCAGACCCCTGCTGGAGTCACACCCGCCCCCACCCCACCATCTCTGCACTTTTCTCACTGGAAGGAAGAGAGAGCGAGGCCTGCATCCCGGTCAGATCTGGGCAGACAGACGTGCCACTGTGGGCGCCAGTTTGGCTTTCCTGTGTCACATCACTAAGTCATTCTTCGTGTCTCGGCCATGTCCCTCCCTGCCTTTGGAATCCTTCCTTCTGCTCAGTGAGTGTCCATGGAGCACCTCTTGCCAGTTAGTGGGCGCGGCGTTAGAAGATGCAAGAAGCAAGCAAGATGCAGGCCTTGCCTTCAGGACCTGCAGCCAAACAGGAGAAGAAGACGTTAAGTCAGCAACATCTAATGGGTCCCAGGGGTGCAGGTGACCATGAGTATGAAGCACAGGATTTAACCTCTAGGGGTTGGGGACACTGTCTTTGGGAAGATGACTTGAAGGTGAAATTTGGAGGGTTTGGAACCTAAGTACCACG
This sequence comes from Myotis lucifugus, assembly GCF_000147115.1. Classification (NCBI taxonomy): domain Eukaryota; kingdom Metazoa; phylum Chordata; class Mammalia; order Chiroptera; family Vespertilionidae; genus Myotis; species Myotis lucifugus. Next base: position 1,628,040 of record NW_005871273.1, on the reverse strand, counting down.
AGGACAGTCCCCAGAAAGGTATCTGACATAGGAAAGTCCCCTAAATATTTGTTTGAGGAATAAAGAGGAGTTCATGAAGGGGAATGATTTTGTGTAGAATATTCCAGGAAGAGGTCCTCACTAGAGAAAGCGAAGGGAGCAGCCTAGGAGCCAAAGCTGGACAGGGAGGCAGAGACCAGCCTGGTGGCCCTAGCCCAGTGGTTCCCAACATGGGGCAATTTGCTTTTTAAGGGGAGCAATTTGAGAATGAGTTACTAACGTGATTTTTTTTGCATTTCTTATGGTTCTAGAGGCCTCAGATACAGTATATAAATATATAGTGACATATTTATGCCTTTCAGTTCTCTCTTACATGTTTTGAAACCTTATTTGCTATTTTTCATATCACTTCATATTATTATATTTTAAAACGATTTCTTAGTGATGTCTTCCTCAGGACTTCAACTGTCCTTTCATTCTTTTATTTTTCTCTTTCATGGATGCCATGTTCTTTGGAAGCTTGTTTATTTTTTAAAAAATATATTTTATTGATATTTTACAGAGAGGAAGGGAGAGGGATAGACAGTTAGAAACATCGATCAGCTGCCTCCTGCACACACCCTACTGGGCATGTGCCCGCAACCAAGGTACATGCCCTTGACCGGAATCGAACCTGGGACCCTTCAGTCCGCAGGCCGGCGCTCTATCCACTGAGCCAAACTGGTTAGGGCTGGAAGCTTGTTTAGACCAAGTGAATGGCCTTTTAGTGAGATGCTTAGGTGGGGCATGGCCAAAAAAAAAAGATTGGGAACCACTGCCCTAGACTTTGGTAAGGAGTTTGGGCTTATTCTGGGGTCATGAGGAAGCAGTGAAAGCTTTGAGGTGCCACGATGCTCAGGCAGGTGCTGCACTCATTGAAGAGGGTCTGCTCAAGCTCACACGTGCAGGAGAAGCACTTGGGTGACCTAGGAAAATGCAGTCTGATTCGGCGGGTGAAGCCCAAGTCCTGCACCAGCTCCAAGTGTGTGGGGACACTACAGAATTAATCCTAGGACCTGGCATGGTTCTGAATTCTCAGGCTCTAATCTAAGGCACTCCCTTTCCTGTGAGGAAACAGTCTGTCACCGGGGGAGTCATCTGCTCATGGTGACCCAGTTTCGTAGCAGCAGTGATGGGTCTAGACCAGTGGTCAGCAAACTCACTAGTCAACAGAGCCAAATATCAACAGTACAACAATTGAAATGTCTTTTGAGAGCCAAATTTTTTAAACTTAAACTATATAGGTAGGTACATTGTTATTAACTTAATTAGGGTACTCCTAAGGCTTAGGAAGAGCCACACTCAAGGGACCAAAGAGCCGCATGTGGCTCGCGAGCCACAGTTTGCCAACCACGGGTCTAGACCAAAGCTTCCTTGAATGTCAGCTAAAAATTATTTCACTAAACTATATCCCTTTTCCACATGGCCTCTCGCTTACTGTGCCCCATCAAGATATGGAGGCAGGCTGTGCCTAGAAACAGGCCATCTGCCCATCTGGAGAGGTTTCTGGACACCATCCAAGTCCTAGAGGGTTAACTGCAGGGCTCCGTGGCTTTGGAGCTGGGCCAGGCCGGAGAGGTTCCCAAGCCCGGATTAGCCGCAGCCCGAGATGTGCTCGTGGTAACTGTATCGTGGTCTTCCTCTTTCTGGATTGTAATGAGTCTGGCAGTTTGCCCATCAGGTGCTGTCCTGCTGGTGAGCAGATTAAATGACCAATGTTCCCAACCTCCAGGGTTGGGCCTATGAAAACCTGCAGTGGTGGGAGGCCACCTGGGTGGCATCCAGTAGGAAGCTATACAAAATTCCTCCAACTAAACTGATTCCTTACTTACTTATCATTGTTGACTACAGTTCCATCACCAGTTATTCATTCTTTGTGTTAAGCACTGTCCCATAGTTCATCCCCTTTTTATTTTTTTAATATATTTTTATTGATTTCAGAGAGGAAGGGAGAGGGAGAGAGAGATAGAAACATCAATGATGAGAACAAATCATTGACTGGCTGCCTCCTATGTGCCCGCTTCGGGGGATCAAGCCCACAACTTGGTCATGTGCCCTGACCGGGAATCAAACCATGACCTCCTGGTTCATAGGTCAATACTCAACCACTGAGCCACACAGGCTGGGCAGTCCATCCTCTTTTTAAAAACCTGAGGTTGCCCTCACCCATGTTGCTCAGTTGGTTAGGCATCTTACTGTGCACCAAAAGGTCACCTGTTTGATTCCCAGTCAGGGCACATGCCCAGGTTGCAAGCTCCATCCATGGTAGGGGGTGCAGGAGGCAGCTAATCGATTTTTTGCTCTCATATCAATGTTTCTCTCTCTATCACTTTCCCCATCCTCTCTAAAATAATCAATTAAAAATATGTTTAAAACCCCCCAAATCTGAGGTTAACTATTACCAGTAAGTCACTAACACCTTAGTAAGAATTAGGCCATCAGCTTTTCCTCAGACTAGGAAAGGTGTCTTGGCTATAGAGTGCCCCAAGGTGGGAACAAGGAGTCGGGGAAAGCAAACAACGGAGAGGCAGGAGACACTACAGATAAAACTTGCTAACTTCACTATCCTGTTCAGGGCCAACTCTGATTTTGACCTCCAGATGCTTCCTATTTTTTATGGCTCCTAATCAAAGTTGGTGGTGACGTAAGGAACTGGAGGAAAACCAGGCTTGCAGATCCTGGGTGGAGTTTACAGTACAGATATGAGTAATACCTGATACTCACATGTGTCTCTGCATCCCACAGACACTGTGATTCTGTTAAAAATCATGAGTGCCACCTCTAGGGTGGACAGAGATGTGTTAATGGTCATTGACAAAAGGCATAAGATATTGTAGCAGAAATGAAGAACGTACTTTGGTTAAATAAGATCTACCACAGTCCTTGAAATGTCACCTTGCTGTTTTCAAAGCTTTGTCACGTGTATGTCTTCACTTTACCTTCACAATTACCCTGTCAGGAAAGAAGGCACGTATTTCACTCATGGCGAATGGTCACTGAAGGACGTAGACACCATCTCAGAAGGGGAAAAGTCATGAAGAGGAAACCTGAAAGGTTGAGCCTTTACCTGAAAGACTGAATTAGCCCAGCGAGACTGTTGGAACTAGAGGAGACCAAAATACTCTTAGTTGCTACAAATATTATCTGGCAATAAAAAGTGTGAACCCTGAGAAAGAAAACACCTATTAAGAAGAGCTCCTGGTGGTTACCTGAGCTTAAATTAAAAAAAAAAGTCCCAGAGCCTAGCAGCCCTTTCTGCACAGGGTCCTCTCACACAAACTGCACTTCCTGGAGAAGCCTAAGCTCTACTATGTTTCTGCCATCAGAGCCAGCCCTTATAAAGGTTTCCTGGAATCCTATTTTAACCAATAGGATAGAGGCTTTCCTCCTTCTATCCTATTGAGCTGCTCTAACCAATCAGAGAGGCTCTATTCTGACCAATCAAGACAGTGCCTTTGGCCCAATCAAACAGTGAGGATTTGCATGAGGATGGACCAATAAGGGACCAGGGAAGGTACTTCTTTCTATATAAGCCAGCCCCGGCTGGGTGGGGGGCACCCTTTCCACTGAAGACTGTAAGCTGCATTTCCCTGGTTAGAGCTGAAACAACAGATACTAGTATGCCTCTTGGTCCAGAGAGGGGCAGAGCATGGCAGACTGTGCAGAGCAAACGCAGCTGCCTAACCGAATGAGCTATTCCATGACCCTGCTGTTCTCTCTGCCATGCACTTGCACGGTTTGCACTGAATACAGTTTCCTTCACCGCACCCCAATTTGGGGATTCTTGTTGGTGTTGAATTGGCGCCAACAACCATCAGTTGACAAAAAGGTATGAAGAACTGATACTTCTACAGCACGAATAGCCTTGAAACCATTGTGTTAAGTGAAAGAAGCCATTAAAAGATACATTTTCAGTTTAGTACCTTGGGTCGGATGTGATGGATTACTGGAAGGAACGTTCCTTTGAACTCACTGCCTACAAGGAGGATATTGCTGCGGATATTATTACGTAACATTCTACGTATCCTCTCTGTGAGGACTCAGGAGAAATGGGCTTTGGCTTTAGATTCAGGAGTAGTTCTTCTCCGGAACAAGTGGTTTACTTTTATCTTACAAGCACTGTGATGTGTGTGAAGGATTCTTCCCACCGGTGCTGACTGCTGGGTAGATGAGAGCCAGCTTTGTGGTCCATTCCTTGCCTTTCCCTTCTCTTTATTTGCACACCCACACAGTGCTAATCTCATGCCTTGCTCCCTTTCATGTCCCTACTCTACCTTTATATTTTAAAAAAGTAGATGATGAAGAGAAAATAAGGGAATGAATATGCAGAAATGAGACATGAATCTGGGGAAACACTTAGGAGCCCACTGACGACAATCCAAACAGGACACAGGAAGGGAGGAGCCAAGGAGTCTGGGGGCTGATTCAAGAGATGTTCCGGAGGGTTGAGATCTATCCTATTTGTTCCAAAGCAGAATTTTTAAGTAAATAGTAGGTTTTCACTGTAGCCTCTACAGCTATTAGCACCCGGGCAGTTCTTTGCATTTTGCAAATGCTTTCACATACATTCTCATATGATCCCAATAATCTTATGTTTATAGTTCGCAAGGTGTCCTCACACTGCTCTCCACAACTTTGACTCAGAATCATCCTGTGTTACGATGAGAAAATTTTGGTCAAGAGCAATGAAGTGACTCACCCAACCGAGTTTCCAGAGCTTTAAGGGGTGACCTCCAACTTCTGCTCTGAGACCAGCCTGGGCCACTTCATCGTGATGTCACCAGACGTTCAGCCAGGACTTCCAGCCAGATGCTGAGCATGTACTCTTTTTTAAAATAAGTATATTTTATTAATTTTTTATAGAGAGGAAGGGAGAGGGATAGAGAGTTATAAACATCGATGAGAGAAACATCAATCAGCTGCCTTCTACACACCTCCTACTGGGGATGTGCCTGCAACCAAGGTACATGCCCTTGACTGGAATTGAACCTGGGACCTTTCAGTCCACAGGCCAACGCTCTATCCACTGAGCCAAACCGGCTAGGGCAAGCATGTACTCTTTAACTCAATCTAATCAAGAACTCCAAACCCGTAGATGGTTGTCCTCCTTTGGTAACTTTTCTGGATATCTTTTCTCAACCTTTTGAGGACTGTCACAAGCAGACACAAGAATACCAAAAACCTATGAGCCGTTGGTGTTTCAGACAGAGCTGTAAACTTGCTGGTCTGTGACTTTTAGGCAACATTGGATACCCATCTCCAGTTCATTGGCAATGAGGTGGTGGCTCCCACAGAAGGCAGCTGAGTGAACTGTCAGGGAATCTGAGGGGTGACCTAGGTCTAGAGGCAAGTAAGCCTGGCAGGTAGCTTGGTGATTCAGTGCATTGCTGAGCCCCAAGTATCAGAGTCCCTGAGATAATTGCCTGGGATTCACTGCAGCCTCCACAGAAGTGTTTACACAACGGCACCTGGAACAGGGCTGGAGATCTGCAGAGTGTCAAGGAGGAGTCCCTGTTCTGAATGCAAGTTACTGACCTCAGCACATTCCAAGGGGGAAAGTGGAGAAAAAGGATGACGCTATGTCAAAAGAAGGCACGGGCCCAGCAAGCTCTCCCCTGCTGCTTAATACAGGAAATAGCTCCCAAACATCTCAGCTAATCCTCCACCGATACAATGAGAAATGAGCCCCTCTGGCAGCCAAGCAGTTATTAAGCAAGGACAAAAAATATTCCCGCCCATAGCAACAGAGCCAAAGATAACAGCAGGGAATAGGGAAGCTGCAGAGACAAGGCAGATACAAAACGCTGGATCCCACAGCCCCCCAGAGCGACTGACGTGGGAGAAAAATAATGGGCCTCCTTTTGCCTAAGAAGCTAAAGCCATGTCTTGTAAACTTCAGGACTTCGCGTGGAGCCAGGGTCAACTGAACTCAGCTTCATAAAAGAGAGTAAGTGGTTGTAGACATGAGAGGCGGGGCTGAAATGGGATGCAGCTTGAGGCTTTCGGATCTGGTAACTGGCCTGCTGATGGGACAAACATGGAGGCAGAAAGACGCAGGCTGCACTCCCATTTGCAAGAATGGATTCATTGACGTTTTGTGCGCAGGCAAACATTTCATGTACAGGGAGTTTTGCTTTTCAATGGATATTCTTCTGAAACGTCCCTTTCTTAGTAAGGTGCTCACTTTCCCCATGTTCTTCGGACTCTCTGTCCACCTGGGAAGGAACAATCTCTTGCCAACACCTTGCAGCTACCAATTGCCTCCATCCCAGGGAGCTGTTCCATTTGTGTTTAATAAAGAAGTTGGGTTCCTGCTTCAGGGTTTTGTAGGAGGCAGCAGCAACCAGGGAGCCAGGGCCCAGAGCCCAGGGCAAGATGAACTACAAAAGAGTCGTTTTCCTAGAAACTTTTATTACTTTAAAAGCTTTTATTTTATTTGCTCTTTGCAACAAGCTTGTTAGAGAGCCTTAGAATTTTGCCGCCGAATGGACTTCAGAAATCATCCAGCATTCTTATTTTACAGAAGGGAAACTGAGGCTGAGAGTTTATTCATGCAAGACCAACCTAGACCTGTTCTCCTGCCTTCTGGGTTCATTAATCATCCTCCCTAGTCCTCTCCTTGAACTGGGAGATAGATAAACTAGACCATAGTCATTTTAGAGTTCTTTTAGGAAGAAAATGAAAAATATTTCCTATCTTGACAATCTGTCTCAATGTGTTAGCTTCATTGGTCCATAGCAAAATTATCCAAGTTCAACTCAGCATATTTTTTTAATAAAAAAATTAGAAGCCATTGTAATTCCATATGGAGGTGAATGTCTACTGGCTACACCAATTCCAAACACACCCTACAAGCACACTCCCCTCCCCAAACCCTCCTCCTTCTCCTCAAAGAGGAATTGTCTATATCAGCGGTTCTCAACCTGTGGGTTTCGACCCTTTTGGCGGTCGAACGACCCTTTCACAGGGGTCGCCTAAGACCATCCTGCATATCAGATATTTACATGACGATTCATAACAGTAGCAACATTACAGTTATGAAGTAGCAACGAAAATAATTTTATGGTTGGGTCACAACCTGAGGAACTGTATTTAAAGGGCCAGACGGTTGAGAACCACTGGTCTATATGCTGGCAAAGCTATAGGCTGAAAAGTACAGTTATCTCAATCGGTTGTTTGCTGTGTACCACAAATGACTGCCCTCAATGATTTGACTATCTCCCCACTCTTCAAACAGAGCCTGAGCTGATCTACTCCGGCACCTCCTGAAGATCACATCTGGGTCTTCCTCCCATACGGTAAAGAATGGAGGCCCTGGAGTCAGATGGCTCTCAACTGTGAGCAAATTACATACCCTTTTGGGGCCTCCGTTTCCTCATCTGTAAAACAGGGGTCAAAATAGTGCCCATCTCAAGGATGATGAAGGGCAAATGAAGATTTAACGTGACAATCCATTTCAAGGGTTTTAGAAAAGCACTTGGCACAGAGTAAATGCTAACTATCATTGTTTCAGTGACTATTGAATTAAAGAAATAGGGGGAAGTGGGGATATTAAATTTCTGCCAACAGCCTGATCCACTCTTATGTGTAATTACATTGGCTTATCTCCAGATTTCAAATTGTTCGGGACAATTCTGCAAACTTTCAATTAGTTGCTTTCTCCCAAACTCCAATTTTAATCTTATGTGCATGGGAAGCAGGTAAGTTGAGAATATTGCTCTCCCTTACCAAAGTGCTATGAACAGCCAGATTGCTCCTCTCATCAGTATCAATGTGAGCATATCCCGTTCTTTCTTAAATATGTTTAACCAAGACCTCCATTCACATTTTCAAAAGGAAAACACACACACACACACACACACACACACACACACACACACACACACTGGTTGAGCAAAAGTAGTTCAAATTTCTTATAGTCACAATGATTGGCTGCCAGAGCTTAAAAAAGTACCCCCGCCTTACCTTGTTGGCCTTGATATGACCTTGATAAATGATGGTCAACGACTTCTAATCCATGACAGGTCTGGGTTGTGGGTAAAAAATCAGTTCCTCCGGGAACCTTCTCCACAGCCCCTTTCTCACTGAGGACTGACATCCACTCCTCTGGACCCGCCCCTCAGGCCCACCATGAGAGGTCCCCTGGTGAGTGGGACACTTCGTGTCTGTCTCTCGGCTTTGAGCCAGCGTCTTCCTCTACCTCTCTCCGGGGTTTTCCATGGCTCCAGATTCTACCTTTGCTTTGATCCTGTCCCCTCTGCCTGTTCTATTTCTGTGCAGCTTTTGTTTGGCTGAAGCGCGTCCACTAGCCAGAAGTGAACACTGGTTCTACCTTTCTCTAAAGCTGTAGTCTTCATCCATCACCCTAACATGGCCGTTGGGTCTGGCCCCTATGACAGCCACATCTTTCTCTAGGGTCCGCCTGCCTGACATCACCTCCTTTCTAACCTTGAGCTCCCTCTAGGACCACCCATTGGGTTCCCTTTCCTGTGACCTAATTTGTTGTAAGCTAATATACCAGGACCCAATTTGCTAAACAGAAATGATTGACAGCCCCTTTGCTCAATGGCTGATCAAATCTCTTTCGTTTCAATTTTTCAGCACTACCCCCTTCCTCAGATTCCATTTGTTGACTCATTGCTCCTGAGGTTTTAAGAATCTTCTGGAATTCTAACATCGGTTTACATATTCAAACATACGCACATACTATATTTTCCACACATAATAGATGGAAAAAACCATCAATTCCACCTAAAGAATGTGAGACTCATTCCTTGTCGCCTGGTCAAACACTTGGTTAAACACGGAAGGTGATTTATTGGCTCCTTCTATGGCTGCTGAGGTGATGGACAGGAAATGTGACTGACTTAGGTAATCCCGATCAGTTACTGGCTGCTGGTTGTAACCAGTTTGCAGAAAGAGCAATAGGCAGGGGTCCCAATATTGTTCAGGTCATGGGGTTGTAGAAGGTAATAATTACATTATGGCCAAAGAGATCCAGATATGTTAGCCCCGGGGACTCTGCCTTCTCCGAGCCCCACACAGTTGCCCTGATAGCGGAGGGATTTATGATCTCAGCACCCCCTGCTCAGGCCCAGAAGTGGGGAAGCAGGGTCTGAGGTTTCCAGCAGAAGTATCTTAATTTTGTATTCACACCATTGCCCATCAGACCGTCTCTATTCAATCTCCCTTCTCCAAGTCTGGACAAAGTCTTGCCAGAGCCCTTTGCTTTCCCAGGTACTTTCAAGCATAGTCTCCCTTTCCATGTCATTTACATCAAAATGCAATCTCTCCTCCATTTCAAAGCCCCTTTCCTTCCCCCCAGCTGGCTCAGAAACCTGTGGGCTGTTTCTCTCCCGGTTCCACCTTTCCCTCCCTTAATTCCTGCTGCTGATGGCACCTCCTGAGTTTGAGGGAAGAGGAGGGAGGAGAGGTAGTGATGAGGGTGTACTTAGCTGGTGCCATTGATACTTGGGGTTGGTGCCTTCTGTGTGGCGGGCATCCCCATGATGACTCTGCCTCTCTCCCGGGGCAGCAGTGCACCCCACACACTTTCCACTGGAGTCTCCTCACCCAACTTGAGCCTTGACACCTCAGTGTGTAACCCTCAGCCAAAGGGAACACTTAGTCATGTTGCCCCACCATTGGTAGAAATGCAACTTGCTCCCTCAACATTTCTGTCCCTTAGCCTTTCCATCACAGGAAGCACCGGCCCACCTCTCACCTTCTGACTTTTCTACATGAGATAGAGAAAGACACCACCAGTCTTTGGGTCCAGGGACAGAGGCCAAGTTTATCCAAAATCACTCCAGGCTCCACTCCAGCCCCCTGGGAGCTTGTGCGTTTCCCATTGTCAAAGCCCCTTGGTTGACTAGCCGCTCATCTCATCCACATGTCAGGAGGAAGAGGGGGAAATGGGACTGCGGAGGCAGGTTGTCGCCAAGACCCAGTGCATGGTTTTTATTCCTTTTCGTTTTAAGAATTCAACCAAGCGTGTAATGAGTTAAACTATCAGCAGTGCTTATTGGCAGGCTGCAGTGAACATCCGCTGAAGACTCTCATTGAAGAAACCGTCTCGCTGCTTCTGACATCACTGTTCGGTTCTGGGTCCAACCCAGCGAGCCTCTCCCCGTGATGGCCCAGCAGCACCACAATCCTCACACGCAACCTCTGCCAGCGTCCAGGTTGGGCGTTTCACTGCTCTGTGTGCCCTGGATGCTGTAGCCTGTCTTGAAACACATCATCAGGGTCCCTCAAGATTCTCAAATGATTCCATTTCACATGCGAGAATGGTAATGCCTTCCAGGAAAGCGTAGATGTTTTTCTTAGGCATGCTCAGCAAATCCCGGGCAGTATATGGAATGATCTGCACAAAAATGCCTGGGCGGTGCATTTCCTCAGAGGGCAGGCTGCCACATTCCTTACCTCTGAGGGAAGCTTTCTAGGTGGCACAGTAATGTCCAGCCTGCCATCTCCTGAAGCCAAGTTTTCTCCAACGGATGCCCCCCTCACAGCTGCCAGGAACATGTGGATGGGCACCCACCGCTCCCAAGGCAGAACCGGGGCCAGAATCCAGGGCTTTAGAAGAGGTACACTGTCACGCTCTGCTTGGAGCTCCTCCCGCAAGTGGAACTATTTTGAAAATATTACAGAACCAGCCACCGAATATCTACAGAGATGGGCAAAATATGAAGCCAAAAATAAAAACAAACATACTCTGACCAATACAGTCACTTTGGAAAACAGGTTTCTTAAAAAGTTAAGCATCTACCTTTCAGTCCTAGCTGGTTTGGCTCAGTGGATAGAGTATCAGCCTGTGGACTGAAGGGTCCTGGGTTCGATTCCGGTCAGGGACACATGCCCAGGTTGTGGGCTTGATCTCCAGTAGGGAGCTCTCAGGAGGCAGCTGATCAATGATTCTCCCTCATCATGATGTTTCTACCCCTCTCTCCTTCTCCCTTCCTCTCTGAAATCAATAAAAATATATAATTTAAAAAAACCATCTCCCTTTCACATGACTTAGCCATTTCATTTACCTGAGATAAATAAAGTATATATCAACATAAGGACTTATGCATGGATTCTTATAGCACCTTTTTTCTAGCAGCTTTGCAATGGAAACACCCTCAAATGTTCATCAATAGGTTAATTGATAAATTGTGGTATATCCATCTAGTAGAGACATAGGTAGCAATAAGAAGGAAGAACTACTGATTCACACAACATGATGATTCTCAAATAATTATGCTGAGTGAAAGAAGCCAGCAAAAAGAGTATTTACCGCATGATTTCTTTTATATAAAATTCTAGACAGTGCAAGCTTATCTACAGAGTCAAAAGTAGTTCAGTGATTGCCTAGAGATGGGAGTGGAAATGGAGGTTCCAATACAGCATGAGGAAACTTTTGGAGTGATGGATAGCTTCATTATCTTGATTGTGGCAATGGTCTCAAATATCTCAAAAATCATCGGGTTGCACACTTTAAGTGTATGCAGTTTATTGCATGTCAGTCATCCCTCAATAAAGCTGTAAATGCTCCCCAAACAAAAATGACAGCAAAGCAGACACAGACCATACCTTCCTAGTGCTCACTGTTTAGTGGGGTAATAATCGCTAATACTACAGAGTGTTTACTTTACGCCATGTAGTGTCCTTAGCCTCTATGGGGGCATTTCATTTAACACATGTGTGTTACTATTATCTGAAAGTGAAGTTAGAGAGGTTAACTTGCTTTA
>NW_005871273.1:1583385-1616187 GCF_000147115.1 Myotis lucifugus | reverse complement strand
TCAGTACCTGTGTCAGAAGCACAGTTAGGGAAAATTCACTCTAATTAAACACAGAATCAGAAATGGCCTTTAATACTGTGAGATGATGAATAGAGTGTGAGGCTAGTAGGGGAATTCAGTCAACATTCCTTGGAATTGTTTTGACTCTCCAACTAGCGTAAAGTGTGACTTTAAGTGAGGCTGCACTTTGTGACTTTTATAGTAAAACCCAGGGTTGACCATAAATGCTTCTACCCCCTTCTGGTTCCTTAGGAACTCAGTCAGATCTCCCTTCTTTTCATTATTGGTTGAGTTGTTATGACTTAGGCCTGTTCTCAGCCTAGAGGGGTGTCAAAGAAATGGAACCGTTTCTGTTCTCTATTTGTGGAGGGCTTTCATCTACCTGCAACTTTTATGCAATTTCATCACTTTAAGAACTTTTCCCAAAGTTGGGGTTGACTGGAATCGGTGCCTGGTGCTTTGCAGCAGTAATGAGTGGTTAATATGTTACATGCCTTAGGGCCCAGCTTGGTTGCCAGACAACTAGTTTTAAGTTCTTGAAGAACTAGAACACTAGGGGGCTAGTTCAGCAACACCTGTCATCCCCCCTGTGATTTAAAGCTGTTTGTGGTGAGCTTGGGCCAGCAACAGGTGTTGAGGCCTCAACTGTCATTATAGGTAGGTGGGCAAGACCAATTAGGCAGTGCAAAGTCATTACTGTGCGTAATTATTCCAGCTCCCCCCAGAACAGCTGTCTCTGAAGGGACAGATGAACACTCGAGGGGTCTGGCTGCCTCGGTGGGTGGAGGAAGGTGGGGGTGTTTTACGGAATTTCACAGTCCCCTTGGCAGGCGACACTGGAGCCATTGAACTGATCTCATACATCTTGATGTTATTTCTCTCAACAAGCAATAACCTCAGCTTTCCATGACTGTGGTTGCTGTAAGCTGGGAATGAATTCCTGGGCTCTGAGTGAAGGTGTCCAATTGGAAACAGAAAAAAAAAATTAATTCCATAAAGGTATTTTGTCATCAGGGAGTGCCTCACATTTGGAAGAGTCCAATGGGTAAAGGTCACTTTGGAAATCAGCACAGAGCCACAGGAGTAATTAGTCACTCAGGCATCCTTGTAACCAACATTCATTAAGCATCTGCTGGGCACTAGGCCCTATGCTGGTTGTTTCAAACACTGGAGATGAACAACTATGGCTCTTGTTTTCAAGGAATTCACATATTAGCAAGAGAGATGAAGACTTAAACGATGAGATTTAATTAAATGAAATTATAGACATTCACCTACTTTGGCCTATTAAAAAACAGCAATTTCATATGGTTCAACCAGATGTCACTATGTCTTACATATAACATATGGCCAGAACAGAGAGTCATGTGTGATTGACTTCAATGTTGGCTAGTTGTCAAAAAGCTTTACAGAGGAGATAACATTGAACTTTGGTCTTAAAGGGAGAATAAAATTGTGAAAATAATTTAAAAGGTGAAGTGGAAAGGAAGCAAATTGCATTTATGTCATAAATATTTATTGAGCAACTATTATGTGTAGGATGATACAGCATGCTCGAGATACTGTTTGCAGCTGTGTCACTGATAATCTCTGTCTTCCTGGAATATATATATATATATATATATATATATATATATATAATCAGAGAGAGGAGGGAAGAAGGAGAGAGAGAGAGAGACATCAATGATGAGAGAGAATCATTGATTGGCTGCCTTCTGCACACCCCACCCCACACTGGGGATAGAGCCTGCAACCTGGGCATGTGCCCTGACTGGGAATTGAACCTTGACCTTCTGGTTCATAGCTCATGCTCAATCACTGAGTTATGCCGGCTGGGCTGATAGGTGCTAGAAAGAAACAAAGTTTGCTATGAGAGAAGGTAATGGAGGCCTCACTTGGTTTGTGAGGCCAGAATAAGCTTTAGCTGAATTCTCCAAGACAGGACAGAATTAACCAGAACCAGGTATGGGTGTGGAGAGCATTCAAGGCATGAGCAAAGGCCCTACAGCAGGCCGAGGGGGCAATTCCACCTTCTCAGAGTTTAATGGTCCTAGGAACACGCTTCTCTCTATATGATCACATTTCCAGGATCTCTGGCACTTGCTAATTATACACGAGGAGACATGGGTTCAAGGATGAAGCCAAGTCACTAAATGGATGATTTGGGTGAAGATATTTAAGCCAGGGGCCATCTGTGTGGATGGAAAAGCAATTAATTAAATAAAAATGAAAACAAAGGGGTATTGATTTTTCCAGTTGTTCCGGAGTTTTCAGCCTCCTTTCCAGATTCCTGCTATTTCCCCTTAGGTCTTAAGTCCACAATGTCTTTGAGAAAATAGGTTTCAAACTTCTCAGGAGCTTTGACCTGAGAGCATGTCAGCATCACCCACCTTTGAGGGGTGCCCGCAGTTCACAGGTGTCCCCCATGTGGACACGTGTGATCACTTCCGGAAGGCTCAGCGCTCTGGCACAGGCTTTCCTAACAGGGTCCACCTGGAGGGAGAGCCTCAGGACCTGCCCAGCTGAGATCAAAGCTGAGACAGGCCGGGGGTGCTGGGAGGGGTGAGAACAGGAAAGGTGAAGGCTGGGGGGCTGTCGCCACCTGACAGTCTGCATTTCTCACGGACTCATCTTTGCCTTTCATTATGCCTCATATTGCAGCCTCGCCAGAGGGTCTGAAGCCATCACAGGAATTTGGCGCTTCCCCTCCCTGGATAATAAAAGAAGCTACGATAGCTAAACACCACCTCGCAGTGAGAATCAACCAGAAAGATCATACCAATGGACTTTAAATGCTAATGATGCTTCATGTTAAACCACTTCACTTTGAACTCAAGCTTCCTCGCATCCATGTGACAATCATCCCACTCTGAATCCTGAATTATTTTTTAAAAAATATTTTTTTATTGATTAAGAGAAACATCAATGATGAGAGAGAATCACTGATCAGCTACCTCCTGCATACTGGGGATCGAGACTGCAATCCAGGCATGTGCCCTAAAAGGGAATTGAACCGTTACCTCCTGGTTGATAGGTTGACACTCAACCACTGAGCCACCCCAGTTGGGCTGAATCCTGATTCTTATAGAGGCACAAGTATCCTTTGTCTGACTGGTCACCTCCTAGATGAAGTACTGTGCCTCCACCTCCAATGTTTTCTAAGGACATTTTCCTTGGGTCCCTGTCAGAGGACTCTCTTTTATTTATTTTTTAAAAAATACATTTTATTGATTTTTTACAGAGAGGGAGGGAGAGGGAAAGAGAGCCAGAAACATCGATGAGAGAGAAACATCGATCAGCTGCCTCCTGCACGCCCCCCACTGGGGACATGCCCGCAACCAAGGCACATGCCCTTGACCGGAATCGAACCCGGGACCCTTCAGTCTCAGGCCGTCGCTCTATCCACTGAGCCAAACCGGTCAGGGCGAGGACTCTCTTTTAAAACGGTCTCTCATTTTTTAGAACGGTCTTTTATGTGGTGCCCAGAGATTTTTCACACCTAGTAAGCAATGTGCCCTCGTACGCTTTAGGATGGGGGAAAGGCATGACTTTATGAAATGAGAGAAAAATGGCTGGAAAAAGAAAAAAAAGAGTTGAGAAATGTGAACTACAGAAGGTAGGTATATTCTTAGGCTGAAAGAAAGCAAGTTTAGGTTGTAGATCTAAAGATGTCCCTAAAACTGCCAATGCCCGAATAGGCCCTGGAAAAATGTTCTTGTAGCCCTGTTTGAAGAATACTGATTTAAAAACAACTCTCATTTGCAAACTGAGCCACTGAGCACAAGGTCGTTCAGTATTTAGAGTGTGTCACTCTTCTTTCTTCTTGGTTTATGGAAACCAATCTCTCCCTAAGAAGACCTGTGCTTTCAGCCCAAGGATGCCCTGCGGTGCAGATGCCCTGAACCCATCGGCTGCCACTCATTTCCCACAGATTCTCTTCCCTGAACATCTGCAGAAGGAACTTGCCTCAGGGTGAGTCCTTCAGGGGAGCTGGTGAGGTTAATTGAGCTGCAAGATGTCTCCATGACAACAAAACAAATGGTGTGTTTTATACAGCTGAAAGAATTTCAACCTGTGCAATCATGGTTTTATAGGTATCGAAACTGAAGCCAGAGAGATGGGCGATGGATGTTCCCTCGATTTCACAATTAGTAGCAGAACTGGGGCTGGAAGTCAAGGTTCTCTATTCCTGAATCAAGGCCACCCCCTGGATGAATGGAGCACTGGTTAGCTTCACATGCATAAACAAATGGGCCGGTTGCCCACATGTTATACTTTTTACCTACCTGCCCAGTGTGTCTTTTAGACACAGTCGTGATTTCTTCATCTGGGAAGCCAGCTGGTCTTGTACCTCCTCGGCTTTTCAAGGGATTCACAGCTAGAGATGACGGGGAGTTTTGTTGCCTGGGACTTTCCCAAGAGTAAGATTTTTCGGAATATTTATCATCTGTCAAGTGGCCTCGGGGTCCCCAGGGTTCCCTAAGCCATTCATGTCTTCCTGTCACTTTAGTTTGGTGTTCCTCCCCCAGGGGTACTTGCACGTACAGTTTTATTTCAAACTGTGAAAGGAAATGCTTTACACACTATCAAAGAAAGACTAGGTGTGAGGAGTCTTGTTCATTATCTCGTCCCTTAAAGCACAGCAGATGCTTGTCTCCAGGCAGGTCCTGGTACAGAAGGAGGTCAGCTGAGAAGGGAAGACAGAGCGAGAGGGAGGGCGACGCTGACCGACAGGAGTGTGGGAATCGGGCAGCGAGGAAAGTCAAGGAGATGCTGGTGAGCGAGGCACCTGACCCTCTCTCTGTGCTCTGGGGTTGGAAGTAGGAGGTCTAAGATCTGAAAGTCCAGATGGAGTAGGATTTCTGCTTCAGAGAAGGAAATGAGACTAGCACAGCCCTTAGTGAGACTGACATGAGTTTGGAGAGGACAGGGGCTAAAAGGAGGCCCAGGGAACGAGGTCGATCCTGCAGAACCAGGGCGGACTTGGGAGCCAAGGAAGGTGGAGGAAAAAGAAACCAAGGAGCTAAGTGATAAGGTTAAATAAAGAAAAGTAGAAGGAAAAACACTGCCTAATCCAAAAAGAACACACGTCCATTTTGATGTCATGCAATATACTTCCTGCTTCCCAGGAGAATTCCCCGCCTCCCCCACGCTATGTGATACCAGGCGGGGCTAAACCCCTGAGCCCTGGTCAGAGCAGCTCTCAGAAAAACATCTGTAAGGATTTGCTGGCGTTCCTACACAGAAGGGCCAGCCCAGCTCCTCCAGGGCCTCGTGCAGCGAACTTGCTGACAAGCTCTGCAAGGAAATTCAGGAAGGTTCTCCCTCTGTTAAAAATGGGCTCAATTCCTCCAGATCTAGGCTGCAAAGTAACAGATGGGGGTAACTACAGTTCAAGAGAAGAGTGAGGAGCTTGAGGGATGAAGCCCTCAACCTGGAGCCTTCGCTGCAGAGAAATCCAGAAAGCACCAGGGCCTGCCCCGCTCTTGGGTCCCCACAAGGGCGAGTGGCCCGGGGCATTCTTTCTGTAGGAAAGGGCTACAGCTGCAGGGGAGAGGGTTGAGAGCCCGCTGCCTGGGTCACAGTGGGAGCAAGGGACAAATTCTGCCCAAGTGAAGAAATAAACAAATCAAATTTACCCTTGGGAGGTGAGAGGACTGGTCTGTCAGGCCCAGACTCTGCCCCAACATTAATGGGTCAGGTAGGCTCTGGTTCCGCAAGAACCAGGTGTGGCAGAGCTGAGCCCTAGAGTCCTGTTGCTCAGAGACTCACCTATGCTGTAGCCACACTAGAAACCTCATTCCCAGAGGTGGTTTAGGATGAAGCATCATTAGCATTTAAAGTCCATTAGTATGATCTTTATGGTTGCTTCTCATTGCGAGGTGGTGTTTAGCTACCATAGCTTCTTTTTTTCTTTCTAAACATATTTTTATTGATTTCAGAGAGAAAGGGAGAAGGTTAGAGAGAGTTAGAGACTTCAGTGATGAGAGAGAATCATTCATCAGCCGCCTCAGCACGCCCCCTACTGGGAATCGAGCCCATATCCTGGGCATGAGCCCTTGCCCATAACTGAACCTGGGACCCTTCAGTCCACAGGCTGATGCTCTATCCATTGAGCCAAACTGGCTTGGGCTATCATAGCTTCTTGAGATCACCTCCTTCCATGTATATGCCTAACTTGTCCACAAATCAGCATCGGCATCTAAAATGCTTTCTTTGCTTTAACCTTAAACATTTTCTTAAATGTAACAACTATGAGGAACCAGGGCAGCAACTCTGTGGACTACTCTAGAGCATCGATTTCCAACCTTTTTCATCTCATGAAATAATATATTATACTTTTGGCCTATCTGACAAAAAAAAATAGGTTTAATTTTGGTTCATTCACTCTGGATGGCTATTGTTGTGTTGGCTGTTGTCATTTTTTAATTTGAAAACCTAAGGAAAAAGAGGTCAGTGCCCCTGACTAAATAGGTATTGCATGTTTTTTGTTGCTATTAATCTTCACCCAAGGATACTTTCCCATTGATTTTTGGAGAAAGTGGAAAGGACGGGGAGAGACACAGAGAGAGAAACATCTTGGATGCACCCCTACCAGGGCCGGGCATCAAGCCTGCGTCTGAAGTATGTGCCCAAGCCTGCGTCTGAAGTATGTGCCCTTGACCGGAATCTAACCTGGGACCCTTCAGTCCATGGGCCAACATTCTTTCCACTGAGCCAAAGCAGCTAGGGAGGCATTGCATGTTTTAAACATCCTCACAACACACCAGTTGAAAATCACTGCCTATCATCTCCAATTGGTGGTACTTTTCTGAGAACCACCATCTGTGTTGACGTGGAACCCTAAAACAGTGACTGCTTTGCCCAGCCCACTCAAGGCTTTTCCCTTAGCCTTACGTCATCCTTCCACATGGCAGTGAGCAAGTGGGTGTGACACTCAGAGGGCCTACACAGTGGTAATCTTGACCTAAGTTCACCTTGATATGACTTAGCCACTCGTGCTTTGGAAGGAAAATGGTCCCGGTGAGAAAGCCAGCGATGGAAACTGGAGAGATTTACTCAGAGAGCTTGTCTGGTGTGATCTGTGTTTCTGGCTTATATGCTGGTGGGGAGCTAAACGCCTCTCATGCTGCCTTCTAGTTCCATCCGTGAGGAAAACATAAAAACTTTGGCTAAATTCATACAACATACCAGTCACATTTTGGGTAATAATTCTAGGGCATGTGACTAGAAGGCTAGTAATAGCAAAGACATGTTGATTAAGCACAAGCAGCAGGTTACAGGAGTGGCCATGAGACGGGCCCCTGATGGTCACTCCATCCATTCCCGTGTCCACCTGTCCTGAGATGGAGAGAGAGAGATCTGAAGTACACAGATTGCTTTTAAATGAAGAATCTACTTTTCTTCAAGTCTGATTGGTTAGACCTTAAAGGCAGGATTATGTTCACCTGAATCGTGCAGAAAGGAATGTTCACAACAGAGGGGCAGGGTGAGACAACGCAGACTGTGACCACAACTCAGCGAAGGAAAGGCTTTCCACGGGGATTAGCCTACATTGCCAACTCCCCCAGCCCCACGAAAGTACTTCAGTGAGCACACTTAGAGGCACTTATGCGTGCAGTTAATAAACAGTCCATTGCTTGCACTTCCATGGATAATCCCAGAGGTCTGAACTGCAATGAACCCCTGGATTCCAGTGGACTATGCAGAGCCAGATTTCTCAGCCCCAGAACCAGTGACGTTTTGAGCTGGGTCCTTTATTGCTGGGGGGGCGGGGGGTTATTCCTGTGCATTGTGGGATGTTTAGCAGCATCCTTGCCCATACTCTTGAGATGCCGCTAGCAGCCCTCTCCCAGTTGTGACAACCATTGCCAAGTGATATGTCTGCCACTCCTCCCTCATGTTGAGAACCACTGACGAAGAGAAATCTTTCCCCCACCCCCAATGTTTCTCAACAGTGAAGTTAGCTCCTTGGGGAGCTGTGGAGGGACAGAAGACGTCATTCCCAATAATGCTCAGGCTACTGGGAGTGGAGAAGTGCTGGCCACGCCTGGGCCCTGAGCTAATGCGCCCAGTCTGGAGGGGGCCGGTGGTCACCATGGCAGCGACCACTCCCACTCTTACCTCAAGCACCTGGTACAACCCGGCCGAGTCCTGAGTGGGCCAGATCTTGCAAGAAAAGATGGATTCTGCATTCAAAACAGGAAAACAACTCTCTGGCCACAGGCAGTGAGGAGCGCAGACATGAATAATGGCCCTGGCCGCCTAAAGAGCCCCTCTTATTTTTTTGCGAAAGAAACCTCTGTGTTAACTGAGAGAAAGTGCTGCCCACTACAAAATGCTCCCCAAACTACGCTGTGACCCCAGGAACTCTGAAGAGAGGGCT
This sequence comes from Myotis lucifugus, assembly GCF_000147115.1. Classification (NCBI taxonomy): domain Eukaryota; kingdom Metazoa; phylum Chordata; class Mammalia; order Chiroptera; family Vespertilionidae; genus Myotis; species Myotis lucifugus. The sequence goes on along the minus strand of NW_005871273.1, from coordinate 1,607,801 downwards.
ATCGCATCAGAAACAAACAATCAAAAGACCTGTTGGCTCTGCTGACATAGCTGATGCTGGCTCCCCATTTAAAAAAATAAAATGCTTCTGTGAATGCTGTTGGGTGAGGTAACCCTGCGGTTGCCATGGAGACATGTTTGTTTCCCAGTGGCGCCTGCATCGTGAAAATGGACTGAGTCGCTTCCCTTCTGCAGCCGAGCGCCTGGATGGGGAGGGATGCGAGCCACGCACAAAACCAAGACACACCCCGAAAGAGAACAAAGCGGGGGCAGCCGGGAGACTCCCCAAGCCCTTTCCAGCTGCAGACCTCACCGCCCCTCTGTGCATCAGGAGACCCCCTGGGGGCCAGGCTGCTTTCTGAGCGTGCAGTGACGGTTAAGCAGAGCCCAGTGGAGTTGACTTTGCAGGGAAACTGGGCGTGCAAGGCCCCTCCCACCGCTGCTCCAGTCCAAAGAGGCATCTGGTGTGAACACACTTCCTTTGAAGTGGGAGCGGGTCCCCGATGCCAGCATTCTGAATTCCCCAAAGAGGAGACATTTCTGCGGCCGCAAACAGACGAGAACTGCCTCTGAGAGGACTATTGGGCTGCCTTGGCGGCCTCGGAATTCTCCTGGAAGAAGATCCAGAAGCAGACAAGCCGTCAATCTCATGCAAATTCTACTGGGCCTGGGCAGGCGCGCGTTTCACAAGGAGCAGCGTCTAAGGTGACCCAGGACAGGTGTCTGCACCGTTTTCGATTTCCCAGCGGCTTTCTCTCAACGACGGGTGAACTCGTGTCCTGAAGCGGCGGGATCCGTGTCTGACAGCAACATCTCAGGCTCGATGTATCTGTTTCCAATAAGCCACGTTTTATAGCCTGTCAGTGGGCTGCCTGCAAACTTATAAAGTTGGTCTCATAAACGAGAAACAGGATTGGCGGACATATCACATTGTGTCTGTGTCATTCTGGGCTCCGGCAGCTGGCTGGCCCTCGTTTGCAGCAAAAGCGGTGACACAGAAGCAGACGAATCAGGTTTTAATACAAAGGTGGAGCTCTGCCTATCGTATGACTTCTGGTTTCCAGGGAAATATGTGTCCCCGTGTCCCTGCTCCGAGGTAGCCGGTCAGTATTTCCAAAAGGAAGAATGCACATGGGATGGCTCCTGGCTTCTTGAACAATGAGAGTGATGAAATATTAGAAAAAAAATAATGACCACAGAAAGACATAGTCTTCAAGCTAACGTGTCTTACGTTTTCAAGACTTCACCCAATCACGGGATTAGGATAGGCCACTGTAGAGCTTTGACAGCCTAAGGCCAGCTTCCCTGGGTCCTCTGCCTGCCCGTCAGGCCTGCGTGCTGGAGGCATTCCAGGAACCAGAGACATGTGCTGCCAAGGTGACCTTGGGTTCAAGAAGACCCTTCTCTCAAAAGACTCGGCCTGCCTTCCCTGACCCCGGTCCCTCTCTTCCTCTTCCCTTTTAAAGCAACTTTACTGAGGGGAATCGATGTACAATGAACTGCACGTATTCCCTGGCTACCGTTTGATGAGCTTGGGCCTACGCACACCGCTGACACCACAATATCAAAGTCAGTTCAAAAGGTTCCTGTGACCCCTGGTTTGGTTGTTGTGTGTGTGGTGAGATCTACTCTAGGCGCATGGGACAGTGTGTCGTCTCTGAGCCCGGTGCCGCGCAGCAGGTCTCCAGAACGAATTCATCTCGCTTAACTGACACTTTCTACCCACTGCATAGCAACTCCCCCTTCCCCTCCGCCAGCTCTGGTTGCCTCTGTCCCACTCCTGCTCCTGGGAGTCGGGCTGTTTGAGAGACCTCACGCAGTGGAGTCCTGCACTGTTTGTCCTTCTGGGATGGGCTTATGTCACTCGGCACAATGTCCTCCAGGTTCCTAAACGTTGTCACAAATGGCACCAATGCCCATCAGCAGATGGACGGGTAAAGAAAGAGTGGAATACACACACAGGGGAGGTGATTCTTTAAAAAGAGGGAAATCGGCTGAAACCGGTTTGGCTCAGTGGATAGAGCGTCGGCCTGCAGACTGAAGGGTCCCAGGTTCGATTCCGGTCAAGGGCATGTGCCTGGGTTGCGGGCACATCCCCAGTGGGAGATGTGCAGGAGGCAGCTGATCGATGTTTCTCTCTCATCGATGTTTCTGGCTCTCTGTCTCTCTCCCTTCCTCTCTGTGAAAAATCAATAAAATATATTTTAAAAAATAAATAAATAAATAAAAAGAGGGAAATCGGCCTCTTTCTTTTTTTTACTCATCCTTGTTTTAAGCTCTCACCCCTCAAAATCTATTTTTTAAAATATATTTTTATGGACTTCAGAGAGGAAGAGAGAGAGAGAAACATCAATGATGAGAGAGAATCATTGATCGGCTGCCTCCTGCACGCCCCCACACGAAATCAAGCCCGCAACTCGGGCATGTGCCCCGATTTGGAATTGAACCGTGACCTCCTGGTTCATAAGTCGATGCTCAACCACTGAACCATGCCAGCCAAGCAAAATATTCTTTGTCTTTCTTCACTCTCCTTTTCTCTCTCCCTCCCTCTCATTCCTCATTTTTTTTTCCAGTCTTGTACTCTCTTCTCTCCCCACCTTCCTCAGCTCCGTCTGTCTCCCCTCATCTTTCTGGTCTTTCTGCCCGTCTCTCTGTCTCCCCACCGTTTCCACACCCCCTTCCGCAGGCTTCCTCCTCCTTTAAGCTTTCATCATCCCAAGTGCTTCCAGCAATTTAAAGAACTTGAAGGGAACAGAGCAGAGCTCAGCTGTCAGTGGACATTCCTTCCCTTCCCTGCCCCTTCGCACAAGTGATTAGGGATATGTCAGCCCCGTCAGCACCCTCCCTCCCCGGGAACCTGCCTCTGCATCCCTAATATGAGAAGGAAGCAACTTCCCCTCATGATCCCGCCTGCCACCGGCCTCCCCCAACCCTCCCTGCTGTCAGCACACCTGAGACCCAAAGCCAACCCCAAGTTCTCTGCTGGGCGCCTCCCTCCTGCTCCTGCAACCCCCTCCCCACCTCAGACTTGGAGCCTCACCCAGAGAAACCCGCCTTGGCCCTCGCAGTAGGCAAGGCGGTTAGTAACGCTCACAGTTCCAAAGGCTTTGGCAGCGACGGAGCAGGAGGACTTTTAAAGAAAGTCATCTCTTGCCTGTCCTAAGAGCAAAGCCAGTGGCACATACTTTTTTAAATATAGTTTATTGATTTTTTACAGAGAGGAAGGGAGAGAGGTAGAGAGTCAGAAACATCAATGAGAGAGAAACATCGATCAGCTGCTTCCTGTACACCCCCCACTGAGGATGTGCCTGCAACCAAGGTACATGCCCTTGACTGGAATCGAACCTGGGACCTTTCAGTCCGCAGGCCGACGCTCTATCCACTGAGCCAAACCGGTTAGGGCAGTGGCTCATACTTTACATCTCCAAGGAAGGTGTGTGTGTCTTGGGGGGGGGGGGGGGCGGAGAGGCCTAGGCAGTTACTTCCCTGTGTGCATAGACACAGTCCAGAGGCTTGCAGACTGCAGGCCACTGGTGGCCAGAGAGAAAACATAACGTGTCAAACTTCCCACTTACAGGTCAATTGCCTCGTGTGTTGTTTAAGAACATAACTCGCCCTGGCTGGGTGGCTCAGGTGGTTGGAGGTCAGGCACATACCTAGGTTGTGGGTTCCATCCCCGGTCAGGGTACATAAGGGAGGCAACCGATCAAAGTTTCTCACATCATTGTTTCTCTCTCTCTCTCTCTCTCTCAAAATATCAATAAAAAACACATTCTCTGGCCCTAACCGGTTTGGCTCAGTAGATAGAGCATCGGCTCTCGGACTGAGGGGTCCCAGGTTCAATTCCAGTCAAGGGCACGTACCTTGGTTGCAGGCTCAATCCCCATTAAGGGTGGTGCAGGAGGCGGCTGATCAATGTTTCTCTCTCATCTATGTTTCTAACTCTCTATCCCTTCCCCTTCCTCTCTGTAAAAATCAATAAAATATATATTTTTTAAAAATCCTCTGGTGAGGATTAAAAAACACATCTCTTAGGAGATCTCTGAGCCAGGCCTTGCTGCTGGAGGTCTCCGTGCAGACACACAGCCCAGGTGGGGATTTCTGTCCACGCAGCCACTTGCTTGGAGTCCTTCCCAATTCAGCCCAGGACCAGAGGACATAGCCTGGGGTCCCCAGATCATTACATAAAAGGGTACGGTCTTTTTTTTTTTTTTTTAGTTTTATTCATTTCAAACGGGTCCGGCCCGTGGGCCGTAGTTTGCCCACGGCTGGACTAGACTGTGGACTGTGACCTTGGGAGAGGCGGGGTGGGCGGGGGCGGGGAGGCAGGAAGAGGAAACGGGAAGGGGTTGCGCGGGTGTGAGGAGGAGGCGATGGTAATTTAATGGAGTGATGACGGGTGGAAGTGGGCTGGTGTGCACAGCTGTGGGCGGAAGGTGGCCGCAGAGCTGGGGGGTTGGATGTGGAGGGACTTGGGCTGGGTGGGAGCAGGGAGTTCAGGACATTTGAGGCAAAGACTTGCAATCTAGGGAGTGTTTCTCTATCGCTACACCTGATTCCAGCTTGCTTTCCTTCATGCCTTTATGCATTCGTGCACCAGAAAATTCGAGTGTTTGGCCTGTGTCAGAGACTGGGGGTCACAGGCAGACATAAGATTGGGGTGTTCCTTCTGCTCACAGAGCTCTGGGTCCTCATTTCTCTGAGGCAGGTCATTCTCCTCTTGGAATCTAGCCCCGCCCCAGGTGTGATGGGGGCGGAGCTTGAGTTGCCAGTTGGAGGGTGCTTGCCCCTAAACACAGCTACTGAGGGCCCAGTGGGAGGCTTGGGTGGGAGCTGCTGGAGGAGGCAGAGCAGCAGTAGCCTTGACCCTTCCATGTAAAAGATCCAGGCCCCTAACGGCTTATTAAGTTAGGTCAATGGTCGGCAAACTCATTAGTCAACAGAGCCAAATATCAACAGTACTTCTTCAAAATAGACTCGCCCAGGCTCAAAACCGACTTCTGTGCATGGGCCACGAAGTTTCAATCGCACTGTACGTGCGCACCCGCACGTGGTATTTTGTGAAAAGCCACACTCAAGGGGCCAAAGAGCTGCATGTGGCTCACGAGCCGCAGTTTGCTGACCACAGAGTTAGGTTGTTTGATAAACGATGGATTTAGACTGAAGAAGGAAAGGCATGAGTGGGCATGGTAGGCTACAACTATCTTTGAAACTCTGAAGGATGGCCCAGCCGGTGTGGCTCAGTGGTTGAGGGTTGACCCATGAACCAAGAGGTTGCTGGTTTGCTTCCTGGTCAGGGCACATGCCCGAGTTGCAGGCTCAATCCCAGGAGGGGGTGTACAGGAGGTATTAATGTTTCTATCGCTCCCTCTCCCTTCCTCTCTAAAAAAAAAAAAAATCAATAAAAACGTATTTTAAAAAATATTTTTTAAAAACCTGGTTTGATTTTGTATTGGAGGGGAAGGGGTGGAGGTGTTTATCGTGACTCCAGAGAACACAGTTTACAATGCTGGCTGGAAACGATCGGAAAATTCATTTTGGCTTAATGTAAGGAAAGTTTACCTAAAGCCTAGAGCTGCCCAGAAATGCATGAGCTGCCCCTCGAGGGATGAGTTCCCCGTCCCCGGAGGTAAGCAAGCAGCATCCGCACCATCCTGCTGGCCATGCTGCAGAACGGATGGCGACCCCCAATGGAAGGTGTGCCTGCACGATTTCCAGTGTCCCTTCTCATGGTAACGCTTTGAGATCCTGTGCAACATGGAGTAACTTTATTTTGAAAACTACAAGCACTTCATTTTAATTTGGGGGTTCCTCGCACGTGGGACTTTCTGTGGAGCAGGAGGAAAAATGTTCTGAGAACCCTCCCTTCCTTGCTGTCTCTCAAAAACCATCACAGGCACCTGGGTGTTTCCTCCGTTACCCTGGGGAGCAGGGCCCCCTGCCTCACAGATACCCTGAAGTTGTACCCGTTCCTGAGGTCCCGGAAGGCACATACTGTCCTTCCCCGGGCCTGTGGTTCGTGTTTAGAAGGTGTTTGTTGCTCATGTTTAGAAGATACTCTAAGGTCTTAATTAATCCTTATTTCCCTTCCTCAGCTGGAAGAGGCAGGAACTAAGTGCCAACAGATGCATTAACCTGCCCTCGGGGAAAGGCGCCTGGCTCCCAGGGAGGCTGAAATCACCCAGGTGATGTGGGACCGCTGTTGGCTCTGGAGCCAGCCCCCTGCCTGCTGTTCTGGATGCGAGCTTGGCTATGGCCCCTCCAGACAGAGCCTTGGAGCCGCTCAGAAGGCACCCTCGTCTCCCGGGGTCCCCGTGGCCACGGCCTGACCTTCCGCTCAGCCTTTCGGTGGGCGCTTGTCTCCAGCCCACGTGCTGGGCCAGACCCTACACACGGCCACCGCCTCCTGGAACTCACCAGAACTCAAGCAGCTCCCCAGCATCCAGGCCTCCTCTTGGGAGGGCAGGATGGGCCCTGCCAAAGGGCGGGAGGGCGGGCCTGGGCGTCGGTGCCCTTTACTCTGGAGCCGATCCTGCAGGCTCTGGGCGGAGGGTTCACACCGCACAGGCACAGCTGGCTTCCCTCCCCGCAGAGCCAGGAACCCCTGGGAGGTTTGCAAAACCGAGCCAGAGTGCAGAGAGGACAGGGGTGCCCTCCCTGCCACCTCTGACACATCGTCCCCCTTTCTCATGCGCATTAAGCCCCGCGTGGCGAACACCACTGCATTTTCCCCAGCGGCATTTCCTCGGCCCAGAGCCCAGGTGCTGTGACTCGCTGCTCACAGGGCCCTGTCCTCGCCCCATGTCCTGGTGTCCCTGTGACGAGGGCCCTCCATGGAAGAGGAGAGACACTGAAAGATTCTCAGTGGCTCTGGAGACAGAAGTGAACAGGGAGATGGACGGAACATCTTCCCCAGCTCCTGTCTCCAAAATGCAGCCGTTTTTTAATTCCCCCTCCCCACCCCACCCCACCCGCCACCACCAGACCCAGGAAGGAGGTTCGGCTCGATCCACGTCCTGGATTGGCTGCTAACAGCCCTTACCAGCGGGTCCAAGGCTCTAGAGGAATCCTGTGCCTCGTGGCCGTCGTCTCTGGGCGTCCCCATCGCCCTGGCATCGGGCTCCTTCCAACCCTGTTTGACTCAACCTTGACCGGAGCCTGATTGATGCTCAAGCCCTGGATGAATCCTCTCTTTGACTTTTGCTAACTTATAAGAGACCACCCTGGGTTCTGGACCAAATGCTAAGTGCAGCATCACCCCCCAGGCCCCCAGGTGAGTGTAGTCAGGAAGTCTCTAAAAAGGACTCATTGGCAAGTGGATGGCGACCCCACCTGGGCGGCTCGGCTGGGCGGCTGGGATGGTGAAGCGCGTCCCGTTACGCCGCTGTTTGACCTGGTTCACATTTGGCCGGGGCCGGAGCATGGGCGGCAGGCCCGACTCAGCTGTGTCCTCTGGCCTCCGCACAACATCTTTGTCATGCAGCTTGGCAAGGGACCGCTGAATTCTTTCTGTTACTTCATAGTGGCTGGGGAAGGGGGGAGCTGAGGCTGGTCCGTCTGGAAGAACAGGCTGAGGCTGATGAGGTAGGATGTCAGTGTCGGTGGGGATCTGACGTGCAGGGAGAGGCGAGGGGGCTGGTGATGGTCTGGCTACCTCCCTGACGGTCAAAGTCTCAAAGACCCACACAGACGGAAGACTTTAGCTCAGCCGATGTGCCCAGGCCAGCCTGCTTACGCCTGCAGACTGCTTATGTCTTGGTGCTGGTGAATTCCCCGAGGGCGGGGACCACATCGTGTCTTTATTTGCAGTCCCTCACGTAACCCTGCACGGAACTTGGCCCGTCGTCGTCGACAGACTAGCTCGACGGTCAAGCGGGTGCAGCCTGGAGCCGGGCCGCCTGGGTTCGAATCCCCACTCTGACACGTACCCTTGCAACTTGGGCTGGTTCAGTGCCCTCTCAGTGCCTCGGAGTGTGCTCACCTGTGACGTGGAGATAACACCAGCGGCTGCTTCATGGGGAGGATTAAGTGAGAGGAGTGGTTAGAGTGGCGGCACATCCGCTGTTGCTCTCAGGGATATCGGGGGACATCGGTTGAATGAATGACTGAAATTCAGATGGAATTCTACTGTAGGCGATCTAAGCTTTTAGTTCTGGGCTTTTTATCTTTAGTGCTTAACGTCACCCCGGTATTTGTCAACTAGTTCACACAGTAAGTTTTGAACTTATTTAAGTCATGTGACCAAGACAGCTCAGAAGGAACCAACGGGTATATGGGGGACTCTCCCAGGAGGCAGTTAGCTGGGCCATCAGAGGCTGCAGTTCTTTGCAGTTGCTGTGGCTCAGCTCCTCTTGTGACCAGGGGCCGCATCGGGCAGATGGTCCCTCAGAGTCCAAGCAGCCACCTGGGGCCACAGACCAGCATGCAGCCCAGGGCACTTCCAGTTCTCCTTGGGCAGTGGTCGGCAAACTCATTAGTCAACAGAGCCAAATATCAACAGTACAACGATTGAAATTTCTTTTGAGAGCCAAATTTTTTAAACTTAAACTATATAGGTAGGTACATTGTTATTAACTTAATTAGAGTACTCCTAAGGCTTAGGAAGAGCCACACTCAAGAGGCCAAAAAGCTGCAGTTTGCTGACCACTGTCCTTGGGGATTTGGGCCTGCCCTTGGTCTGGCTGGCCCAAGGCTCTGCCGCCTGAGAAAGCTGGCCCAAGTGACAAGAAATCTCAGGCTGTGTCATGTGTCAGGCTGCCCCGGGAAGGGTCTGGGGTGACCATCCTGGGCATCATGTGGAGGGAGATGCGCTGGCAGAGGAGCCCACACTCAGCCCAGACCCTCCCAGCCCCTTCCTCCTCAGGCCCCAGCCCCTCCCCCGCCCCCGCCCTGTGCTGAGCTCACGTGCACAGGCACTGGCCTAGCAGGCCCCTGCCAAGTCCTCGGCTTCCCTCAGCCCCGAGCCGCCCCTGGAACGCAAGCAAGATGATCCCCGGCCCAGCTGTTAGGAATCATTTTGAGGATGAAAACAATTAAACTGGGCAAGAAGCCCACCACCAAATCCCGTCCCTTCCTTTGCACCCTCAGCCCATTGTTCTCCTTTATCCCGTTCCTGGTCACCTTTCCATCCACCCACAGGCCCGTTGAGCACAGCAGCCAACAAAGCACTAGTTGCAAAGGCCCCCGCTCAGTCTTGTGGATTCGGACACCCTGGGGTGCTGGGGAAAAGGGTAAATGGATTCTGGAAGCATCTCTCCCGGGGGAGGCTGGGCCAGATTCAGCCCAAGCCCCAGCCATCTGTGCAAGGCACCGAGTTGCCAGGCAGCATGCTTTCCTGAAGCTGTTCCCCAGCTTCGTGCTGCAGACTCCTGGGAGCTGAGGGTGGCTAAGGAGGGCTGTGCACAGCCTGGCCACCCCCTAGGCAGCCCCACACAGCCTCTGCAGTCCCGGGAGCCCAGCACTGCATCTGAAGAAATTCCCCTGACAGCTTTGGGCCGTCCCTGCAAAGATGGGACCCACTGAAGAAGGATCTGGAGCTGAGGGGTCCTGGGGCTCTGCACCCCAGCTGCGGGGAGGGGTGACAGCCACATCTTTGGTCTCTTCTGGTCCCAATCTCCACGCCACTCCCGAATTCCTCTGGACAGTGTGTTTGTCTCCCTGCAGCCCTGTTCTTTCCCTTGCACGCCCCAGTGTCTAGAACCGTGCCTGGCACACAGCCTCTCAGCAACCTGCCCTGACTGGGACTGACGATGCCCATCTCTGCTGGCATCTCAGGAGGAGCAGCGGGCACCCTTAAGGCTCCAGAGCTGTTCTGTTTCAGTTCCAGAACCACCCCACCCATGTGATTATGGGAAGCGAGTGTGATGAACTATCTTCAAGGTCCTCAGCCTCCCTCCTCCATCCCTGCCTGCCTTTATCCACTGCCCTGCCACCCTGTCACCACAGCTTCTCTCTCCTCCTTCATCCTTTCTTCATACCAAGATGCTCAGATCTGGTCTCACCTCAGTTATTTGCATTAAATATCAAAGTCTTAAACTAAAGAAATAAATCTCTAAGATGACTGTTCTCAGGCATCAACAAGGGTTGCAAAGGCCTGTGTTGGGGAGGGAGTGACAATAGGGACATCCAGGGCCCCAGAAGATGCCCCTTAAACCCAGCTCCCAACTCCTCGAGCAGCCCCACCCAGAGCCCCCCATGTTATCTCTATGGCACTGCGGGGAGTGACTCAGAGCCTGGGCCATGGTTTCCAGCAAGGCCCACGCTGAGTGTGAAAGCTGACGACAGGGGTCCGGGGCAGCTGAAGGAAAGCAGCCCAGAGTGAATTTCTTCTCAGCATATCACCTTACTGCAGCCATTCCCCCCTGTCAGTGAGGGGGGGCCACCCCGCCCACCCTCACAGCTGCCTGGGTGTGGCCTGGGGGAGCCTGGGCTGTGAGAACAGATGATTTCAATTTAAGGCAGCATTCGGGGAGAATACTGTTCCACTTGCTCAGTTTTCTTAGTCCCCCTCCCCCTCCCCAAACTTTGATTCAATCAGTGATGGGTGAGAAAGGCTAGTTTCCATGGCAACACCACTGTGAGAAAGGAAAATCAGCAACACGGAGCAGGCTGGGTTTCTGCCTGGAAGACGGCACTTGGGTGGGGAAAGAAATGGAGCCCAGCAAACCCCGAGGGGGCTCTGAGCCCATTTCCCTAGTGGTTGACCTCCTGTCCCCTGTGGGACCCCGGAAAAGCACGGGACACAGGAAGCCCCAACGACGATGACGCCCAGAGACACACACCTGCTCGCGGCCTGGCTTCCATTAAACCAGCCTCATCTCTTTGGGCTCTTGGCCTGTTGGCCCGTGTTTATTTTCATGGCTGATGTAACCCAACCAGACTGATGAGTCTGGATCTTTCCCTTTTTCTTCTGTTGCTTCCTGTTTAGTTGAACGTGTTCAATATTTCTGTGCATATTCCTTTCCCATCGGAGGCTGCCAAAGAGAACCCCGGCCATGATTCTCTCTTCCAAGCCCATAGCCTGCGCATTGTTCATAGTCAAAGGGTTCAATCCAAAGAGAGAGAGAACCTTTGGGAAAGGTGAAAGGTCTCAGTTCAACCTCTGCACCCTTTTGGGGTTGTCGAAGTTGAGTGCCTAAGGAGACACTATTGGCTGGACTTAGTGTCCCAGCCCATGGCCAGCATGGATGTGCGGGGAAGGTGTTTCTCACAGGCATGCTGCTTTGAACGTTTCCAAGTCCCGGGCTTGAGGATTTGGGATAAAGTGACCCTTGCACTCCTCTGGGGTGCTGGTCCTCCTGGTTTCCTTGGAGACCCATCCCAGCCTAGCTCTGGGTCTGGCCAGAACTAATGGCCCTGGGTTTGGAGAGATCCCCAAACATAATCTCCTCCAAGGCTTTTGCCCTTCACTCAGAACTCCACTGGACCTCTGAAAGTTAATTGAATCCATATGTTTCTAATTCATTTACACTTAACTCATCATCAGACTGTTCCCTTTTTTATGAGTGATTTGTTGTCTTAAGATGCCTTTGCAGCCTTGTTTATAAGTCTTTCTTTTCCCCTGAGGAACAAGATACCCTGTCCTGTCAAGGCACCGGGACAGGGAGCCGTGGTGGTAGAAAGGTAACTTCCGGTCTGAGTTTTGTCTGGTTCCCAAGAAGAAATGCAATGTTTCAGAAGAGCTGATCACTTGAAGTGTCCAAAGATTTCCTTTTGCTCTGAGCATGGGGTTGGGAGGGAATATCCATTCCCTTCTCCCAGGTTGGAAACCAGTGAGTGCGCTCTCTGGATGGTGATGTAAAAATCATTTGAGCAAATCACTTCATTTCTTTTCTCCTCAAATCCCTCATCTGTAGAGTGGGCATGACCACGCTCCATGCCCCACAGGGCTGTTGTAGGAATAATGTATCTGAAGCTGCTATAAAAGTGAGTCATAGGGAATTAGCTAACATTCCTTTAAACAGTGCCCAGCCCATGCACTGCTCCGTCCTTTCCTTCAACTGCCAGCCTCTGGTCCACTTAACTCCCTTTAATCCTTCAAGACTCAGTTTAAGCACGACCTATTCTAAAAGCCTACCCTACATACCAGCCCTGACCCCCAAAGAGCAACCCATCAGCTTCTCCTCCGTGTCCCTACAACAACTTATCCATGTCTCTGTGGTCAGACTCATTGCTTGTTAACTGTTTCTTGGTATAACCCGACGTCCCCTTTAAGAAACTGACATCGCCTTGAGGGCACTGAACTGATACTCATCTTGGTGTTTGCAAAGCTCCGGACATAGTCTGACTCATAGAGGTGCTCAACAATGGTATGAAAATGAGGAGATAAAGACAGAAAATGGAACACTTTTTTTTTTTTTAATTCAAGATGAATCCAGTTAATTCTATCTGGCTGTGTTTTTTTTTGTTTTTTGTTTTTTTTAAGAAAGTGAAGCTGGGCTGAAAGTGATTGGTAATCTTTCTCCTTTTGCTCTGAGTACAATTAAGTTAACGCAAATCAGAAGGCAACTTCCAAAATCCATGAGCAGCAACACACTCCACTAACTATATCAGCTCCTTTGTTCACACTCTATCTTTTGAGACAAAAGCAGTGTTTCCCAGCTCACAGGGTCGATGCAGTGATAAATATCAAAGTCCTACAAAGCTACTCCTCTCCTTAAGGTGTATCAGGTATATTAGAAAAGAGGGAAGTCCCTTTCCATTTTATGAAGAATTTATCATCAACACTCACACTCTTTCCTGTCTCTCAGTCTACATCCTCTGAACACAGGCTTGGGGAAATAAAAAGTAAGTCCATATAGATTCAGCATCCAGAGGCATTGCATGTTGGATGTAAGAGTCATTGAATGTGGAAAGTAAAGGGTTGTGGGGAGCCGGCACGGCCATGGCATACTCATGCCAGCTCAGCCTGGTTCAGTGACCCTGAGTGGGGGTGGTGAAAGGCTTAAGAAAAGATAGACAAGAGAATGAAAGCTGGGTCTCGGTGGGACGCTGCCCCTCTGATGGACAGCGCGAGCGCCCACAAGCCATGTCTTTAGTTTATAGCAGATGCCACGAGGCAAAGTAAGGGCGTGATCAAGATGTTTACAACATTCTCGTGGGTTTCAGTCCCACTCAACTACATGCACCTGAACTCTATCAAGCCCACATCACTCAGGCACGTGGGGCCACGTGTTCGGACCACAGGCTCAAGCTTACAGCTATAGCTGTTGGCTATCATTGTGCTGGGAGGGCTCAGCCCTCCAAGCTGGGACTTGCACGTGGCCACGAGAGGACTGTGCCCTCTCATTAGTCCAAGGCTTGAACCTGTCCAAACACTGTAGCCGCGCCCCACACGGGGTGACTATACTAGACACTGTGGGTCTTGAGGCATATAAACAAAAATTGGAAAAAAAAATAGCTCCCTTTCAGGGCCGATGGCAGACACACGATTAAGGATATACAATTAACTGCATTACAAAGAAAACTGTAGTCATTTCTGTAACAAAAGAACAAAGTATAAGCAGAAAGGAGGGAAACATTAGTTATGATCAGTATAATCTGGGAAGGGACAGTTCATTTGACCTGAACTTTGAAATGGAGCCAAGGCTTGACAGATAGTGATGGAGAACGGTTACAGGCACAGAGACCAACCTGAGCATAGCTCACAAGGTGGACATGTGCAGAACATATTTTATAAACATCAAACAAGCCAGTGTGGCTGGAGCAGTAGTGTCTCTTGGGAACATGGTGAGAAATAAGGCCAGAAAGGTAGGCTTGAGCTTAAAGAACCAAGATTTTATTCTGTAAGCAATGGGAAACCACTATATTTTATCATGAAATGACTTCATCAGAACCTACAGAACAGAAAGATGGCTTTATTGAATTCAAGCTTTGTTGAATACCTGCTATATTCAAGCAACTATTTTGATTTATAGGAATTCATCTCACCCTCATTTCAATATAATTATAGGGACAGTTATAGTCCATTTTACAGATGACTAAATTGAGGCACAGATAAGATAGGTGACCTGCTCAAGTTCACACCTCCAGCAATTAGTAGAACTGGCATTCAGATCTTGACTTTTAGCTCTAGAACTTATGCTCTTAGTACTGGATTCTCTCACAGGAAAGAAGCAGGTGACTCAGTTAGAAGCTATTTCAGTATCCATATGGAAAGGTCTGAGGGCCAGAATGGGATCAGAGATTTCAAAATAGAAAGAACAGATGGGAGTGATGCAATAGAGGCACCATCCCCAATTTGACGTGGGGTAGGGGATAGCGAGGGAGAGAAAGGAGTCAGAGAAGACATTCTGGTTTGGGATTCGACCCACAAGAAGCAAAGCACGTTTTGTGGAGGAGGTGAAGAGTTCAGTTTTGGACATGTGGAACAAGGCACTCATGTGTAAATATCCTGCAAAAGTTGGAAGTGTGGGCTGGAGAAAGTTTGGAGCTACAGATGTTGAAACACTGAGGGGATCATTGAAGCCAGAGTGGGTCATATCATCAAGTGTCATTGAGGCATTGGAGCACAAACTGCTTTTTTTACATACTTAGGTTGTTGATTTCAGGTCTTCTTTTTATTTTTTATAGAATATATTTTATTAATTTTTAAATTTGAAAGTATTACAGATGTCTCTTTTTTCCCCCTCCTGTCCCCTCCCCAGGCCTTCACCCTACTATTGTCTTTGTCCATGGGTTAGCATATCCTATATAATAAAAGGCTAATATGCAAATCGACCGAACGGTGGAATGACCAGTCACTATGACCCGCACTGACCACCAGGGGACAGACGCTCAATGCAGGAGCTGCCCCCTGGTAGTCAATGAGCTCCCACAGGGGGAGTGCTGCTCTGCCAGAAGCTCTGAGCCAGGCTCATAGCTGGCCAATGCAGCAGTGGTGGTGGGAGCCTCTCCCGCCTCTGCAGCAGCGCTAAGGATGTCCCACAGCCGGCTTAGGCCCTGCAGGGAGCGGGCCTAGGCCGTCAGTCGGACATACCCGAGGGCTCCCGGACTACGAGAGTCCCCCCCTCCCCCCCAGTGCATGAATCTCGTGCACTGGGCCTCTAGGATGCATATAAATTCTTTGGTTGATCTCTTCCCTCCTCCATCCCTTCCCTCTGAGAATCCTCAGTCTGTCCCATGCTTCCATGTCTCTGGATCTATTTTGTTTGTCAGATTATTTTATTCACTAGATTCCACATATAAGTGAGATCATAAGCATTTACAGCTATCAATTTCCCTCTTATCACTGCTTTCACTGCATCCCATAAGTTTTGGTATATTGTATTTTCATTTTCATTTTCCAATTCCCCTTGTGATTTATGATTTGACCCATTGGTTATTTAATTTCCACACATTTGTGGATTTCCCAATTTCCCTTCTGCTATTGATTTTTAGTTTCATTCCATTGTGGTTGGCAAAGACACTTTGTATGATTTCAATCTTTTAAAATTTGTTTAGACTTGTTTTTGGCCTAACATATGGTCTATCCTGGAGAATGTTCCATGTGCAGTTGAGAAAAATGTGTGTTGTGCTGTTGTTGGGCGGAGTGTTCTGTATATGTCTCTGTATAGATTTAACTGGTTTCTAGATTTGTTCCTTATTGATTCTGTGTTTCCTTATTCATCTTCTGGTTGTCTTGTCAATTATTAAAAGGTTGGTATTGAAGTGTTTTTTGTCTGTTATTAGGACAGCCACCTCGGCTCTCTTTTGGTTACTATTTGCATGGAATATCGTTTTCCATGTCACTTTCAACCTCTCTGTGTCCTCAGTGCTAAAATTTGTTTCTTATAGGCCTCATAGAGTTGGATCATGCTTTTTTATACATTCTGTTGATCTATGCCTTTTGATTGGAAAATTTAAGCCATTTACAGTTAAAGTAATTGGCAATGGGGAAGGACTTACTAATGCCATTTTGTTATTTGCTGCATGTCTTATAGTTTTTCTGTCCCTCATTTCTTCTATTACTGTCTTCCTTTGTGTTTTGTTGATTATTTCTAGTGACATATTTTATTTCCCTTCTCCTTTCCTTTTGTGTATGTTCTTTTCCTTATAATTATTGTGGGGATTACATATAACCACTCTAAATTTATAGCAATCTATTTTGAATTGATACAAACTGATTTCATCTACATACAAAATCTATTATACTCTTTTATAACTCCACTAGAGGCCGGATGTATGAAATTCGTGCAAGGGCCTTGGCCCCGGGCCCTGCCCGCTGCTGCCACGGCCAGGGGCCTCTGCCACCTCTGCCTCAGCCCCCGCCTGCTGTGGCTTTGTCTGGAAGGAAGGACGTCTGGAAGGACATCTGGTCTAATTAGCATATTATGCTTTTATTATTATAGAATCCCCCAAATTTATGTTATTGAGGTAAGAAATTACATCTTTATGTATATATTGTGTACCCATTAACACAGATTTATAATTATTTTTATGCATTGTCTTTTAAATCCTGTTAAAATTAAAATTAAGGTTATAAAACAAAATTAGAATAATACTGGCTTTCATATTCATCCAATTGTTTACTTTTACCAGAGATTATATCTTCATAGGGCTTTGAGTTATTACAGCATCCTTGTATTTCAACTTGAAGGACTCAAGTTAGTATTTCTTATAGGGCACAACAGAATTCCCTCAGTTTTTGCTTATCTGGGGATGCCTACATTTTTCTCTCATTTTGAAGGACAGTATTACTGGACACAGAATTCCCACTTGACAATATTTTTTCTTTCAGCAATTTAATTACATTATCCCAATGCATTTCAGCCTCCAAGTTTTCTGATGAGGAATTGGTTGGTCATCTTACTGATCCCTTGTATGAGGAGTCACTTTTCTCTTGCTGCTTTCAAGATTCTTTCTTTGTCTTTGCCTCTCAACAGTTTGATTATAATGTATCTCAATTTGGGGTTTTGTTTGTTTGTTTGTTTTATCCTAATTAGAATTCATTGAATTCCTTAAATTTGTAAATTCATGTCTTTCTTTAAATTTGAGAAGTTTTCAGCCATTATTTTTTCCAAATAAGCTCTCTGACTTGTTCTCTGTTCTCCTTCTGAAACTTCTATAGTACATGTATTGATCTACTTTATGGTATTCCATATGTCTCTTAATCTCTTTCCGCTTTCCTTTATTCTTTTTTGTTCTGCTCCTCAGATTCAATAATTACAAATGTCCTGGCTTTAGGTTCATCGATTTTTTAAATTCTTTCTGCTCAAGTCTGTTATTGAACTCCTCTCATTAATTTTTTTTAATTCAACTATTGTATTTTTTAACCTCCAGAATTTCTGTTTGGTTCCTTTATATAATGCCTATCTTTATGTTGACATTTCATTTTGTTTAGATATTATTTTTTATTTATCTTAGTTCTTTGTTCATATTTTCCTTTAACTCTTAGAAAATACTTAAGACAACTTTTTTCTCATAAATGCAAAAAATAGACTGGTTTTTGCCAGAAGCAGAGGGTGAGGTGTAGATGACATAGGTAAAGGTGGTCAAAGGTACAAACTTACAGCTATAAAATAAATAAGTCCTGGAGATTTCATGTACAGCATGGTCACTGTATTTAATAATATTGTATTATATATTTGAAAGTTGCTAAAAGAGTAGATATTAAAAACTCTCATCACAAGAAAAATATGTAACTATGTGTGGTGATAAATGTTAACTAGAGTTATCAGTAATCATTTTGCAATGTATATATATATCAAATCTTATATTATTTACCTAAAACTACTATAATGTTATATGTTCATTATATCTCAATATCAAATCAAATCAAGTCTTTGGTACACACATTGGATCACCTTACTAAAATTTTAGAAATTCTGAATTCCAAAACACAGTTGGTCCCAAGAATCAGATAAGGGATGTGGACCTATATTAAAAGCAGTTATCTCTGAGTACTGGAATTATATACTTTGTTTCTTTGTACTTTTCTGGGTTTTCAATACTTTTTACATAGTACATATATTACTCTTATAATTATAAAAGTATCTCAATAAAATTTCTGTTCATCACAGATCTTGCAGGACATCCATCTATTTCTACTATTTTAATAGTTAATCCATTACATATGCTTGAAAGAAATAAAATGCAATTCTCTAGAAATTATACTATAAATCAGTCTTTTCCCCAATAGAAGCTTTCTTTCACTTTAATTATTCCAAGCAGGGATAGAGAATTGCATCCGAAATTTTCTCCACTGGCCATTTATTTCCTTTAAGGAATAACTTGAAGCCAGCATGTTGATGTAAAGGGAATTCATGTTATCAGGTGACAATGGCAAACTTTTCTGGCAAAGCAAAACAGAATGAGCGGGTACTCCTAGGGGCCTAAGGAAAAAAAAAAAAGACTCAGTTTCTATGAAAGCAAAGCCTGAGACAGGACCCTAGTACAGGTAGTGTATTTGGGAGGTTGCAGAAATGATGGAAGAGAGAGTGAGAAACAGAAGAAGAAAAAGCCCACATAAGAACGTTGCATCAATACTGCTATTGTGGACATTGGGGGCTCAATTCTGTTGGATTTGCCCCAAAACATGCAATCATTCACTCTCAGGAAAGCTAGGAGGCCAGAGTATTTATTTATTGTAAGGAGTTGCCTGGGGGCACTAACTCCTCTCCTGACTTCTCAGGGCGGCCATCCTGGGTCTAGTGGGCTCCTACCTGTCTCAGAGGGATTACACTGCAGGTGGGGCAGTGGTGAGCTCTGACGTTGGTCCAGGTATATGTGCTTGGCTAATGTGGTGCTCTCTGACAACTGGGAATGCTGATGTGGGGGGTGGGGGGGGCAAGGTCAAAGGTGTGGATAGCATGGCAGTCATGCTTCGGCCTTATAAGTATGCGTGTGCTGTTCTACCAAACAGAACTTATCAGTCTAAATGCAGACTCTCATCTCTTCTATCCCCCCCTTTCTTCCCCCCCTCTCCTTTTTTCCTTGTCACATTTCATCCATTTAAAAAGATTGTTAGTGCTATCACAATATAAAAGTAAGGCCATGCTTTTCCAAGCCACTGCTGTTATAGAAGCTGTCCCCTGTTTTCCTAGTGGCTGGTAATCAGAGATATAGATCTCAATCCCAAGGGAAAGTTCTTCCTATATTCTTGGGCTTCTCGGAGTAACTTTCTGTATGTTGAGGAAGAAGGGGGCTGGGGGGCCCCCAACAGCTGTGGTTCTGATTGGTTGACTGCCCTGGCTTGCATTAGCTTCTCTATGGGAAATGCAATACAAAGGAGGTGCCCAGGAACCCTGCACGCAATGTGCAGCCATTCATTCTGACTCTTTTCCCGTAGGATTTCTTTTGGCTGAACAGCAAGCTCTCTGGGCTCTGCGGCTAGAGAACATCACTAAGATAACATAAACCCTGGGCAGCTGCTGGAAGCTGGAGATAGCGCGTGGTGCACAGCTGTGCGGGGTTTGACCTTCAGGGAAAAGCAACACCACCGTAGGCTGGTTTCCACTTGGATTTAGTGCAAATGAGGCATCATAACAATTAAACGGATGTACTTGGAAGGGAAGGGAATTGCAAAGGCTTTTCATCTGGAGTAAGGAGAGGAGAAAAGAAATGTCATGAATGACAGCAGAGAGAATCTGCCCTAGGATGGAAAAGAGGTATAAACTCGCCGAAACCGGTTTGGCTCATTGGATAGAGCATCGGCCTGCGGACTGAAAAGTCCCAGGTTCGATTCCGGTCAAGGGCATGTACCTGGGTTGCGGGCACATCCCCAGTGGGAGATGTGCAGGAGGCAGCTGATCGATGTTTCTCTC
This sequence comes from Myotis lucifugus, assembly GCF_000147115.1. Lineage (NCBI taxonomy): Eukaryota > Metazoa > Chordata > Mammalia > Chiroptera > Vespertilionidae > Myotis > Myotis lucifugus. The sequence goes on along the minus strand of NW_005871273.1, from coordinate 1,588,060 downwards.
TCATCGATGTTTCTAACTCTCTATCTCTCTCCCTTCCTCTCTGTAAAAAATCAGTAAAATATATTTTTTTTAAAAAAAGAGGTATAAACTCATTTGAGTCACTAGCTTTATGAGAGTAGAACATGCCACTGTGCCGGATGTGATTCTGTTCTGTTTAAGGAGCCCACCCCACTGGAACATGAAAAACCTTGCATTTGTACAAGCGTGGCCAAGGGAAAGGAGAGGGGTGGAGGAGAGAGGTTCTGCTCTTAAGACAACTGCAGACACTGGGTTACACAGCGCGGGGTGCTTGCTCGTGTTGGATGTTTAGTGGTAAACATCTTGGTTAAGATGTTCTGGGAAAGGTTGTCAGGACTCGAGGCTTTAAATCTCGGGGGAAGAGCTTTTTTGAAAGATCACTTGACATTCCCTAGAGACTGCTTGTATCAGTATAATAAAAAGAACAAAAAATAATCCATGCAAGAACATTAATCATAGGAGGTTGGAAAGGCAAACACATTTGTGGCCGGAGACAGCTGCAGATAAATTTTGGTTGCCTTCCTTAAGCAATGCCAGCTGTAGGTCTCCAACTTGCTTTCTCAAACCATGATGGACTCTAAGAGAAGAAAGGGGAGGAAAGATACCCCCCTTCCCCGAAAGACTCTAAGTGCGTCTGGGTTAAGGCAATTATAGTTTATTCATTTCCTCTTCGGATCACTATGGTAATTTGGGGCTCATAGTAGTGGCATAATAGATGTTTGTTCAACTCATTATCTCCGTAGTCCAAATTCTATTTGGATTAAAGAAATTAAATTATGTCCACTCTTACTACTGAAGTTGAATTCTGTGACTTCATTCAGCTTTCCTGGTGTGTTTAGAAATAGTTTCTAAGAAAAGTTGGCCCAAAAGCCTTACACAGTGGACATGTATACCTTAGAGCTTCACGATAGAAAGTATGAGCGTTGGAGTCAGATCTGAGTTTCTGGCTCCACCATTTACTAGTTGTTTGATTGTGAAAAAATTGTTTAGCCTTTTTAAAGCTCGGTTTCTTTCATTATAAAATGGCTATAATAAGTGTATGTAACCTATAGAATTATGGAGACAAGATAATGCTCATAGAATACTTAGTATTTTGCACAGAGAAAGCAATCGATGTTAAAATTGATCATCAGTAGCCACCCCCCCCTCCTCCTCCTCAGCATCATCATCTAGAACAGGGGTGGGTAAACTATGGCCCACCACCAGTTTTTATAAATAAAGTTTTATTGGAACATAGCCATGCCCATTTGTTTACATATTTTCCATGGCACCTTTCATGCTACAAGCGCAGAGTTAACTAATTGTGACAGCTGGCAAAGCCTAAAATATTTACCATCTGGTCCTTTGCAGAAAAAGTTTGCTATCCCTGATCTAGAAACAAGAAAATCCGGAAAGGTGTTTATGCTTTTGTTGAGCTTTAATGGCCAGGAAATCATAGCTTTGATTGGAAGAAACTAGATGAATGAACCCATAAAGCAACAGAAGATTATGTTTTTCTCAGAGGTTTTCAAAATATATGAAGAGGCAGAGATGAACAAATACTAAGTGGGAAAGGTGGGTATTTTGTACCCCAACACTTTACCCAAAGAGAAAACAGAGGTAGAATCTTTCCATTAAAAAAAATAATAAAAGGTCACAAAAGCAAGCAGAGAATTCCCAAGTTAGAAAACAGTGATATCCATGGCCTTTGAGTGGGTCTTATTTTACTAAAGTAGAAATTCTTGTTTCTGAGTCCAAAGACGTAGTAAAGTGAAGGTCATATATATAGCAGGGAAGTATTTGCACACAATAATGACATAGTATTTGTTCTCAGTAATCTTTCATTTCTTCTTTAAATCTGCGAGTTAACACAGGCAGATTCAGAGTTCGGTGGAATTCCTGGTCTTCTAAAATCTCCTTTTTAGACTCACAGGAGAGAAAACAATCTTCAAACTCTCTTGGGAGAAAGGAGTGACTAAAGTTGGAAAGTTAGCCACAGATTGGAAAGAGAATTAAAAAGGACCAAAAATACAACACCTCAAAGTTAGATCAATGCTGCTCTGGTAAGATCAGCTGAAGGAACAGAGAAAGAGGGGGACTTGGCCAGGGAGAGGGTTCGGTATGATTCAAAATGAGAGGCCGGGCCAAGAAGGACCACCAGGACAGGGGTGGGGTTGGAAGCAAGAAACTGGCCAGCCTCAGCCTGCCAGCACCTTTCCCTGGGGAGGTGTGGCTGGGGAGCCACACAAGAGCAGAGCCGGGTTCCACCTGCCTTGAATGCAAATGTGTGTCTTCTAGCCTGAGAGGCTGTGTTCCCATTGATCCTCCAGAAGGAATGATGGGTCTCCATTGGTGCCCTGAAATTCTGCTTATCTTTTCAAACTACCCCACATAATCCCCACTTTCAACGGTGAAGGACGTGCATAAACAGAGAGCAGGGACTTGGGCCGCTGTAGGGTTGGAAGTGGTGTAGAAAGAGAAGTCCCCAGTGTCTGGACCGGGGCTGTGAGGTGATGCAGGGTAGACATCAGTTCTAGATCTTCCCCCAGAACTAAGACTGTGGGGGAACATGCCCTGTGGGCACATGGTAATTGTTGGGAAGTCATTAAGCAATTGACACCCACAACTGTTGAGTATTTCCCTTCTGTCTCTGAGGTTGTCTCTGAGGTTGTCCTGAGATATATACTAGTGATCACATGAAGCTGAGAACAGTGCCCGCACTCACGTGTTCCATGCATGGTAGCTATTATATTTTTTAAAATACAGAGAGGAAGGGAAAGGGATAGAGAGTTAGAAACATCAATGAGAGAGAGAAGCATCGATCAGCTGCCTCCTGCACACCCCCTATTGGGGATGTGCCCGCAACCAAGGTACATGCCCTTGACCGGAATCAAACCTGGGACCCTTCAGTCCCCAGGCCGACGCTCTATCCACTGAGCCAAACCAGTCAGGGCCATGGTAGCTATTATTATGTTCATTGTTGAGACCAAACTAAACATTTGGGGTTTTGCTGTTCGGTGAACCATTCTATTTGTTTCCTCACAACAAAGAAGCAGAAAGTCACCTAGTCTGAAAAGTCAGTGTAGCTTTCAAAATTCTCATGCCTGTTAAATCCTCATCCCAATCGACCCCTTTCCCACATTCTGTGATGAACTCCTCACGTGGCAATTTGCAGGAGCCACTGTCTAGGGCCCTTCATGAACTAGACCTGGGCTGCCCCAATCAGCTTTTGTTCCTAGCTCCTGAACGAATGTTCCAAAACTCCCCACTGATGAACCCTATCACCGGCCATTTCCTAGAAACACTATGCTTGTTCTTTTGTACATTTACAAGACAAAAGAAATGCAAACATTTAAGTCGTGATGTATTTTTAAAGGCATAATGGGGTTAGTTCGGGTAAAATAACCCATTTCACATCATCTGCAGAAGAAATCTAGTATGTTTTGAAGTTCATTGGGGAACCAGAGAATATTCGATTTCACAAGAGTATTAAGTTTTTATTGAATTACGTCTTTATTCAAGGCACTTTGGTTCATCTACTGAAAGTGGACGTTTAACCCGGTGATCTTTGGGCTAGTAAAATTGAAACCATAATGAGAATCTTTGGATGAATCGTTTCTTTCAACAAAGACTCTGTTGGGCCTTGAAGACCGCCAGATATTGGATGTTCCCCAAAGACGGGCTATTGTTTTCTACAAATAACCAAAACAAGCTTGCCCAGGGCCCTTCAGTGGCCCGACTGCAGTGCCATGAATGATGGAAGAGGACTCAGAACACCAGGTTCTGGTTCTGGTTTTGCTGCTAACAGCTAAAGCTCCCAAACTTCTCTGGGATTGTTTTCTCTTCTGCTAAAATAAGGGAATAAAACAAAATGCTGATCTGACATCAAACTAGTTACTTAAAGCTCTCCAGGGAGACTGTTCAAATACACATTCCTTAGCCTAAATCTGGAAACAGCTTAACTGTCCATCAGTAGGGGACTGGTTAAATAAGTTATGGCATATCCAAGCATAAGTGCCTTTTAAAAAGCATGTGCTGATACAGAAAGATCCCTAAGTCATATTATTATGTGAAGAAAAAGCAAAGTGCAGAGCAATGTGCATGGCGAACTTCCTCTTGTGTAAGTAAGAATGCAACTATGCGGCATAGTCTTGCTTTTTACTTTTGTTTACTGAAGGATATGCAGGGAACTCTTAATAGTATTTATCTTTGTAAACTTTAATAGCTCTATACATTAAGATATTACTAATAACACTGATAACTTTATCAGTTAAGGGCTGAATCACCTCGCCTGCTCTGATATCTTGTTCCCTTAGTGCCCTTGAACATGTATCTAGTAATGCATTATAATAATTAGCTAGCTGGGTATCGTGGGAAGAACTCTGAGCAGTAAATGGATCTGAGTTTAAATCATATATGAATTGAATAATCCTGTGAAAGTAACTTCACTTCTCTGGATTTTAGTGTTCTCATCTTTTATTAAAAATATATGGTTTTGCCGAAACCGGTTTGGCTCAGTGGATAGAGCGTCGGCCTGCGGACTGAAAGGTCCCAGGTTCGATTCCGGTCAAGGGCATGTACCTGGGTTGCGGGCACATCCCCAGTAGGAGATGTGCAGGAGGCAGCTGATCGATGTTTCTCTCCCATCGATGTTTCTAACTCTCTATCTCTCTCCCTT
>NW_005871273.1:1506101-1583285 GCF_000147115.1 Myotis lucifugus | reverse complement strand
TATATATATATATATATATATATAAAATATGGTTTTATTGATTTCAGAGAGAGGAAGGGAGAAGGGGAAAGAGACAGAAACATCAATGATAAGAGAATCATTGATTGGCTGCTTCCTGCACACCCCCTACTGGGGATTGAGCCTGCAACCCAGCCATGTGCCCTGACCAGGAATCAAACCGTTACCTCCTGGTTCCTGGGTTGATGCTCAACCACTGAGTCACACCAGCTGGGACGTTCTCATCTTTTAAATGGGTTAGTAGGAAGAGCAATACAATTTGGATCCATTTCAATTTGCACATAGTTTTTATAATCTACCTCGGGAGACACAGACACACAGAGACACACTCAAACAGAAAAATGAATACAGAACAGGCCCTAACTCAGCAAATACTTTTAAGCACTTTCTTTGCTACCACTTTTCTATGGGAATTGAGAAGAAATAACGTGTCCTTGAGAAATGCTAGGATCACATATGAAAGGTGAACCATACTTGCATGAAGCAACTAGAGCAGCGGTTCTCAACCTGTGGGTCGAGACCCCTTTGACGGTCAAATGACCCTTTCACAGGGGTCGCCTAAGACCATCCTGCATATCAGATATTTACATGACGATTCATAATAGTAGCAATATTACAGTTATCAAGTAGCAATGAAAATAATTTTATGGTTGGGTCACAACATGGGGAACTGTATTTAAAGGGCCAGAAGGTTGAGAACCACTGAACTAGAGAATAATAAGAGGCCACATATGAACAACACTGGGTTCCTCTCCTTGCTGTGGAGCTCACTTTAAAATGTTTGTTCTACTGAAATTCAAGAAAACCAGACTCAGCAATACAGGTAAAACCCAAGTCCTTGGCCACATTAGCACTGGTCTGTGAAATAAAGGCTTAGACAGATGATTACCACCTTCCTTGGCAGTAAAGTGAAGCGAAGAGAAATGAAGTTACTTTCACAGGATTATTCAACTCGTATATGACCAAATTCTGTGATTCTACAATCTCTGAAAGTAGGTCCAGACTGAAGAAATACTGCCCCTGACATTAATTTTTCCCTGTTCACTAGAATCTCCCTTTCCAATCTAGGACTTTACAACCCCATCTAGCGCCTGTGCACAAAAATCCCCCAAGGATAAAGCCAGAGAGAAGGCCCTCCATTACGTCACCCCACGGTCTCTCTTGGCTCCGCCCTGTCTGGGCCATGCAGTGGGAGAGGGAACTTGGCTGAGGGCACCCAGGTGGCAGACTGGCCTGCCTGGTCACAAAGGCCCCAGTGAGTGTGAGGAGCAGCACATGACGGGGATTCTGGGCAGGTCAGACTTGACGCCTAACTTGACCCCATTGGCAGCCAGAGTCTGATAAAGGCGTGATTGAGCTGGGATGTCTCCTGACAGCTTAACGGATGGCTATAATTAGGGGGCCTGAACTGAGGGTGCGGGGACACACAGATCCCATTGTAGGGAGGCCAAATGCTAGAAAGGTCAAGGCCAAAAAAACGGTATGAAAGCAGCTCAAAGTTTTCCAACATGTAGGAGGAGGGAGTCTGCAGGGAAGTGGGTTGACTGAGCATGACCGGGGATTCCCATTCGCTATGGGTTCCTGGCCCCAGAACTGTCATCGATGGTGGCTCTTTGGAGTGGAGCTTGGAGCCTTCAAGTTGTGGCAGCGGTTCTCAACCTGTGGGTCGCGACCCCTTTGGCGGTCGAACGACCCTTTCACAGGGGTCGCCTAAGACCATCCTGCATATCAGATATTTACATGACGATTCATAACAGTAGCAACATTACAGTGATGAAGTAGCAACGAAAATAATTTTATGGTTGGGGTCACAACATGAGGAACTGTATTTAAAGGGCCAGAAGGTTGAGAACCACTGAGTTGTGGCTTCAGGGACTAATTCCATAAAGGTGGAGTAGAAAAAGTGAGAGGTTATCCGCGGAAGGTCTCAGAAGGCAGCTGCCTCTTTTTTTTCTTCTCCGAGACCCACCTCCCCCATGAATAATAATAATAACAATGATAACAATAACCAAAACATGTGCATAGACTTTTCAGGTTAATTCTAATCCAATATTTGTCAGGTCTGTTTATGCTTCATTGTCGAAGTGATGATTAATGAAAGTGGCTCTAAGCCCAAGATGCTTTCTGAGACTTTTTTTTAGGCCTTTTTCTTAGAAGCAAGAAGTCACAGTGTGCCAGCCATAATAAGATCCAACTTAAGATGATCAAAAATACAGTGAGTAATGGCAACAATGTTCTCATGGAGGAACACAACAGCTCACGATTTGGACAGACACCCAGGGCGTCAGTCACCCTCCCAGCCACGTAGGGGTTACAGGCTGGCCTTTGGAAATGCTCTCACCTGGTCTCACCTCGCACGAGTGCCTTTCCTGGTGAGGTTGGCGACGTAGACAACCTGAAGGAGATTCACTAATTCTTCTTGGAAGGGATTGTGGAGGCCGTGGAGTCCAAAGCTTGACTCGTGTCTCCCATAGTCCTGCCGAGTAGCTGACCTCTGCGGCAGGGATCCCGGCGATCAGTTCTACCTGTTGACACGGCCTATTCCAATGTGGGCAGCCACGAGTCAAAAAACAAAAAACTCTCCCTAATATTGAGCAAAACCTGCTTTTTCCTACCTCCACTGATTGGTCCCACTGCACCCCTTGTGGTCATGTTGCACATGACTAAGTCCCGGCTCTATATGTAACCAGGACCGGCTACGTCAGTGGTCGGCAAACTCATTAGTCAGCAGAGCCAAATATCAACAGTACAACGATTGAAATTTCTTTTGAGAGCCAAATTTTTTAAACTTAAACTATATAGGTAGGTACATTGTTATTAACTTAATTAGGGTACTCCTAAGGCTTAGGAAGAGCCACACTCAAGGGGCCAAAGAGCCGCATGTGGCTCGCGAGCTCAGTTTGCTGACCACGGGGCTACGTGATTTTCAGGGCCCAGTGCACAAGGAAAATAGGGGGTCCCTTGTTAAAAATTATTAAAGATTTTGCCCAGCTGGCGTGGCTCAGTGGGTTGAGCATCAACCTATGAACCTGGAGGTCACGGTACGATTCCCAGTCAGGGCGTCAGCCAAGTAAAAGAAGGGCCTGAGGAAGACAGGAGGGAACTGTCCAGGAAGAGGGGACAAGTGGGCAAAGGCATTTATTTCCTCTGGGGAAGTGTAAGTCCTGAGTGTAGCGGAAGGTGCCAGTGCAATAAACGGCCAAACCTGCAGAGGTATTTTTATGAGTTTATTTGAACCAAACTGACAACTGCCGGGAAGCAAAATCTCAACAGGGTGAGAAAATGCTCCAGAAAATGGCAGTTTTGCAGCTGGTGGCAGTTTTGCAACTTGTTTTGTGGGAGGCAGTTAGACAGACATGAGCAGAGCAAGGCCCATGGGCCAGGTACAGAGGTCACCAGGACAGAAAGCCCCAGGTGCCCGGCAAAGGACAATTATAGGGCGGGACCTCGCCCCCAGGGTGATCTTTTCTCCCCTAGCAGATCTCTGGTGCCGGTCAAGTGTTTTGGAGCCCCTGACCTTTCCTCCCTGGAGATAGCATCTAGATTTCAGTTGTATTTCAGCTCCAGGCCCAGGAAAGCAACAAAACCAAACAAGCAACTGACTGACTTCAGGACCAGCTGCCTTGGATAATGACCCCCTGCCCTGGTGCTGCCCAATCAATCAGGGGAGACGTCACCCTGAAAGGACACACCTGGGAAGCTATTGAGATTTTTTTTACCCCTGGGACCCCTTCCCCCCTAAAATCTCCACCCTTATAACCCTTAGGATGGAGGACCCAATGCGTTCTCCCTCCTGGGAGCACGCCCGAGCCTTTCCCCTCCTCTTTCCTTTCCTCCTGCTCCTCCTCCTCCCCGTCCCCCAGGACACTACCATTTGCTTCCTCACTCCCAAGCTCCAAGGGCCCTTCCTTTGCCTCTATAACTTGTTTCCTCAGCCCATTTCTTTTATGAATTACTTCTACCTCTGTGATTTTTTAAAAAAGGTGTTTTTATTGAATTTAGAGAGAGGAGAAGGGAGAAGGATAGAGAGAGAGAAACGTCTATGAGAAACATCTATCGGCTGCCTCTTGCACGCTCCCACACTGGGGATCAAGCCCACAACCCTGGCATGTGCCCTGACCAGAAATCGAACTGTGACCTCCTGGTTCATGGGTTGACATTCAACCGCTGAGCCACCCTGGCCGGGCTACCTCTGTGATTTTCCACATAAATGTTCACTTATAGTTGGAGTCTTAGCTCTGAATTCTTTCCTAGCCAGAACTCAAGTACCGAGGTTGCACAACCCAGGTCCAGTCTGACCCCACTGGTCTAACATCCAGTCCATTCTTGTGGCCTACAACAGTTTTATACATTAGAATCAAAGGAGGAGGAGGAGGGGGGTGTGACATGGAATCCCTTGGTGACAGATTAGGGAGGCAGGAGAAAGCAGGGCAGGGAAATCTCTGGGATTGGATAAAGAGTAAAACAGAAAAACACACATACTTCTCTTACAGTGGTGGGTACAGGATAGTTGGCATTTACAGCACACAGAGATGGTATTCGGGGAACAAGATAACCATGCGGGGTTCTGTGGTCTCCTGTGCTCTGGTGTGGTGGTCTGGAAAAGAAGATTACCCTGGCATTTCAAAGGAATGTTATCATAGATGCACAGAGACAACAGACAGGCTCACTTAAGATAAAGTCAAGGAAGCTACCGGCCTAGGATCTGACTCCCCACCATGACCTGCTTTAAGGTAGGAATTTTTATGTCCAGACCATCCTCTGTGGTTACTTTCCGTCTCTGAGTTTGTAAGGACACCATGTCGGCTTCTCCTGAGCTTGTCAGGTTTAGTATGGGGCCCCTCTTCCGTCCAGCTCATGTCACGGGCACGCTGGCGTGAGTAAGATTTACAACCTCGAGGACACTGATCTCCGTGAGCCCCCGTCACAGGTCAACCCCACCAGGAGCACAAAGAGCGAGAATCTGTTGTGCCTCTAGGGGCCTCTGCCCACCCGGCACAGGGCCAGGCACTCACGGCAGAAAATCTGTCTGTTCCTTCCCTTGTTCCTTTCACAGACCTATCAGATGGTTTGAAGTTATTCTCACTCAGATGTGTGCACATTCTTTTTCACACTCGGCTGCTTTTCGTGTTCAACTTAAATGTGGGTTCAAAGTATTTTACAAGATTATAAACTAAAGAGACCAAGAAGGTGGGAACGTTCAAAACACATTAGGGCCTCAAATGATACAATGTGGTGTCGTTGTGAAGTCTACAAAGATAGTCTTGTGTTGTCTCTCCTCCTGCTCGGGGTCATCATGACATCGCCTTGTTTTTTTAAGTGAGGTTCTGGATGCTTATTTTGAAGACCTGTGTCTCTTTGAGTTCTGATGCCTTACCTCCCCCTGCCCACAAAGAAGCCCCCTTTCCACCTCTGACCATTGAAACCTCCCTCCCAGGCGACATCATTTTCCCATCTTTTCATTACCCGTGCTTCCATAGGTCTGTGGCTATCTCTCTCCCAACCACTATGGCTCCCAACCCTCCACCCTCGACCCTCCACTGACTCTCAGAAAGGAATACACTTCTCACAGAACGATTTAAGACCAACCTTCAGAAATCCATTCAGGTCCCAGAGCTGTGACAGATACAGCTGCAGGTGACTTGTGTTCTGTCTAGCCCAGCAATGATTCTTGCCAACATATGAGAAGTCTTTATGAGAAGATGGGGCCCCAGGGCTCAGGCCTTCTGGTTGCAAGCAAATAACTACAAACCTTCTACCTGAGTTCTTTGGGGGCCAAACCACTTATAAAGAGGATGCCCTGGAGAGCATTTTGATCCTCATAATTGAGGTGTTTATCCTCTAGAACAGTGGTTCTCAACCTTCCTAATGCCGAGACCCTTTAATACAGTTCCTCGTGTTGTGGTGACCCCCAATTTCATTGTTACAAATTGAACATTATGAAAGCATAGTGATTAATCACAAAAACAATATGTAATTATATATGTGTTTTCCGATGGTCTTAGGCGACCCCTGTGAAGGGTCGTTCGACCCCCAAAGGGGTCGCGACCCACAGGTTGAGAACCGCTGCTCTGGAAGCACAGCCATTCCCGAGCTGCCAGGTTTTCACATAGTCAGCGAGACCTCAATGCCGAGGACATTGTTGAGTTATTAGGCCACTCGTTTGGATGCGTACAGAATAAGATTTTATACAACAGTCTGGGCAGGTGCTGGGCAAGGGGAGAAATCTGTTTTAACCCAAGGAATAGATTTTTTTGGGGGGGGGAAACCGAGGTACCCCGTCAGCAGAGGGTAAGAAATTGCATGCAGGCATGCTTGTTCTGTCCTCGTGGGATTCAGACTTTCAGAGATGTTCGTCACCTCCATGTCGTTTGGAAAGGTGGAGATGGCTCAAGGACCTTCCCGTGTTTAATAGTGAACAGAATCCAGTCTTCTCAAAATTCCTCTGTGGCTTGGTTTATTCATTCCTCTCATCAGCAAACGTTTGTTTACTTGGGCACCAGATACTCAAACGTAAGGGCGAGCCTGCCGTAAGTGGTTTAGACTATCAGAGAGAAGCACATTTTAGGGCTAAACAAATAACTGCAGCACAGGCCACTAAGTGCTGTTATTGAATTAAGCAAAAGGAGCCGAGGCGACACAGACACAAGGGCGTGCCCTGCCCAAGGGATGATGGGTGGTTTCCTGGCCCTTGCTTTGAAGGAGCAGTTTGACACTTTCACCAAGAGGTAGGTGAGAGGGGAGGTGGGGGAGGGAGGGCGTATTTTAGGCAGAGGTAGGGTGACCAACCATCCTGCTTTGCCTGGACCTGAGGGGTTTCCTGGATGCGAGGCTCTATTGCTAAAACCCAGACGGTCCCAGGCGAGCCCGATGCTCCATCCCTAAGTGGGGAATGAATGCCAAGCATGAGAAGGTGCTTACCAGCTTACAGTAGTGATGTGTTTCATGTAGCCGATGCCCTTTTGCTTTTTAGGGTGCCTTTTTTCTGGGCTAGCAAGAATTCCACTTATTATAAGCTGTTTATAGAACTTAAACAACATACACTTCATTGGCTCTCCTCAGCAATGAAGTCCTTAAGGGAAATAGAGTATTGAGATGTTATTGCCCTGTCTTCCCTCCCCCTCCCTCTTTCTCTTCCCTCGGGCCCTTCTTCTGCCTCCCTCCTCCTCCCAGTCTCCGTCTCCCTCTGTAGCACCAAGCACCTCCCAACTTTCTCTGCAGAAGTAGCGGAGCTTCTGGCCCAGAGAAGGTCATTCCTGGGTTCTAGAGGCGGCCGTGCAAGAACTGACCAATGAACTTGCATGCATGTATGCATAACCCATGGACACAGACCATGGGGTGGTGAGGGCGTGGGGTGTGGGACACAGGAGCAGGCTGGAAGAGGTTAATGGGGGAAAAGGAGGACCTATGTAACACTTTCAACAATAAAGATTGAAAAAAGAAGAACTGACCTCACAGATGGGGATTAAACAAGCCCTCTTACAGTCTCCAAAGGAAACTGTGACAGTGAAACAGTAAGAGCAGCAGCAGGGAGCCAGTTCCCTCGGGGGCACGCCAGGGCCTCGCTGGCCGCGGACCCTGTGAGGACCCGCAGTCACCTCCAGCAGGCAGTTCATTTTCAAAAGCCATCGGTCTGCTCACAGTATCTGCAGTGGCTCTTTTTCAATGGCCAATCCCTTAATGAATCAGTGTCGGTCTGCTCACAGTATCTGCAGTGGCTCTTTTTCAGTGGCCAATCCCTTAATGAATCAGTGTCGGTGTGGGAACCCATTCATGCCCTCCCTCTAGAACAGGGCTGGGCAAACTTTTTGACTCGAGGGCCACAATGGGTTCTTAAACTGGACCGGAGGGCCGGAACAAAAGCATGGATGGAGTGTTTGTGTGAACTAATATAAATTCAAAGTAAACATCATTACATAAAAGGGTGCGGTCTTTTTTTTTTAGTTTTATTCATTTCAAACGGGTCAGATCTGGCCCGCGGGCCGTAGTTTGCCCACGGGTGCTCTAGAAGCTAGAAATGAGAGTGGCCATGGCCTCTTTGGTCCCAGTGCCCATCCGCACGTTTACAAACGCTTACCTCCCTGACGTAGGCTCAGATGCCTTGCCCATCTCTTGGGCTATCGGGCCACATACACAAGCAGAGCTCTGGGCAGATGAGGCATGGGACCCCGCAGAAATGTCAAAAGCTGTGCCAAACGGCCCTAGAGAGTACAGGGAGGAGCTGAGACCTGACCTGCAGCAGCTCTGAGAGCCCCCGCTCAGGGGCGTCCTCAGCCGTGGTGACCGCCTCTTGAGGGAGAAACGGGAGAGCGAGGCCCACGGGGTGGTCTGCAGACCCTACAGCAGGGCCCTGAGGGCTGGTTCATCAGGGCCTCCAGCGCAGGGCCTGGTGCCGGCCAGTCTCACTGGGATCTGTTGACTTGCTGATGAGTCTGCAATGGGAGAGATTCAACTAGACAAGGATCCTAACTGCCCAGCAAACAACACTATGAGCAGGAGAATATTATCAACTGAGCTTCCCCTTTTAGACCACCAGTTTTTAAAATATATATATATTTTTTATTTCAGAGAGGAAGGGAGAGAGAGAAGGAGAGAGATAGAAACATCAGTGATGAGAGAGAATCATTGATCAGCTGCCTCCTGCACGCCCCACACTGGGGATCAAACCCGCAACCCTGGCATGTGCCCTGACCAGGAATCAAACTGTGACCCCCTGGTTCATAGGTCGACGCTCAACCACTGAGCCACACCGGCCATAGCTAAGTCACTGGTTTTTATAACCCTCTTCCCAGGATCCCATTGCCCTCTTGACTTCCCAAAGCGGTGGTGCCCCTACAGAGCGTGTTTGCCAGGAAACAGCTGGTATTCCCATTTTCCTGTTTCTTATGTATTCAATGAAGATTTGGGAGCCAGCAGGTTTAAGTGATGGGTTTTAGCATCAAACACATGTGGGTTCCCCTCCTTGCTGTCATTAGCTGTGTAATTCTGGGAAACTTGTTGAGTTACTGAGATGCTGTTCTTTCTCTAGAAAACAGTGGTCAAAGACTTGTGTAGAGATGGGGACATCGGGATCCGCGATCATCACAGCCACGCAGGCACCGGGGCGGGCCGAGCAGCCATCCCCTCCAAGGTGGCCAGTGGCTGAGCCAAAAGGGAAGGGTACTCTGAAAGGTCTCTCATTAGCACTTTAAATAGGTAACAGGCCTAGGTGTCTGATTGGCTAGAACCAGTCACATGGTGCCACCCACCACAAAGGCCTGGACAGTACAATTCCCAAGGGCACCAGGAAGGCAGAGAGCAGGAAATCTTGGGCAATTAGTGCAATGTGTGAAGTACCTAGCGCCATGCCCAGCATGCTCCCAGCGCTCAGCCACGGAGCTCTATTTCAGCTTGAATCTGTTCGAGAAGAAATGGTGTGTGTGTGTGTTATTTTAGTATGTTCACCAGTGTTAATGGCTGATAATTAATTGATGTATTATGTTTTCCTGTTCGGACACACCTACAGTTCAATAGATTCTTGGAAACAGGATAGTAAAAGGCAAGGACTAAATCTCGCCGGGAACTCAGACAGTGGAAAGATCCAGGTTTCCCAAGGAGGCAGGACCTGGACTGGCTCTGATGTTTAGGTAGCGGCTCAGGACAGCTCTGGGTGTGTGGCACTGAGCATCGAGGTCTTTGCCTAAGGCCTGGGATTTTGTTTACCACTTGCTCATTGGTTTACTTATTCGCCTACTTATTCATCGAATGCTTACTCCACGCCCGTGTGCCAGGCACTAAGTATGTCATCGGAGAAAGCGAGGATGCTGCCTTCCCAGGGCCTGCATTTTAGTAGCAGAAGACACTGAACAGCAAGAGTGAGCACATATGTAGTAGCAGATGTTGTGGGTTGTTTTTTTTTTTTTTAATTATTTTTTTATTGATTTCAGAGAGGGAGAGAGAGAGAGAGAGAGAGATAGAAACATCAATGACGAGACAATCATTGATCAGCTGCCTTGTGCATACCCTACACTGGGGATCGAGCCCACAACCCAGGCATGTGCCCTGACTGGGAATTGAACCGTGACCTCCTGGTTCATAGGTTGACGCTCAACCACTGAGCCACACCGGCCGGGCAATAGCAGCAGATGTTGACAGCTGTGTCTCTGAACACAGTACAGCATGTTGGACGTGCCAGGGCTGCAGAGGACAGGAGGGCGCTGCTCTTTTATTTGGGGTGGCCAGGAAAGGCATTGAGGGAGCAGGCCCTGCGGAGATGGAGAGGTGCATTCCAGACTGAAGGACCCACAAGGGCCAAGGCTCCCCATCCAGAACTTTCCATCGAGTCAGGCCCGCTGGAACATGGATTCCCTTCTGGAGGGAAGCAGGGGGGTCAAGGAGATGCGATGTTTTCAGGACAGCGCGGCATCTCCTCCGGGGATCACCCACTGCGCCCAAAGGCGCTCAGGGTCCCACAAGAAGGTTCACAGCCCGCCCCAAGCTCTCGCCTTTCTCATCGTGTTGCTTAAGGCAACAGCGCCACCTCCTGGCCGCGATGTCACCTCTTGTGGCCTGACTTGGGAGATCTTGGGCGCCCTCTGGTGGTTATTTCCAGATCACAGCTAACAATGAAGCCCCTGAGGCCATTTCTCCCTTTGATGTTTGTCCTTCTGTTGCCTTGTGCCCTGGAACCAAGTGGAGAAAGAAGGCTTTTTAACGATCAAAGGCATGCGATGTGATAAGTTGCCGGGCACAGATGACAAGGCATGCTCCCTGGAGACAAAATGTCGACATCCCAGTCTAAGAGACACATACAGCCCTGAAAACAGTGGCAAGTGGTGAGAAGAGACTTGTGGGCAATGATGGAAAGGAATTGGGTAGAGAAGTGGAGGGAAAGGAAGGGGGATGCTACTCTGACCCACACGCCCCTCCTCCAAGACTTCAGTCCCCGAGGAGGCCTTTTAAGCCCAGCAGACCCGAGTGTGAAAACCCTTTCCCCAGAGGGGTTGTGTGGCATTTCCAGGTCCCCTTGTCTGAGCCATTTGGTAACATCCTTGGCCCCTGCATCTTCACTCAGCCCTGCTGTGCTGTTGATGATCCCTGACAGCCCTGGCGGGGCTCAGCCTGGGCTCCATCGGCCCTGCAGAACCTCGGGCCAGCCCCGCTTGAAACGCACGTCCCTGAGCGGCTTATTGTGATTTGGGACAAATCTCATGCCAGTGTGTCCTGCCAAGAAAGTATTGCTGTTGAGCTGTTGGTTTTCATTGCTGTCAAACAGAATCTTACAGGGAGAGCAAGGGAGGAGCCACCCTGGAGGGCCGCTGAGAGAGAAGGCTTTGCCTGGGTGGGTGGGACTGTCTTAGAACCCTCTGGAGAATTTTTTTTTTCTTTAAAGAACAACTAGAATGGCTGTTTTCTGATGAACACCGACAGGAGCAGTGCAGCGAACCCCTGACCAGCCTAGTCCTTCCTCAGTGACCACTTGCAGCTTAGCTTGGGGCACGTGCTTCTTTATTCCACATTCGGACAGTCCTGGAGGGTCTGCACAGAGGTTGGAGAGAAGAGACAATTTGCCAGTATTCGTGCAGGTCTAGGCTACTGAAGGGACTCTGAAAAAAATCAGTGTAGATGCTCCCTTTTCAGCAATGCTACTCAAAATGCTTTGGAGGCATGGAAGGGTGAAAGTTTATGCTACTGGCTCTGTTCTCTCTTGTTTGTTCTGTTTTTGATTCTAATACAAATTGTTTCTTGTGCCGCGACAGTACGGCCAAGGGTGCACCTGAGTGGGGGCGGCTGGAAGGCTTAGAAAAGACAGACAAGAGAATGAAAGCTGGGTCTCGGTGGGACGCTGCTTCTCTGAGAGACAGCGACCACGCCCACAAGCCATGTCTTTATTTTGTAGCAGATGCCACGAGGCAAAGGGCGTGATGAAGATGTTTACAACATTCTCGTGGGTTTCAATCCTACTCAACTATATGCACCTGAACTCTATCAAGCCCACATCACTCAGGCACGTGGGGCCACGTGTTCAGACCAGAGGTTCAAGCTTACAGCTATAGCTGTTGGTTATAATTGTGCTGGGAGGGCTCTGCCCTCCAAGCTGGGAGTTGCACGTGGCCACGAGAGGACTGTGCCCTCTCATTAGTCCAAGGCTTGAACCTGTCCAAACACTGTAGCCGCTTTCCAGTTCCTAATGGAAAGCCAGTAGAAAATAGAAAGCTCAGCATCTGTTCAGATGACTTTTCACATGAGACCTCCAGGAAGAGTTAACTGTTAGAAGTCAAAGACATTAACTTTCCGAGTGTTCATTCCATTTATTTTCCCTCCTGGGACTCAGTTTCCTTCTTTGCACAGTTGGGGGTTGGCCTCTCAGGGACCGTCATAGTTCGAATACCCTTTGGTTCTTTGAAAGGAAGCCTCTCTCATCCCAAAGGTCTACAGGTCGCCTGGTCACACACAATGGTTCTGACTTGAGAGAGAAAAGTTCATTTGCTCATGCCTTTTCCCATCCAGTCATCCAACAACTAGTGAGGGCCTTCCATATTCCTGACACCAAGGACGAGCTGGAAGTACAGCAAGGTCTTGGCCCTCAGGGAGCTTTCAGTCCGATGAGGGTCAAACACAGTAAAACATGCAAAGATGTGCAGTATAATGGGGTGCAGTGTAGAGTGATAGCATGCAGTGGCAGCTGGTAACACGTGCTAGGAAGAGAAAGGAAGCAGGAGAGGGCTAAGGGATGCGGAATGTTATATAGACAGAGCGATCAGGAACCTCTTCTCTGGGGGGATGGCATTCGGGCAGAGGCAACGGAGTGAGGGAGGGGGCCTCCGGAAGTGCCTGGAAAGACGATGCCAGGCAGAGGGAAGAGCACTGGTGAAGGCCGATGCCAGCTTGCTGGGTGCGTTGGAGGAAGACGAGGAGACTGGGAGGTGGGGGAGGCGGCTGCACCCCTGATTCCATCTTATGTTTTTGTTATTTAATTTGACAATGGCTGAAATTGCACGTGGTAAATGTCTTTATTTTTAAAAATTTGTATTTATTTTAGAGTGAGAGGAAGGAGAAGGGAAAGACAGAGAGAGAAACATTGATCTTCCTCCTGAACTCCCCCTCCCGGGGGTCCAGCTGGCAACCCGGGCCTGTGCCCTGACCCGGAATCAAACCTGAGGCCTCTGGGTGCAGGGGACGACGCTCAACCCACTGAGCCACACCGGCCAGGGCCCGTCTTACATTTTGATGCTGAGTGTGATGGGTCGTCATCAGCGAGCAAGTATGTTCAGAAGGAAGAGTCCTTGTTGGGGGCACGTTGCTAGGCACTGCGAGTAGCAAGAGATGAGATACCGTCTCTGCGCTGAGGGACCTGGGGGTGAACGCACACTGACCCCTACACTGACGGTAAGGACGGGGGAGTGGTGTGTGCCGGGACACTGGGTGGCGCGGACACTAGATCCGAGGGGGCCCAGGACCTGGAGGGCCTCCCCAGCAGGACCCTGGAGAAAGGACGAACAGAAGAGGACGCTTTAGGACCGGGCCGTGCGGAGCTGTGGGCAGGGGGCGTGTAGACACCAACTTGGCTGTGATGGGAAGAGCGGTGTGAACGCGCCACCGAGGAGGAAAGGGCGCGGCCCCTTTTAGGCTGGATGGGCAGGTGCCTCTCTCATCCCTACGCTCTTCTGTGATGAACACGGTTAGGACCCAAAGCCCCTTATTACTCCATGAGAGCTAGTGGTTTCCCTTGGATGCCTCCTCTCCCAGTGCTGAGAGGGGTGGTTACCACACAGGCCCTGCCCCCCTGCCTGTGGGGAAAGCATTCCTGCCCCCAGGGGCACAGCTGGGGAAGGACAGCGGCTTAGCGCTCACACCCAGTGCCCTGTCTTCTGTCCTGGGAATCGAATCGCTGCGCTCTGCGTCCTGATCAAGCCCTCCACTTGCTCAAGGGCCTCTGCACCAGGGCTCCCCTTTCTGCAAACCATCGTAGTTTGTCCAAAAATGAGCCTGTCTCCACCTCGGCCTGTGTGTTTGCCTGTGTCTGCTGCTGGTGTGGACATTTACTAGGCACAGATCGGAGTGGGGGCCTCCGACCATCTGTCCACCGAGGACTGTGGGGCGCTCCCAGGGCCGGATCTGAGCCGTGCCTGCCAGCAGCACACTGGTGCCCGCCTGCTGCCACCGTCTATGAGATCATGTCTCTCCATTTGGGGACTGTGACATGGTTATATCAGGCCTCCACGGCCAGCGCTCACATTCCAGGCCCAGACCGATGTGGCCGCAGAGAAACCAGAGCTGCGAGGGACATTCTCCGGCTCCAAAATCACAGACCCGACAGGGAAAGGCATTTGATCAGAAAACGACACTGTTTGGGTTATTTTAAAGCTGGATTTGCGCTGCCCTTTACGTGGGGGCCCTCCTGTCACAGGACGACGGTGCCAAGTGATCCTGGTGGCTGCCTCCCGCTTGTTTTTCACTGTAGAACGAGGTCACGTCTGGTTCGGGGGCACTATGAGGAGAGGGCCAGGCCCAGCGCAGGCCTGTTTCCTGCTCACAGGACGTGCAGTCAGCGGCCTGGGCCAGGTTCTGAGGCTCAGGGGCCTGGTGTGAATACAGGGAGAGCTTTCTCCCCTCCCCAGCTGCTGCCCCAACACACAACTCCTGAAACATCTACCCACGTTCAGGGTACTACACCGTGGTGTCCAATGCCAGCGAGGCAAGTTCTTCGATCATTCTGAACTTGTAGCCAAGAGGGAGGGACCATTGTCAACCACTTGGAGAGCCCACTATCAAATAATCAACTCCTGTGTCTGCGATATACTGAGGACTTTGCTATGTGCACCAGAGAATACAGTGGGGCTTTGACTTACGAGTTTAATTCGTTCCGTGATGGAGCTCATAACTCAAATGACTCGTATGTCAAATCAAAACGTGAACGAGTGAGACATGTGATGTTGGGCCGGTGTTGTGGCGTTCACTGTGACGTTCGCTGCGCCAACTAGCGGTGGGGTATCTGAAGCTGGCTCGTAACCCGAATTTTAGCTCGAAACTCAAAGCAAAAAATCGGCCGAGAGACGGCTCGTATCTCGAAAAACTCGTTAGTCGGGACACTCGTAAGTCAAGGCCCCACTGTACAGACCCCCACACAGCAGACGTAGTCTGTACTCTCAAGGAGGACGTCAGGAAGGTGCAGAGACAAGGCTTGTACTTAGGAAGCTGTAAGCCAGTGGTCAGATATTGACTGGTCTGGCTGATGGTGACTGCAATAGGAAGGGAAAGAAGAGAGACTGTTCCATTGGGCGACAGCGGGAGAGACCTGTGACACACCAGTGAGTCACCCTCAGCCTTTTTCTCTCTTAGGACTGAGGGCCGAAGACCTCTTCTCCAGAGGAGTGGGGGAGCCCCCCTTCAGGGTGTCAGCAACATGGAAGGAGAGTGCTGGGTTTCTCAACTTTAAAAACCCAAGAGGGGTCAATGCCCTCTCCAGAGCAGTGAAGGGCAGCATGGTTTAATGGTGAGCGGACTAGACTTCCAAGAGACCTTAGCTTAGACCCAATGAACAGAAAGGCTTTGGATGAGCTTTTCATTTACCAGTGGTTCTCAACCTTCTGGCCCTTTAAATACAGTTCCACATGTTGTGACCCAACCATAAAATTATTTTCATTGCTACTTCATCACTGTCATGCTGCTACTGTTATGAATCATCATGTAAATATCTGATATGCAGGATGGTCTTAGGCGACCCCTGTGAAAGGGTCGTTCGACCGCCAAAGGGGTCGCGACCCACAGGTTGAGAACCGCTGATGTAGACACTGAAGGCTTTAGGCTGTCATCTGCATATCAAGGGTAATGTTGGTGTAGGGCGGCAGAAACATCATGAAGCTAGAAGGGAAGGTTCCAGCTCTGCCAATGATAATAAAAAACTTATTCTGCATCTCACGCTAGAAGTTGTTCTACGAATCCTGAGGAAACGAAGATACAGAAGGTGTAAATCACAGAGCTCATCAGTGGCAGAGCTGGGATTCCCACCTGTGTCTGTCAGCAGAGCCGATTTCTTAACCCATGGGCTGCCGTCTCTTGAAAAAATGGGGGAGTGATCTTGGGCAAGAGGCAAACTCTCTGCATTTCAGTTTCTTCTTCAGTAAAATGGGGACACTTTTCAATTCCCAATTGTCTTAGAAAGTGATTCTCAAGCTCAAGATATTGGATATGAAATACTTTGTAATTTAGAAAATCCTATACATGTGTAAAGTATGACATTCCTCAGAAGAAGAATCAAAAGATAAAATGAGAGGGTTGATGAAAAATACTCTTAGAAATGGAAAAGTATAGACAGTACTTTGATGATCAATACTACTGTCATCCTGAGAAAGGCCAGTTGGAGGTGAATAGGTCCTTGGACTCCATAAAAAATTGGGGTGTAGCTTAATTTGATTTCGGCAGGCCAGAGAAAGTCAAGACCCTCCTCTCAGGAAGGGCATCTCTGTGCCGAGCCGGCACGGCCATGGGTGAACCTGAGAGGGGGCGGTGAAGGATTTAGAAAAGACAGACAAGAGAAGAAAGCTGGGTCTCGGTGGGACGCTGCCCCCTCTGATGGAGAGACAGTGCCATGGCCTGCAAGCCAAGTCTTTATCTTATAGCTGATGCTACGAGGCAAAGTAAGGGTTTAGTTAAGATGTTTACAACGTTCTCGTGGGTTTGGAATCTACTCAATTACATGCACCTGATCAAGCTTTGTTTACTTGCTGCACCTCCCACAGCCCACATCACTCAGCCACGTGGGACCACAGGTTCGGACCATAAGGTCAAGCTTACAACCATAGCCTTTGGTTGTGCTGGGACTTGCACGTGGCTTTGCCACGAGAGGATCGTGCCCTCTCATTAGTCCCAGGCTTGAACCTGTCCAAACGCTATAGCCGCTCTCTACATATCTCAAAGCTTATTTCCTTCCCTCTCCACTATCATTACTCTTCTTCAAACTGAGACCCAAATGAGGTGGAAAAAAATCTCTATTGAGATCCAAGACAAGATGAAATCTAATCATTCATTTATTTTCATGGCAAGCGCTGAGAGAGCATTATCAGTGTCCTAGAAACGGGCCCGGATGGAAGGACAGAGTCTGTACTCTCTAAGTGATGTTCTGGAGCTCGGCAGGGCCTTATCTATGACCCAATCCAACCTCTGGAAGGAAAGAAGTCCAAGTCCAGAGTAGTGAAGGGATTCGTCCAAGTTCACTATGGCCCATGACTAGAAGCCAGCTCTGCAGATGCCCAGGCCAAGGTGTTCCACCCATTTCGCTGCTTCCCTTCTGGGTGAGTTTGGGGTGAGTGGGAATTTGTTCAAGATACTTATTGTGTCCCTGCGACAATTCCAAACAATGTCAGGGGATTTTTTTTTAAATGGTTCCTTTTCGGCTTTATGTGCCTGAAGAACTAAGTCGGCACAATCTATTTGGGGTTCATGTTTACTGTTAATCCCCTGATTTCCTGTGGCAAAGAGTTTTTCCCTTTAGGGCTGAAATCTGCACCCATTTAGGGTGTTGTGTGTTCCCGTGAGCTGAAACAATCAATCACCGCCATTCAATGTCAGCAAATCCCAAGGAAGCAGACTTTCTGCCCCCCTCCCGCCCTGCCTTCTCTCTTCGCCTCTTCCCCTCCCCACGGACAGGAAGGCAATTCAAGTGCTTTGATGTGACTGCTCCCCCCACTTTAGTGTAACCTAAAGCGGAGGGAGGGACCTCTCACCCGGGTTGGGTTGGAGGTTGGAGAGTATGTCTCTTAGGGGGAAATGAGCACCATCATGTTTTGAGCCCAGAAGTCATCAGATCCCTCCTTCCGCGGTAAAGGGCCCTTTCCCTCCAGCTCCCAAGTGGCTCCAGCTGGGTGTGTGCTCACAGCTGGGTCACCGGGAAGACTTTCTGGGGACATTTCTACCTCTGCCAGTGTCAGGAGCTGCTGTTACTGTGGCAACGGGTCCCCCAGAGCTTCCCCAGTCTCAGCAAGGCTGCCCCACCCATGAACACGCTTAGTGTGCAACTGGGAAGCGGGTGTATTTTCACAACCAAGGGGCAACAGAGGAGACGGGCCCGGGGCTCCCCTCGCTCTCATGGAACTTGTGTTCTGTCATCTGGTTTACTAGTAGTTAAGGGGATTTCGCAGGGTGTGGGCTCAATGGTGTGTGTAGGAAGATGGAAAGAAAATTGCCAGATGGCAACAAGGATTCCAAGCCTATCAGAAGGAAAGAAAAACATTACTCACGGACACAAGAGGGCTGCCAACTTCATTTCTGGAAAAGGCGACTGGGCGCAGGCAAAGTCTGTTAGGAGCCTAGGTGGAGAGGAACTGTGAGATGACAGAAATTCATTTCTCACAGTTCTGGAGGCTGACAAGTCCAAGGTCAGGATGCTGGTGGGGTAGGTTTCATTCTAAGGCCCCTTCTCTTGGTGTGAGGTGCCCACCTCCTCATCTTATGCTCCCATGATGTTTTCTTCATGCGAGTGAGGAACGAGGAAGCCATGGTGCATCTTCCTCTCCGTAAAAGGGCACTAATTCCTTCATGGGGGCTCCACCCTGGTGACCTCATCTACATCTAATTTCCTCCCGAAGGCGACCTCCTAATACAGTCACAGGAGGACCAGGACTTCAACATAACAATTGTGTGTGTCTGAGTGTCTGTGTAGAGGGGGGTAGGGGTGGCACAAACTGTTTAATCTTGGGTTGGAGGATATTCTGATTTCATAGAAGGGAATACTAGGGCAATCTTCCTCATAGAATATAAAATGTGGAGTCAAGGACAAGAAATATTATTATATTTACCATTGACATGTAACCTTAAGTCAACTTCCATATTCATTCATCCAAAAGACAATTAGACTAGTTAGGCAGCCAAGTTAACCCCCAAAGATTGGTTACCTGACACGGGAGAACAATTTTGGGATAAAGAGGAGGTAGTTTTGGAGGGGCACAAGAAAGAGGAGAAATGGCAGAGAAATGAATTTTTTAAAAAGGTTTTCTTTTCTGTTGTTACTTAGTTTTGTTTTGAAGGAAAGGGTTTCAGAAGTAAACACAGAGAAGGAAGGCTCCTGTGAATGCCATATGCCACTCACAAGCCCAGGAATCCACCTGTACATGGGGCGACTCCCGTTTCAAACATCAGAGCACCCGCTTTCTCTATCTCATCCACACCGATCATGGAGAAGGAAACTTTTTGGGTCCTCACCCATATGCAGGACGCACAAGGCTGTCTGCAACCGATCTGGTGCTAATTGCCCAGCGCTCCCCACTGGAGTCCGTGGTTAATTCCGAGGAGGTTCACACTGGAGAATGCAGACTCAAGTCTTGGCTCCAGAGCTATCCCACACCATGTGCTGTGCAAATGTGCCCTGGCAGAAGGAAGGGACTCCGCTCCACAGCCGGCGGGCTTCTCGAGCAGGCCTGACCCAAGCACTAAGTCTTCTAGTTTCCTTCTTCTCCTGAAATGCACCGTCTTCATTCTCACTGACCTTCCTCCTTTGCTCCTCTGCCAGCTCTTCCCCTCATTCAAATCCTGGCCTTGAGGCTTATTCTGGGGCCCACAACAGTAGGTGATTTCACCCCCACAGGGCCAATGCCTTGGCCTACACTGATCCAGACGTCTTAGAGTCATTAGTGTTTGGGGTTTTTTTCTTATAGTTTTGATCTGTTGTGTTCAGGCAAATAGTTGCTGCAGCAAATGTGGTTGGAAAGCCAGCAAACGTCTGTAAGAGGGAAGAGGGATGTATGTTATTTTCTTTTCTTCAAGGTTATGACTTCGTCTTTGAAAAGCTTTCCCTGTAGTGTCCTAGACGTGGTGTAGATGAGCTGTTAGAGGTGTGAAATGAAGAATTTTAAACCTGAAACCAAAGGATTTCCCAGATAACTCAGAGAGCAAGTGGAGGATAAATTTATCTTTTTCTTCATGGTAATTGTATTCCTTTCAAATTTGTGTCTGAGGCAGGGAAAGAGTTGAGAGTATTTCCTGCAGGCAGATTTTTTTCTTTTCTTTTCTTTCCTGCAGGCAGATTTTTTCTTTTCTTCATTTCCTTTCCTCCCTCCCTCCCTCCCTCCCTCCCTTCCTTCCTTCCTTCCTTCCTTCCTTCCTTCCTTCCTTCCTTCCGTTTCCTGATCCCAGTGAGATAGAATAGATGAAGGTTGAAAACTGGGGAGTAGACAGTGTATGTTAGGTATTTTTGTGACCAAATAATTTTTAAAAACTATTTTCAAATCAGGACTGATTTTCTTTAAAAATGCACAGCTTTAGAACCTTATAGCCCACACACTTAGGCTGCAAACAGTACTGTTACAAAACCGTGTGGATTTTGGCATAGGAAATATAAAAACAAACTTCTTTCAGTTGACATTTGATGTTGAATAAAGACATAAGGTCCTAAAAAGAAAATTTGTCTCCCCCTTGTCCTTCTCTACATCTTATTTCCAGCAAATTCTTTTTACTGAATTTATTCACACATTTTACCTCCTAAAAGTTAAAAATCTTTACTTAGATGAGCTTCAGTATTTATTTTGTACCTATGCACTAGGTATATACAAGTAGGGGGAAAAGTAGCTTTACAGTTGTATCAGAAACACAGTTTATTCTTATTTTATTTATTAATTATTGTATTATTTTCCATACAAACAACTGTAAATCTACTTTTGTCCCACCCTGTATATGGGAAAGTTGAGGAGACATAGGGATATAATGAGAACCAGAGATACAGGATATATTCCTTGCCCTTGAAGAAGTATACTCTTACTGAAGACTATATCTATTATCTATCATTTATTTGTCTATCATCCATTTATCCACCCATCCATCCATATATCTATGTATCTATCTATCTACACACACATACTTATCTGAGAGGCAGTGTAAGTAATTCTGAGGAAAGGGAGCATTTTGACTGGCACAATCAGATAAACTCCATGGAGAAGGTGGAACTTGAATTGGCCCTGCCAGATAGAGGGTGCCCACCGATGCCCAGCTGAAGGCAGGTAATCTGCCTGGTGGAAAGAGGAGCATGCGCCCAAATACAGAAGCAGGAAAGAGCAGCTAGACGAAGCCCCCGGATGTCTACAAAACCATCTCCCTAATATGTGTATCCCCAGGTGAGAGTCCTGCCAACCAAGCCCACGTGATGCTCCTAGAAACATACGAAGCCTTCAGGAAAGGCGCCCTCGCTATCTTGAAAGAACCCTTTGTGGTTATGGATAACAGAAGGCGAACTTTGGACACAGCCGCTTGAAGCTGGAAAGGTACTGGCTTGCCATCACTTTGTTGAATTTGGACTCCATGTGAGTATTGGCAAAGGCTATAAACACCACAAGTTTTCTGCTTTTGTTAATAAGGTCTATCCTCCCTAATGGCAAGATACGAAATGTAGACTTTTTGCTACATCACAGTTAACCTTCCAGTAGGTACAGGGGCAGAGTGGTTCCTTACCAAGGGCACAGGTAAGGGGCTATTTACCCAGGTTTGCAGATCGCCAAATCCAATCAGAGAGGCCGCAGCGTCTGCAGATTGTGCCTCTATTGTGCAGCTCTGTGTTCATCGAGCTTGGTCTTGACCCTCATGGACTCATCCAAGTGTCTGGAAGTAATTAGAGCCAGCTCTTCACTGCTCATAACAACAGGGTGCAACAGTGACATGGACCATAAGGGGAAGGAAAACAAAGCCCCAGTGTGGATTTCTATATGAGCCCCAGACTTCATCATTGTAACACCCTCATCTCAAAATTCGTTTGCCGTTTCCCAAACACTGACTAGCGACTGAGGTCTACTTGGGGTTAAAATGAGTAGATAATGTCACTCCAAGAAATGTTTTCTCAGTTTGGATCTTGATACTACTCCTTTTTTTCTGTCATTTTCCCCTTCCAACTTTCCACACAGTAGGGTCTGTAGGGAAGGCTTGAAGGATCGAGATACGTACGGACACCAGATTTTGCCACGTTGGTGAAGAAACATCAACGTGACAAATGTGCGAGCAAACCATTGTTTCCCAGGAGTGGTTTTCGGTATTTCACCACATGCTTGTTCTCACTTCCGAGGAAGTGGAGTTCAAGTGCACATTCGGGCCAGAGACAGGTGCGAAGTGACAGGGAGGCGGCAAGAACGCTCGCTTGCTCGGCAAATGTGAGAATAGACTGTAGGTGCCCAAGTTGCCTCCACCACCTCAGAGCTGCCTGGTTTCCATCCCTGTTGCTACTGGGTCACAGCCGGGAAAGAGTTCTGTTTTCACTTGCTTCTTGCTTGACACATTCTTCTGGCTTTATGTCTTCTGTCTAAACCAGCCAGTGTTGTCTGTGTAATAACTAGCAGGGGAGTCTTCGGCTGTGAAAATATTGTTTGGGGCCGTCTCCCTCACTCGCTCTCTCCTGAGAAACTGTTGAGTGTAGCAGTGTCTCTCATCCTCTACCACAAGGGTTCTCAAACTTTTTAAACAGGGGGCCAGTTCACTGTCCCTCAGACCATTGGAGGGCCGGACTATAGTTGAAAAAAAAAAACTATGAACAAATTCCTATGCACACTGCACATATCTTATTTTAAAGTAAAAAAACAAAACGGGAACAAATACAATATTTGTATTTGCATGTGGCCCGCGGGCCGTAGTTTGAGGACCCCTGCTCTACCACAAAGGAGTGGTGGAGGTGTGCTAGCTGAAACGTACCCATCCCTGGTTTCATCCTCTTGTCCGCAGATGCAGAGCAAGCATCTGCTGCCTGTGATTTCTGGCGCTCCCGGTGGAAAGGAAATGACCTTCAAGTGCAAAAACATCATGGTTGCCTCCCTCCCCAAATACCACTCCTTCCCTGGTTCCCATTCGCACTTGTACCCAGCAGGGCTGGCCCACCTCCCTTTCCTTCCCGGGAAAGCACTTCTTGCTCCAGCACAAAGGAAGCCTAGAATCCACAGCAGTCTGAGGGGCTTTGTAGCAGCAAGGCCTCGCCAACCTCCCCCCCGACAGCAGAGGCCTGGGATAATGATGCCACTGCATTTCAGAGAATAGCACGTGTACTGTATGAAGCAGGTTTGTATACGTTATCTCATTCATTTCTCAAAAAGGCTGTAATGTATTTGTCCCCTTTTCTAAGACATGTGAAGCTGGCTGACCACGTCCTCACAGCTGGTTAAGTGCAGATCTAGGATGTCAATCAGTCCTCAATGATCTCTCATGTTCATTTTACTCCATAAGGCCCTGACGCTACCTCACATGCAGGAAGCAGGGGCAGACTTGAACACGTGAAAGGGGGTCAGAATATGACTAAGACAGCAGTCAAGATAATAGGGACAGGACCAAGAGCAAACCCATTTCCCATGAACTCTGAGGACTTGTCAGCCATGAGGAATACTCCTCGGGAAGTCTTCCAATATTCCCACGGTGTAAAGGGGACCGTCCCAGGTTCCTGAGCATGCCAGGCCAGGCAGCTCGTCCAACTCCATGTCCTTTCCCGCCTCTGACTGCTCTGTTCCTGCGTACTGTGTGGCACCACGTGCAGCTTTCTGTCTTTTGTTTAGAAATTTCTTGATTGGAGTGGAATATGCATCACATGAAACTTATCACCTTAACCATTCTGTGTACAGTTCAGCAGGGCTATGTATGCCTACACTGCTGTAAGGAAGATCTCCAGAACTGTTTTTCTTACAAAATTGAAACTGCACCCCAGTGCCTCTCTCCCCTCCCTGGATCCTCCCACAACAAGCATTCTACCTGTTTCTGAGTTTGATTGCCCTAGTGCCTCAGTGAAATCATATGCCTGTCTTCTTGTGACTTCTCTTACATCGTTCATTGCTGCCTCCATCGGGACACCCTCCCCATGCTTCCACTGGTTAATTTTGATTCATCCCCCAGGAGACCATTTGGAGAATATCAACTCAGGCTTTCCATGGTCCCACAAGCTCATTAAGTGCCCTTCCATAATCACACCCAACTGGGCTTGTCTGTTCTAACCCCTGGATACTCAAAGTGTGGAGGAAGAGTGGCATCCTCCTTGGCATACATCGGGGAGCTTGTTACACACACAGCACACTAGGCCTTTAAGAAGATCCGGGTAAATCTCACACACACACACACACACACACACACACACACACACAATTCACGTTTGATTCTAATTCACTAGACAAGGGGTCTGCACACCACTCACGAGCCAAATCTGGCCAGTTGCCCGCTTTTGTAAATAGTTTTACTGGAGCACAGCCAGAGTCATTTGTGTATGTATTGTCTATGCTTTTATGCAACAATGGAAGGGCTGAGTAGTTGCAACAGAGGCTGCCACAAAGCCTAAAATATTTTTTCTCTGGCCTCTTACCAAAAAAAAGTGCTGGCTCCTCTACTAGATTACAGGCTCTGTGAGAGCCCGGTCTTATTTTGCTTTGAAAGAGGAAAAGCAGCTCAGTATAATGGTTATGATGTAGACTTGTGGGTAGACTTACATGATTTACAGCTGCTTCTGCCATTTCTTTGCAAGTAAGTGACTATGGGCAAACCACAAATTCTGTGCCATGTTTCTCTTTCATACACGGGATCTACATATATAAAAGCCTAAGAGACCGGTCAACCTTGCTGACCGTCCAGTAGCTATGACGTGCAATGACCACCAGGGGGAAGATGTTCAATGCACAGGCATGGAAACATGGAACAGACTGATGAATCTCAGAGGGAAGGGGGAAGAGGGGAGGGCAGGAAGAGATTAACTAAAGATCTTATATGCATACTAGAGGCCCGAAGCATGGTCCCTCGGCCTGGCCTGTGGGGATTGGGCCGAAACTAGCTCTCTGACATCTCCCAAGGGTCCTGGATTGCAAGAGGGCACAGGCCAGGCCGAGGGACTCCACTGGTGCACGAATTGGTGTACCGGGCCTCTAGTATATAATAAAACCTCCCGTACAAGGTTGTGTGGGTTAAATAAGTTAATGTATGTGAAGTGGTTCAAGTGTCACCTTCAGCTGATGTTACCTCTTAGCAGTACAGGCATTTTTAGAGTGTCATGGGGATCTGTTGATGTTGGCAGAATGACCCTAACAGACACTATCAACACTCATTCTCTGCTGCCTCCTTGCAAACATATAACGGTATTTCTTAGGTATCTAACCTTCCTGGAGGGTGACCTCCTCTTGGAGGGTGGGGGGGAGTAAATACTAGTGCTAGTCAATCCTGATAATGCCATTCTCAATGTCAGCGGATTGGTTTTCGGGTGGGAAGTTCTGGCCAATGAGATTCTTGAAGGGCTTCTGAGAAACAGTTTCCTCTTTAAAAGAAAAAAATGAAGGTGATGCCTTGATTCTTTTACATATTGTTTTGGTAAGAATGTGATGCCCTAAACTGTAACCACCATGAAGGACAGACTTGCATGTTTACAATGGCAGAGCAGAAAGATGGAAAGAATCTGGCCATTTCTGAGGTCAGAGCTGCTGAAACCATTAACCCCTGGGGCTCACCTACTCAGGTACTAATTTTATGGAGGAAAATACATTTTCCTAGTCATTTCAGTCCACAGCATTCTAACTCCTATCGCCAGGGGCCATGTTTACACATATTTTTACTCCACCCAGGACCTAACAACTGTCGTTGGGTGCGATGAGGTAGTTGGAAAATGAATGGGCTGGGTAGGGAAAAAAAAGGATAAAAAATGTTCTGGCTTAGTGCAGGCCCAATTCTTCACTGGCTTTTATCACTCTCAGCTGGGAATATATTCTCCTGAAACCTGTGGCTCTCTCCCAAATGCCAATCAATCTCCCTCGTTGTCTGAACTTGTTACCCAAGTAACAAGTTGGCAGGCTGTTTCAAGACCAGATGGGTTTTGATGATTTCTTTGGCGATATCCATGATTTCCCCTCTGGGCAGAAGGAGGGTATGAGGACAGCTTATCTTTTTGGGGCAGAGGAAGTATAGGTGGGGTCTCTTATATAACATGAAATATATGGAAGTTTTCTTTGGGTTGGAAGTGCCAAAAGATTCCTTAGAATTTACAGCCACAGGGTTTTTCTGGTGTGTCAGCTTCTGTACTGGCTTTGTCGCACTTCTGAGCCAGGACTAGTAACAGAGATTCTAAGCAATGTAGATTCAAAACGAAATACATATCAGGGTCAAGTATGGGGAGACGGTAACAGAAACGAGGGCTCCCAGCTGTCACGAAGAGCACCTTGGTCCTAGAGCAGGGGTCCTCAAACTTTTTAAACAAGGGGCCAGTTCACTGTCCCTCAGACCGTTGGAGGGCTGGACTATAGTTTAAAAAAAAACTATGAACAAATTCCTATGCACACTGCACATATCTTATTTTGAAGTAAAAAAACAAAACGGGAACAAATACAATATTTGTATTTGCATGTGGCCTGCGGGCCGTAGTTTGAGGACCCCTGTCCTAGAGGAAAGAGGTGAAGGACCAGCTCCAGGAAGTCAGCTGGACTCGCTGCAGTGCCACGCCCTCCTAGTGCTCACCAAAGACAGACCCGCCTGTGAGGGTCTCAGGTAACTCTGAAGCCACTGAAATCACTGTAATGATCAACTGTTAAGGCTAGAAGGCTCCAGGAGACACTATCTCACTTATCTCCTTGCCTGTAGGCAGTAACATACCTGAAGCCTTTCAATTACAGTAGCACAAGTTTTATGATTAAAAGCCTGGAGGGGGGGGGGTGTGGAAGGAGTAAAAAGATTTCACAACTTTCCCATAAACCATTGTGTGCACATCACCTACTTCAGAGTTGAATAGAATCTTGACTCTTGTTCTCATCAGTCTAACCCCAAGACCTGCCCCCAAATGGGAGGACCCATAATTCAGGGAAAGCAGGGCTCTAGCAGGCCGGTACTGAAGAATGAAGGGTGAGCATAGGTCTCAGTGACACCTTTCCAACGTTTTTGTCGGCTACTCATCTGCATTTAATGTGCACCACTTTCCTTGTGACCCCTCTGCCCCCTTCTCTACCAACACTTTTTCCTAATTGTTCCATTTTTATTTTTAATGATTTGAGAGAGGAGAGACAGAATGAGAGAAAGATCGATTTGTTGTTTCACTTATTTACACATTCATTGGTTGATTCATGTGTGTGCTCTGACGGGCTTGAAAACGCAACCTTGGTGACCGGGATGATGCTCTAAACAACTGAGCTACCCGGCCATGGCCTAATTGTTCCATGTTTCTAAAGACACTGCAGCCTGACACAGCCCCTTTGCCTTCATCACTGGTGTTCTTAAAACCTAACTAGGTCCTTAAGAACAGGAAGTGAACATCTTCCTGTGGGCAATCAATTCCCTGTAGGTTTGCTAACATTACTGGTTCTGATGCAAAGTTCCCTGTGAGACTTGTGAGGAGAACCTGCCCTTTCCTGGGGTTCCTACTCTCTGGGCATTCTCAGCCCTGGAGCAAGGGTTTCCCTTTCCTTTGGAAGCACTGAGCTGAATATGCAAATTGCCATGCGATTTTGTGGAAGGAAGACAGACAGGTCACAAAGGCCCAAACTCAACTGCTCCTGGGGAGGAGACTAGGAGGAAATAAAATCAGCAAAATCTGTGACCCAACTTTCTTTCAGGAAAGGGTGTGGAGGGTGGGCTGGCAGTCTGCTCTGAAGTCTTCATAGGAGAAGTATACCCACCCAGGGAAGCAGCCTTCAATGACAACCTCCATAGGGCTGATGTGCCGGAAAACAGCCAATCAGCAAGCAGTCCCTTGAGAAATGCTTGCCCTCCCTCCTCTAGAATTGTTGGGAAACTAGGGGTCTGGCTTTCCAGAATGGTCCTGACTGAACTTCCAGTTTCCTGGTGGGAACAGAGAGCTCAGAAGATTGTATTCGCCTCCAAAGAAATCTTTTTTTTTTCTTGGTTTATATAGATTTGTATGTTGGTGGATTTGGTACATGTCTGCACAGGGCCAGGCTACCAGCAAACAATCTTATGGAGGAGGGCAAAAAGGGCTCACAGATTCCTTATTCAAAGGAAACAGAATCTACCCACCAGCAATGCCCCAAACACCACAAAAAACATATGACACTTGGACATGCATACAATTGGTACATATATCCCTCCATCACTTGCTACAGATGGAGTAGAACTAAGGGAAAGCTGTGCTAGTGAGCCCCATGTCTTCTGAGCCACAGCCCAGAGGGCAAGGCCTCCTACTGGTCCCTGGTGGCAGAGTGACCCTCCTTCCCAACCTTTGAAGAATGGGTAATGACTGATGGCTACGGGGAGACACCCATCCTCTTGGGGTTGTCGGGGGTATCTGAGGCAGAGGTGCTTATGGTAGACTCCTCAACGGAGGCACTGAGATCCAAGAATTCCAGGATGATGTCCCAGAGGCAGAAAATCAAATGCCTGAAACAAATGGACAAAACAACTTAGAGGAAGGGCTGGCTCTGTCAGGAGACACCAGGTCTTATTTATGACACTTATTTGCCCTCCCCTCACCCCCAATACTGATATCCTCAGTGGACTCTAAACTTCAATAGCTGGACCAATCCTCTGCCATGGAACCAATTTGTTGAACTAAAAAAGGCTGTGGCCTCAGTAAAGATAGAAACAGAATTTGAGACTCGATTTTAGGAAATTCCATACTTATTTACGTAGCTAAGTTAGCATGGCAGCACTGTTTCTGTGAGGGAGGGACAGCAACTTTCTAAGAATCTCAGAGCCACTGACTACTGCTGTTTCTCATAACTTGTTCACTACAGAGTCACTGGTCACCTTACTGGCAATGAGGCAAAGGCCAGGGGCCTGAGGAATGGGACTTGGTAAATGCTCTCTCCTTCAGGACAGGGTTTGAGAGAGATTGGAATACTTGATACTTTTCAGAAGCATTCTATCCCAAGGCACCAGCCAGGAAATACCTACCTCTTTTGAATTATTCTAGAGTATTCACCCAGTTTTTCTGGTTGCTTTACCAAAGCCCAATCTCATTATCTGATCTACTTCATAGTAAACAAAAACTATTCCTGATCCTAACAGTAATCATAGCTTTGCAGTGAGGCCAAGAACCCGTGGCTGACAATCATTATACAGCCTGCAATGCCCAGACCAGGGGATGCTCTTAGTGTTCACGGGTGGCAGAAAGAACCATCAAACACACTGAACAGGCTGGAGGGTGACCAGGCGTTTTTAGTAGCTCATGGGGGGCCTTCCGAATGCAGACACAGAGGCTGGTCCAGCACTAGCTCACTACACAGGACAACCTGCTCAGGAGCCGGCAGCGTGGGCTTTACTTAGTGTGTGTGGACTTGGACATTAGTCTGCAGTCAGGCCGAGGGCAAGGAGAGACTGAGACCCCCTCTTAGCGTGGGCACCTCTGAGACCAGAGATGGCTTCAGTTATGCTGAAGCTGGGGCACACTTTTCAGCCTACCTGTTGATGAGGGGTTGCTGCAGGGACTCCAAGACTAGACTCCAGCTCAGCTGGCATTTATCCACCCCAAGGATCTGCACTACAGTATCTAAAGAAGAAAACACAGATACGGCTTTAGTGTTACAGTAACATCTCATTATATCTTGTACCTCTAGCCACTTGTGGGGGGAGAGAAAAGCAAGGTCAGATAAACCTAGTATCTTTATTCAAATGGTGATTTCTGGCATACCACTGAACTACATAGCCAAACTAAAAATCCTCAGAAAACAGAAAAGCTAAGGAGAAAATATTTATGTAAAATATGCTTTTATTGCCCAGCTGGCATGGTTCAGTGGTTGAGCATTGACCTATGAACTAGGATGTCACAGTTCGATTCCTGGTCAGGGCACATGCCCAGGTTGCGGGCTCAATCCCCAGTGTAGCATGTGCAGGAGGCAGTCCATCAGTGATTCTCTCTCATCATTGATGTTTCTATCTCTCTCTCCCTTCCTCTCTCTGAAACCAATAAAAGCATATTTTATTTTATTTTTAAATATATCTTTTTATTAACCTGCACACAGTTATTACTCTGATAGCTGCGGGATTCGCACCAACTGTTTGTGGTGTGGTCACAGTGATCCTTTCCATCCCCTCAGCATCACTTGGGTGAGGAGTAAAAGAATTGCAGCCCTGATCATGTTCCTATTAGCCTGAGACTCGGTGGGTCAACAGGTTTTGAGTCTGGCCATATTTAAGGTCCTTTGAAAAATGGGGAAGCGTGTGGGATAACGGTAGCAAAGCTTGATTGGAAGGGAACAGTTATTAGGATAGTCAATCTCATTGTCCAATTACCTGGCAGGATTCCCATAAGGCTCTGCAAAGCCTGTTTCTCAGCTGCCACCTTCTGCTCCTGGGTCCTTACAGGCCGTGGGTACTTAGGCAAAACCCCACCCGGCCAGATGGACTCCCGGAGAAGTCGGAGGTACCGCACCCAGCACTGTGGACATGTTAGATTAGCTACCTGCACCTCTAGCCACCTGAGGAGGAAGAGAAGAGAAAGGTCAGATAAACCTGAAGGTAAGGGTGTAGTAGGTATCAATTATGTGACAATCAGAATAGGGCAAAGCAAAGTTAGCACCAACTCTCCCAAATGAAACCAAGCCAATGCAACAACTTGGCTCACGGAATTTGAAGATAAGTAATAATAATGATGACATTATTTACTGAGTCTCTACTATGAGCCACACCTCAACGGGGTTTCACAGAACACAACCAAGGACCCCTGTCTCTGGGCCAGGCTGCACCGCTCCAACTCAGTTCTAGTGCAGAGCATTGTAACTTCTCAGTAACGAGCACACACAGGCTTTATAGTTATGGCTTAGATGGCTTTACACAGATCCCTCGCCCTTGCGACCTTGTGCACACCCAGTTGGTCTTCAAGCCCCATGACCTGTCGTGGGACATCTGCCCTTTGCTCATATTCTCTCTCCAACAAGCCCCTCTCCTCTCCAGTGGCAAGTCCACTCCTCTGGCATGACCTGTTTAAACGTCTCCCCTCCACGAAATCCTTGACCACTCCAGATAGAGTGCTTTCCCTCCCTTAGACCTCCACCGGCACTTAGTTCTGCACAGGGTTGAAACTAATAATTTACTATGGAATAGATATTATTTTCTCATGTGTTTAGAGCTTTACTTTTCCAATGAAATTATAAGCACCACAAGAGTTCTATGTTTTATACATGTAAAATATTTCCAACTGTGCTCAAGAAATGTTGGTTGATGGTGTAATTGTTCTTATAATGAAAATTCCCCTCTTTGTCTAAATTTCAAAAATCAGTAACTCTGAGGGGCAGATATACCAAGTCTGAAGTTCTTGCAAGGCACTCCCACCTTGTTCTTTGTCCCTGCATTTTTTTCAGAGCAGTGTGGTCACTAGCTGAAGTTCAAGACCTCAGTATGTATGGTTGAGACTGGCATGGCTATGATTGTAATGGATGGACCATCAACCACTGCTACTCATGCACGAAGCTGTTTGCTACAGCACCACATGGCAGCCCATGCCACCGCTCCTATACCCAAGTTACTGTCGCCTATCCAAGAGCAGAGGAGGCTGCCAAGGCAAACTTTATTTAACCTCCACTCTACCAGACAGTCTGCATTCCGCTCAAGCTAGGCATTCCAGCCTCGGGGGCTGCAATCCCCCAAGTCCAGGGCTCACAAATAATTCTAAGAATAGGAAGTCCGAAAGGTAATGGCAGGGCAAGAATGGCACACGTCGATGGAGATCAAGAGCGGCACAAAGCTGCTCTTGCCCAAAATAGCCATCACGATCGTATTTGTTATTATTAGGGCTGCATCTCCTTTTTATAGGGCTTTCATTCAGCGAGCCTAAGACGCCCGATGAAAGGGATCCAGTAGCAAGAATTCCTGTTCCTGTTTATAGAAGAGGGCCACCAAAGGGGTGGATACAATGACCTGATCGGGTTCTCTGCAAGGAAGCAAGTGACCCAACTGTCACCCCAGGTTCTCTTCCTCACCTCAAGCCACATGTACTTGAGTGACTTCTGCACTAGGGTCTCCTCTAACTGATAGGAGGGAGAAGGGCTAGCACTGAGAAACCAAAATGTGTAAGTCCTTCAAAGAGCCAGAATCCTAAACAAGAAACCTTCCGCTGGAATTAGTTCTAGCTCAGTTTCTCACTCACATACACATATAGTAAATCAGTCTTCCCTTATTTTTGTGCTCTGGGGCCAATAATGCCTGTGACTCAACTCTTCAAAAGTATCTCAGCACCCACTCAACCCTCCTGAGACTTAGCGTAATACCCATCGGCAACTCTGGGTGCCTTGGTCACCTCTGGGCACGTGGCATGTCTCAATGTATGAGCCTGATTACTTTGAATTCAATGTCAATTCATCTGATAGGGACAGGACTTCTCGCATCCTCTTTGTTCTTTCACAGTAACTTAGTGACTCAAGCACACAAGTGCAAAACACATTTTGCATGTGGGAAATATGAATGTATCAATGTATACAAATCTTCGAGACTCTAACTTATCAAACTCTACATGGGAATGTTCGGAAGAAGAATCAAATTATGAAAAAGTAAAAATAAGCCCTTGATAATGAGGTGAGTCAGTGAGTCAAGTCAAATTGTGGGATTTAACTAAGATAATATGCAGAACTGACAGAGGTGATGGAAATCTCCAAGTAGAATGTCTACTGCTCATGCAACAAAGGCACTGTGTCAAGTTCTATAAGCCCCGAGGCCAGAACCGATCAAAAGAGGCCCTAGAAGATTCAGGCCCAGGAATATAAGAAATACGTGTGCAAACTGGCAGAAATAACAGACTTCATGTCTAAGAGGAGGAGGAGTTTAGAAAATGGCTTCTATTTGCTAGCTGCTACAGTTTTTTCTCCTTATTCTCTCATGCCCTGAAGGTTAAAGCTACACACCACATGCACTTCTACCAGAGACTTAAACATTTACTCCTCAGGATGCTCCTCCTGCCCAGGTCCTTCCCCGCCCCTCCCGGAAAAGAGGCTTCTCCTGGACAGGAGCCTGGAATTAGTGCCTTTCATTTCCTAGCTGCAGGCAGCCCGTGGAGGAGACCGGGGCAATAAATCTCTCTTGTTCACAGAACTTCTGAGATATGGTATCTTGTCACGAATGATGAATATCCCAATCTGGAAGGAAAAAATGATAAAACCCAAACCAAGAAAATCACCACCACCACCCCATCTGTCAATACTGCCCTGCCCTTCAGACAATACAAAAAATGGGTGAGCTGCAGACCAGGTTCTAAGGCAGGCTTTATTATTACACACATTGCCTTTCTTCAGTTGTCCATGGCCCCATTCAGGACTTCTGGCTCATCTGCTGTGCCTATCACCAAGCATAGAACCGATTGATAAGCATGAAGAAGATAGGCGTTTCTTCAATCATCTCTTCTCTCCTCTCCACTCCCATTTCCCTTCCTTTTATTCTACATCCTTCTCTACAGGGAAGATCCATACACCACCAGTACTGGGTCTAACCTTATTAATTCCCTTCATCCTGCTCATATTCTGAAGCTGAGCTAGAGCAGAAAAAGCAGCGAGATTAGGAGCTGGAGTACTAAAGGAGAGACTGATGTCTTAACTCCTTGTATTAATCATCACCCAAAGATATGTTTTTATTGAGTTTAGAAAGAGGAAGGAGGGGAGAGAGAAACATTGATGAGAGAGAGAAATTTTGATCAGTTAGTTCCCTCCTGTACGCACCTGACTAGGGATCAAACACTTAACCTAGGTATGTGCGCTGACCAGGAAGTGAATCCACATTTTGGTGCACAGGACAATGCTCCAATCAACTGAGTCACCGGCCAAGGGCTTAACTCCTTTTCATTAGTTTTCTTCAGCTCTCTATTCCACATGTTGTCTTTCTATACTTGACCAGGGGCTGAGAAGGTTAAAAAGAAATATGTGTCCCTATTGTTCTCTTGAAGAAAAAGGAATGAAATTTATGTGCTGAAATTTCTGGAATCTGTTGGTACCACTATTATTCTAACAGAAAGCTAAAGTTTCACGGTAGATACACACACACACACACACATATGCCTCTGACAATGAATTACTTATAAAAAATAACTTACTAAATACAAAATGCAAGAGGCAACTATGGTAGAGAAAAGCTTCAGATAGATTTGGTTTTATTTCCGACTATTCGGAAATTTGACTTCGAGATATCTCCTTCCACCATCCTACATATTTTCCCAAACAAAAGAAGAAAAAAGCCAAACCAGGTCTGTTCTGTCAGGCCATCTGAATGTTTCAGAGCAAATGGAAGCCTTGCCAGTGGGCCCAGAAATACCCAATAAAATGAGAAAAAGCAACAACAGATTGACATTGAGACATTCAAGAGCCTCTTTGATGCCAGGTGTGTAAGGAGAAAGGATGTAGAGATTAGGGAGTGCTTGCCTCGTCCATGTTCAAAGGACCCTGGTCTAAAATAGCTACAGATAGCGGAATGAAGCAGTGGCTAAAAAATGAAACAGTTTAATACTAGGCTTAAGATGGCACTTCAAGGTTAGCCGAAGGTCACTTCCCATCAAAACAGCAGAATCAAATGTCATGAGTAGGGGAGAAAGCTTTAGAGACCATGTCTAATCTCATTAGCCAAATTCCCTTCACTTCTTTTCTAAGAGTTGCTATGGCTGAGTGAGGCAGGGTCCTAAGTAAATATGGCTTCATGGGGACGGTGGAGGGGCGAGGGGAGGGTAGTGAAATCAAAACACAGAAAATATTCCTAAGAGCAATAACAATATTCTAACAATCTGGTGCAATCTCAATAAAAGAAAATAGACTCATTCCTTGTACCCTTTTTATTCACTGGGTTGTACCTCTGTAGACAACCCAAGGGTAATTACACTCCAACCTCATCTTAATGTACCAAATACTGTTTGAAGAAAAAGAGAGAAAAGAGCAGGTCAAAGCTTCTCTCATTCTAAATAGATGTACAGATTAGAATTGTCAACTCATCGTACTACCCTTAGGCAGCTTTTCCAACCTTGACGCTCCTAATTCTTTGTGTGAAAGGCTGCCCTGTGCATTGTGAAAGGTTTAGCAGCATCCCCCCACCCCAGTACTAGTTGTGTGACAATGCTCCCTCTGGGGGATAAACTACTCTCAGTTGAAAATCCTGCCTTAGCCGTAGGACCCTTTGCATATAACGTATCAGGCCATTTTTAAAGTCACTTAAAACTGGTAGTTGTAGCAGGATATTTTCAAATAGTGGGATGAACAGAAGCAGAGGCCATGTAATCAACGTTGTGGCTTGTGACATTTAACTACATCTAAATAGATATATATTAGAACAGAAATTATAAAAGTGCATCTCATATTTTAAGACCCTTTTGTTTCATATATGTATATAACTACTTATACGGATATATCAGATGTGCATGTATGTGTGGGCGTGTGTTCATAGTGGGTCATGATGTAAAACATATTTCTCATTGTGGTCTAAAGTTTTAGAAAAGTTTGAAAAACACTGATATAGGTATAAGAAATTAGAAATTCCAAGAAAAGGGGGGGGCACAAACCACCTTTTTGGCCTCCTGCAAACACTCCCCACCTCCACCACCCCTGCACCCTGTAGAATGTTTATAATGGCACAAGCCATGAACATTGTGTTCTGTGTCCACAGTCCTAGCACAGCACTATGAGCATTTGCTCATTAAGTCAGTAGCACCAATCTACAGGGTAGAAACAAAGGAGATCTTGAAGGTGAGGTGTGGATCCATCGCATTTCCCATTAAACAAGTTATTTTTGCCAAGATCACACCTGATAAAGGTAACACCTCTCTTCCCTCTGATTCCTTTTGCAGGCCTCTTGCCTTCCTGCTATAGCCCCCCCTTTTTTAAAAAATTTATTTTATTGATTTTTCACAGAGAGGAAGGGAGAGGGATAGAGAGTTAGAAACATCGATGAGAGAGAAACATCAATCAGCTGCCTCCTGCACACCACCTACTGGGGTTGTTCCCGCAACCAAGGTACATGCCCTTGACCGGAATAGAACCTGGGACCCTTCAGTCCGCAGGGCGACGCTCTATCCACTGAGCCAAACCGGTCAGGGCATATATAGCCCCTTCTTGTGTTTAGTCAGTTTCTCGCTGGTGGCTCCCAGCTCTGGGCTTCTCAGCCCTGTAACTACCCAGACACAGGCTCCTCAGCTGTGTCTGAGGAAGTTCAGCACTAGGACCCTCTGACTAGTTATCTAGGTCATCATCCTTTCCTGTTGGGAGAAGAATGAGGGGTAAAGGAACTTCAAGGGCAAGAAACTCATATTTCTTTCTCCCAATGACTGTTGTAAAATCAAATCTAACATGGCTCATGGAGCCTACATAATTTCTTCTTTGATTTTTGCTTTTATGTTTTAAATCACAGATCCACATCTTTAAAACATGTGCTTCAAGAGTAGACTAAATACTGCCTAAACACGACAATTTAAGAATCTGAGTTCCATACTTTTATAGCTAGCCACAGAGTTTCTTGGTTTTGATTAGCAATGTACAAGTTATGGCTATAAAATATATATTAAGAATTGAAGCATTATTAATCAAGGAAGGAAGTTAAAGAATTCATCTGTTGAATCTTAAAGGTTATCCATTCCAATTTCATCCATTCCCATAAAAACACTGAGAACCTATGAGTATTTCATGGCAATAGGCTACTGTAGAGCTGGAAGAAAATGTAGAGGTTACCCCCATCTAACCTCCTCACAAAGTAATATCATGGCATAGCCAAGGGTTCTAGCCTGTGAATCCAGAAAGGTGAGCTTTTATTTTAGCTTCACCACCAATCAGGAATGTGACTTTGGGGAAGTTGCTTAATTCCTGAAAAGTATAATTTCAGCTCATTAGAGATGCTTCTTAAATAATGGCAACCAAAGTCCACCTCCTTGTAACTTCTAGTCATTGCTCCTACCTGTACCCCCGAAGTTAATAGGAGATACTAAAGTTACCATGTCAAATCTTTCCTACAAACACTTTGCATTTTTAAATATATCTACTAATGCTCCCTAACTTTTTTCTACCAGTTATACATCCTTGACTCCACCAACTTCACAGTTGAGCACACAGAAGACACTCAATAAATGTCTGATGAATGAAGGAGAGAGATGAACCACGCATCATCCTGAGTGGATGCTGCTTTGCTATTCTCTTAAAATGGAGTGCCCAGGACCAAACACGACCTCCAGGTGTGCCTGACCAGCGAAGAATGCAGAGGGTTAGTGCCTTCCTTAATCCAGACACTACGCTTCTATTAATATAGCTGAAGACTATGTTGGCTTTTTGAGCACATACATCAAAGCACCGACTCATACTGCGTTTGCAGTCAACTAGAACCCTAAGTCTACATATGCACCTAACAAAACATCACATCCCTCCGTTAAGCCTACCCTTGCCTCTGTACTTGTGCAATTTAAAAAACTATCTAAATTCTGATTTATATAATCTATTTCTATTAAATTCCATCTTATTGGTTTTAGACTATCATTCTAGCCTTTCTAAATCTTTTTAAATCTTAATTTTTATTATCCAGAGTATTAATTATACCTCTAAGGTTGGAGTTACTTGCAACGCTCTATCACTAGAAATTGCCCTCCAGGTTGACATCAACTTATTAGATATTTTTGGAATAAAGATACTCAACTTGCTACAAATCTTTAAAAGCACTACAGACTAGGCCACGTATATCTATTTCGTTCATAGGGATATTACAAAAAGATGGTAAAAACTTGTTGAAATTCATACACAATGTAACAACCAATGCACTCTTTTTGTTTAATGTCTAATAATCCTGCTAAAGAAATAAAAACTATATTTACAAGCAGGACAGGTTCCCATTGAATGCGCACTGGTTTCAAGAGCTTACCACTTTTTTCCCAAGTGTTCACAAAACATCTATTTAACAAAGTGCTTCAGAAATTTCCAGAGACAGACGTCAGGTTCAACCACCTGTATCCACTTTTTAAAAGGCCTGATACTTGTCCATCTTCAAACCAACACATCTCCATATGGCAATTTTCAGTGTAACCTTTGGCCACTCGTGTTACACATCATTTCATTA
Organism: Myotis lucifugus; assembly: GCF_000147115.1. Taxonomy (NCBI): domain Eukaryota; kingdom Metazoa; phylum Chordata; class Mammalia; order Chiroptera; family Vespertilionidae; genus Myotis; species Myotis lucifugus. The sequence continues at coordinate 1,545,371 of NW_005871273.1, read as the reverse complement.
AATTCCAAGTCAAACCTGACTTATTTGAGTAACACAAATATGCCATCTATTTTACCTTTAGTGCTCTATTCTTCAATGTTTATTTTCAACTTCCCTTCATCCTTTAACTCCTATCTCAGATGTCCTCTCCTCTGTAAGCCTGCCCCAATCTCCCATAACTGATGACTGAGTCCTCTCTCTGAATCACATATAGAATTCTTTTTAAAGTCCTAACTTTATTCTACATGTCTTTATTTAGAAGATTGCATCTCCAAGAGGATATTAAACTTCCTAGGGTAAGAATTTGGAGTCTTTTTGTATTTTGATCACTTAACATAGTGTCTGGCACAGGGTAAGTAATCAATAAATATTAGTTAGTGAGGGAATTAATGCTGTATGTGAGACAAACACTGGTCTTAAAGCATGGCGCATGGCTCAAAATAAGCTTTGCAGAAGGCAATCGTCACAATACTTAAAGCAGCAGCACAATGAGCTTAATTATTCATGCTTATGGAAGATAATAATAAATTAAAGAAATAGTGGGCTATCTAGAAATTCTTTGAATCTGGCATTTTATAAGTACTTACGTAAACATTTGGCAGGTTTATTTTCCTAATAATTTTTTGTTTAGGCTAAGCTGTGTGCCAATACACCAGCTGCAGGGTGGATGCTGTAAGAAGTACACTGGGCACTAAGTCAGCTGAGCTAGAATTAAGAATTCAGCATGAATAACCCATGCAATGCCACCTGGTTATCCATCCCCCCAGAAGGGAAAAAAGGTGGAAGGCCAGGCCATGCTTCATCTCTGACAATCTATAAATCCTCGGGAAGACTGTCAGCAGCTATGTTTTTGTCAGTTTTCCGGGTAAGTACGCCCACAGGACAGAAGAGACTGAAAGTCAAACAAAAGCAAAGGGGTTATAAGGACCGTGAGTCACACTTGTATTTTGGGAAGTGCCCCCGATGAATGGAACTGCATCAAACTGACTCCAGCCCATTACTTACAACTATTAAGAAGAAAAGGAAAGGAGGTAGCAAGATGTTGGGGGGAAAATGGCCAAAGGAAAGGTCAGGCTACCTTTCCGTCAAATACAGAATGGAAGGGACACGCTTGGGGGTTCTGTGTTCATGGGACAAATGAGACTGCAAAGGGAGATCTCTAGAAATTTGTTCTAGATTTGAGTAGTGTGATACCCTTAGGATTCCAATTTGAAAGTTTATTATGCAGATATAGAGCGTAGCTCTAAAGACCTTCAGATCAACTTTTCTCAGTACCATTCCATGTCGCTATCAATGCACCATAATCCAGCTCTAAAAAATCAGGGCTGAGAGACTTTGAAGCTAGGCAAAATCAAAGTCATACTTTTTGGATGACTGCCTACTAGTCATTTGATCCAAGTAAAAGCAGCAGCTGGACATCTTCCTCACAATCAACAAATCCCTCAGAGTCTCTGGAACAGCCAACGTCTCTGCTCCAAGTCCAACCGATGTCTCTGTCAGGAGAGGCCAGCCAGTTGTCACCCCAATAGTGAGCACACAACAGGTTCATACCTCTCTGGGGAAACTACCAACTCCGCAGCCCGAATTCGCACCGGCAGTGTGTAGTACTAAGTGAAAATAACACTGAAAAGACACATAGTTTTGAGCCTGGTTTGACCACTTAAATGCTGAAGGGACTTGCATTCTGGCTTGCTTCCTAATGAAACAGGCTAGTTCTTGCCTTATCTTCTTCACAAATGATCAAGATCAAGTGCGAACAATGAAGGCAACGTTCCGAGTCTTGTGTGTTTGTGCATGTGACAGAAAAACATTCCTTTGGATCCACTTGAAAAATCCTACCAGATCCAAGGGACTAAAACAATGGCAGGCTCCCGAGCAAGCTTCGTATTTCATGCCTCATTTTTTCCTTTTGTGAAACATTCTCCTAGCAGATTCAGGGAGGTAAATATTAGCATAGTGAACCATTTTTTTTTAATGATGTTTAAGAAGATTAGAGAGGACCGACCCTGTGGAGTTATGGGTAATTAGAAGACTGGCAAAGTCTCCCCCAGTGAGATGTATATCTAAGACTTTGGTATCCCAAAGGGCCTCGAGTACAGGACAAACTAGTGTGTAGAGAGTACGGACAACATTTTTCACCTTTGGATCTCCAGGTGGTTTTATTACTGTAGACTCTCTGGTTCACTCTGGTTCCTGAGGCAGAACTGTTCTCAGTGAATCAGCCCGAGCACTGAATCCTTGACGAATGGAACGCACCCTAAGGGATGACTTCTGGGAGTGCACCCTGCTCAGAGAAGCAAGCGAATGTTGAAGACCGATCAGATCAGAGGGGAGAAGAGCGAAAGGTGAAAAATAACACTTCTAAAAGTCAGTGGTACCAAGGAGAGGACAGATAAGTCACTTCTGAATCATGGAGCAAAACAGGAAGGATTTTGATTACTATCACTCCAAGGCAAGGACCCATAATTCCAAAACGCGGCTCCCTCCAAGGTGAATGGGTATTATTTAAGCTGCAGCGCCTCCTGGTGCCCAGAGGGAGAATTCTTGTCTTAACTCTCCCAAGCAGCAATAGCCTGATAGGCTTTCCAGAATACATTTAACAAGACAAAAGGATCCCTCTGTCTTGTGTGTAAGCACACACACTTTCAGAAAGGGGCTGGCTGAAAATATTCAAAATATATTTAAAGGTTCTTTTTATTTAAAAGTAGAAAATGCCTCATTCCCCTCTTTAAAAATGTTTCAGTGCCTGGCATATGCTTTATCCTAAACCAGTCTAAATGATACCTATTGTATAAGCTTTAAACACTTACTTTCTTCTGTAAAGCCTACCTAGCAGTTACCCCATGCTACATGGGACAAGTAGCGGGTCATCTGACCTCATATTGTTTAATATTTCTGCTTCTATGGGTTATCCCTTCAAAGAGGCTGAAAGGACCTTAAAGTAGAAACTGCCACCCTAGGTCTGAAGAGCTAGTACACAGCAAGTACTTAATAAGTACAGATAGGCAGCAAATCTTACACTTTTCAAAAATTACTTGTAAAAAGGCCACCATAACAAGAGCTAAATAAAGTTAGTGTCCTGGAAGGCAAAGGCAGAGGGGTGGGAGTACCTGGGTTAAGAAGTAAGTAGTTCCCTGGTTGTGAAGAAACTCGGAGTTTCTGCTCTGGACATGACCGGGGAAGCATGTATGTAGGTATGCATAGACAGATAATATGAAGAAAGAGATTTGAAGGGTGCAGAAAAGACATGGAGGGCCAGGAAATAACCTGATAGGAACATCTGAAGACATAGTTTGAGATAATTCTGTATCTGGGGCTCTTGCGGAAGTCTGCAATTTTCTGCAGAAGCTGTGCATAGAAAGAGATCAGGAATAAGTTTGCACAAGGCACCAGAGCTGAACTGAAAGTTTATGTAGCAAAGGAAAAGATGAGTGTTTCCTGAGAAACTATTCATCTTAACTCGGATAAACTCTGAGTGCAAAAGGATGTAGACTAGATACCCAAGGGAGACTACATACAGTCTCTGATCCAGGAGTGCTTTAAGAACAGAATCAGAATATGCAGACAGAAACAGATTCATATGCTACCATCATATGTAAGTGGGCAGTCAGATAGAAAGCAAGAGAGATTACATGGGAATAAGGCACAGGGACTTTCAAGTGAGGCTGGTTTTAGTAGCCACTGCTTTGTCAGAAAGCTTGCTCAGGGGGAGGCAGTATGGAGTAGTAGAAAGTGCATCGGTTTTGAGGCCAGGATGCCTGAAGTGGAATGATTCTGAGATGCTTATTTAACCTACATATCCTTTTCCTTACCTGTAAAATGTGGAAACATATGTCCCTCTCCTAGACATGCGCTGCACATTAGTACCTAAAGAACACAGCAGCTCACCTGGTACAGTTGGTATTGAATGTCAGTTCCTGTCTTATTGCAATTGCTTGTGTTTTTTTGGTAGCAGGCCAGGAGTTTCCCTTAAGACAGGGGTGAGGAACCTTTTTTCTGCCAAGGGCCACTTGGATATTTAGTATAACATCATTCTTGGGCCATACAAAATGATCAACTTAAAAATTAGCCTGCTCTATTTGATCAAACATTTAACTCACTTCTAATACCTTGGCAGGGCCAGACCAAATGATTTTGTGGGCCTTATATGGCCGGCGGGCCAGACGTTCCCCATCCCTGCCTTAAGCTATAACCACTGTCAGAGAGACCCTTTATCCATCTGCTACACAGCTATGTCCACAGAGAAAAGGCTCCCGAATGGACTATACTTAGAGAAAAGCTAACAGTGGAGGCAAAAGAGTTCATGATCATGTACTCAAAACTGTCCTTGCGGAGGTTGAACGCTCCACCTCAGAGTACAGTGCTCTCCAACGGTCCCACACTCTCGCCAACAAACCTTCTCCTGACCTTGCCTGGGAGATGGTGGGAGAGACCTCTCCTGTAAGAAAATGACTCCATGGCATAGCATAAGGTCCAGAGCTTGTCATTTAATTTTCTCCGGGGTCCACTGCTTGTTGGACCTTTACACCTACTACAATTTTTCTTTTCTTCTTCCTCTCTATTTACTTCCTGACTTGACATACGTACTTACTTTTCTACTTTCCTTTGCTCACAGGTCACGGAATCTTCTCTTTTCTCCCTACTCTTTTTTTGCCACGCTATTCCATTCCCACGTGCCCCCAACACACACACACACCCACACCCACAGTCTCTCTCTCTCTCTCACTACGAAATCCTGACGCAGATGCCAGGAATGTGTCTGCTGCCCTTTTGACACAGAGTCTGATGCCATCTTGGGGCCACGGGAAGGGCAGAGCCACGGGACGTGGCGTTCGAGTACTCTACTGCTAGCCTGGCTCGTATTTTTATCATGGCATTACTCTGGGCATCCAGGCAGGGAACGGGTCCAGCTGCTTCTCATTCCTTCACTCCACATCAGTACTCCATAATAATCTCACTTCTTACCTTGGCTGGATCTTCTTGCCCAAACCTTCCAGCATCAATGAAGCACGGTACCTCTCCTTTCCCTCCAACCTCGTCTATGTCTACATACTTGTCCAGTTTCCTGAACCTGATTCTGATGTTTGCAGAAATATTGTCAAGTTCCTTCTGTTTGCAGACATGAGCAGTTCACACAAGCTGGATTTACTCCTTGGCATAGACTGCTACCCCCACTCCTCTTCCCCTCATTCCGTCTCTAAATCCAAATAAGGAGTGCTCCTTCTTACATAATTGGATGTTCCCGGCACAGAAGCTGACATAAGAGGTCAGGCGCGCATGTGTGCAAGACTCCCCTTTGACTTAACAATGCCTTTTTTGGGCATCTAACTTCTCTTCAGCTCCCCTCCCCCACTTTCTCCAAACCATCAACAATCAAGGGAGATTTATGAAGCTTGGCTCAGATCAGAACTCTTTCAACCTTGGCTTAGAAGGAGGGGTCATGAGGTTGAAGTTACTCTTTTTTATTTTATTTTTTCCTTGCAGGGGAGGGGAAAGGGAGGGAAGGAGAGAGAGCGAAGAAGGAAAGGAGAAATGAAGAGAGGGAGGGAGGGAACAAGGAATGGAGAGAGGGAGAGGAAGAGAGGGAGAGAGAGAATAAACACTTAAGATCTGGCACAAGTCCCTGGTGTCCAAGGGAGTTATGTACATAGGTCTTGTTTAAGTTACTATAATTCTTTGTATGTCTCAGCTCCCTCTTTCATAGGGCTTTTGAGGGGACTAAATAATGTACAGAGGTCTTTTAAGGAAGCGAGGGGAGTAAACAAAGCTGGAAGCAGAAGAAATTAACTCATCTCCTTGGAGATAATAATGCTGGAGGTTAGAAACTGGTAACATTTGAAGGGGGCGATGCATCTAAATCCAGATGGCTGTACCGTCCCTGATAACGCAGTGTCTTCAAGACAAGAAGTGGCAGTAGCCGCCTGTGGCATTAATACCCACTCTGCTTCTCTTTGAAGTGCAGAGCCCAGGGCAGAGAACCCGAGTCCTCTGCACCAGGACCTGACTCAGAGGCTTGTGGTTTCAGAGAGAAGCAGCACACTGTCTCCGGGGCAGCAGTCACGGGGACCATCTCAGGGAGGTGAACACTGAACTGCTGGGGCCACACCACACCTCTTCTGGTAGGAGGAGGAGGAGTTTGGGCGTGGGGGTGCTACAGCTTTGAGGAGATATCAAATTCCATTTTATTTGCTTACCAAGGCAAAGCCAAAGAATGCGGCACTGCATGAACCTCTTTTTAAAAATAAAAACATGCAAGCTGTCAGGAACAAGTAACATAGGCTGACTTCAGGCTAGTGCAGTGCCGTTTGTGTTGTGAGAGTGCATACGTGGAAATGCAGTTTGGATTTTACAAACTGCATGTAATATCCTCTTGGGGAATGTATACTACCCTGAGTCAAAGATTTTTAGACTGGCTTTTATCCCTTCAAATTACGGGGTAACAGTCTGATCCTGAGAGACAGCCATTAGAGCTGAAAATCAAACAAACCTGGGTTCAAAATCAGCCTGTGGTGTACTCATAAGCTCTGTAATCTTGTCTAAGTAACCATCTTTCTTTGTATATCTCAGTTCCCTCATCTTTGAATTGGGGATCTTCATTCTTCTTTCATAGGGCTTTTGAGGGGACTAAATAACGTACTATGCTTGTAGTGTTCAGCACAGTGTCTGCACAAAGCAAACTCTCAACAGATGCTTGCTAGATGGTAAATACCCTGAAGCTGATAAGATTATCAGTGTCTACACACAAATCCTGAAATAAGCCCCATCATCCCATGTGTACCACGTACATGGGAACTTGCTGGTCTGAGACCACAGGCCAGAGGCATCGGACCCTTCGAGCCTCTGGAGGGGGAGCTGGGATTTCTCCTCCATGATCCATGACTTCTTAACCCCTATCCTAAGGAAGCTTCTAGAACACTGTGAACCCAGGATAAGACATTTGAGAAGAGGGCCAAGTATATTCTGTATAACTCAGAGGGACAGGGACAATAGGGATAGTGGTAGCTGAAGGACGCTGGCATGTGAAGACATAAAAAGCGGAACAAATTTGGGGGCACTAGCTGGAGGAATTAGACAGAGAAAATACTTTTTACCCTTCTTTCCTTTTCCTGAAGAGCAAACATTAAACCCTAACATTTATTGGGCATGCTCCATGCACCTGAAGACATAGGATAGCACTATTATTCCTGTTTTCCAGATGAAGAAACCAAAGCTCAGGGAGTTCACACATAGCAGATACCAGTGTGTTGTAGAGGATAAGAATATGGAATATGGAGCCCTGACCTGTTTGGCTCAGTGGATAGAGCGTCGGCCTGGGGACTGAAGGGTCCCGGGTCGATTCTGGTCAAGGGCATGTACCTTGGTTGCGGGCACATTCCCGGTGGGGGGTGTGCAGGAGGCAGCTGATCGATGTTCCTCTCTCATCGATGTTTCTAACTCTCTATCCTTCTCCCTTCCTCTCTGTAAAAAATCAATAAAATATATTTTAAAAAAAAGAATATGGGATGTGGAATACTGGGTTTCATTTCTGGCTCCACCACACATTAGCTTTGTGGTCATGGATATGGCCCTCAGTTCTCACCCCCACTAACTTGAAAAATATGTGAGAAGTAGGGACTGCATCTGCTTTGTTCACAATGAGCCCTTACTATTTTTTTCAATGAATAAGGAATAAGACCAAAACAATTCCCCAGTTGGACAGAGTTATGAGTACTTTAAGATAAAGTGGGTTGAGTGCTACAAAATAGCCTGGACAAATTTCTATCAGTGAGACCAAGAAACAGCTTAGACTAGAGTGCATATGCATGTTGTATGTTCTTCTTTACACACCAGCCACTCCACTTGATTCTCGTCTCTTCCCTATCACTAGAAAATGTATAATCATCACCCACTGAAGCAATGCGACCTGGCCTGCAATGCTCACAGCCTGCGATTCCCTTGCATTTAAGGTTCCTGTTTTAGATCTCCACGAACCCTAGCTGCATATCATACCACTTCTTCAATGATCTGCCTGTAACCCCCAAATATATATTTCTCTCTGTTTGGTACTGACCCAAGCCCTTTAATATTGAGTTATTTAAATTTCAAGGAATGTCTTCCTATCTTTTCTATATATGAATCTCAATCTTTTGAAATTTTCCTGACTCATCTATATTTTTTGGTTCCTACTAAATTAACCAAAATGGACCTTGCCAAGCTCTATTTTCTTATTTTGTAAATGAACTACCTACCTCACTTGGATGCTATTAGAAAATATATGCAAACAAGAGTCAGATGCTAGCATATGAGAAACACTCAGCAAATATAAATGTGCACCCTTCTTCCACTTAGTCTCTTTCTGATGAAAGCTTATGAAGCCTCCCTGATCCCATGCAACTTTGAGTGTGAAAAGGAAGATTTAACTACTTGTTGGTGATGGATTTTCTGCATGTTGTAGGATGAAGCCATACTTCTTCTTTTCAAAGAAGTTTTTATTTTTGGAGTGCCTATTAGCATGAGCCACATGCTAACAGAAGAGGTCAGGGTTTGGCTTCTTATTCTGTGATGTGCCAGGACGTCTCATGAGAGAGAAATCAAAACAAGTGACTAAACCTCAAGCACTAGGTGTGTCTGGTTCAGAGACAGTGTCTGGCCTTCTTCAGTTTAGCAAAGCTTGCATGTTCCACGGTGAGGAAGTCAGCAGCCAAAGACTTTGTACTCTGTGTACAAATCTTTCTGGAGTTTCAAATGGTATTAGGATTATAAAACCTAAATTATAAAATCCAAGTTTTAAATCCAAGTATCCTATCCCTTACCATCCTGTGGCAGTAAGTGCTTCTTTCCAAGAAAATAATCTTTGAGAGCACCGATCTGTTTTCTCCTCATCTTTCTTATTTTGATTGTCACTGACTACATATTATCACTAAAAAGAAATGTCCACTGGAAAAGGGTGAAAGATACAGGGCTTAGGAGTATAACTGGGTGGAGAATTGATCCTGGAGTGGGAAGAGTTTGGATGAAGTATTTTAAAATCATAGGCAGTGTCTGTGACTCAGTGGATCAGGTCAGAAGCCTTACAGAAGCAGAGTCAATTCAAACGTAAGACCACAAGGTGATGAACCCAAGCTTTCTGGTACTCTCCCGGCAGTCTTCATTTCTGTACCTCTGGAGCAGAGACTCTACCTTCCTTCATGACCACAAGTTTCCTGGACTCTACCCTCTCCCTTTCTGGTGGAGAATGCAGTATTATGGCCACCCCGTCCAATGTGAGGCTCCAATGTGAGGAACTCACCAGTCTTACCTCTGAATGAGGGTCCCAAAGGTAAGATGAAGAACTTTCTGCATGTTTTCTGTGCACAGCCATCTCCACTGTTCCATCAGCAGCAAGAGCAGCAGATCGAGGGCTGTGTCAGCTAACTCCGTCTCTGTTCCTGGAGAATAAAAAGGTATCCAAAGTAACTCAGAAGAGACCCATACTGGAGGACATCTTTCAATGCACTTTATCTTATCCTGTATTTTTGTAATCCATCAGTTCTTACATCACATCAAGAGATACTTCATATCTAAAAAGTTCAGTGATAGGCTCGGTCTTTCTTTACAATTCTTTTGTTTGTGTTAGTCACTTAGTAAAACATTTTGCTCTTTTAAAAAATATGTTGTATACAATTATTTTGCCTAGGTCTGTTTCTTGTGTATTTCCCCCAGGGAGTAGATATATTTTGTTGCAGGTAAGTGCTCACAACTGGTGACTGACTGGAACTGGCAAGGCCCAGTCTCTTCCACACTTATATTCCACTCGCCTCCACCAGGCATCAGAGAAATGTGTGGGCAGCAGATTTGGGAAAAGACTTCGGATTCTTCTCCTGTTAAAAAGTGCTTTGAAAGCAACTCCATTACACAGAGCTGTTGGGTTGGGATCCAGGAAGCTGCAGTTTGATTTTGAGATGACATGTGGTTCTAGGAAAAGCACTACACCTTTGGGGAAATGCCAGGACAGTGACTGATTTCTTTCCTATCCCGAAGACTGGCCACGAAGGAGCTCACACCCACGCTAAACTGAAGTCTCCTGAACAGAGATAGGTATGGATGGAAGTATCTGTTCTCTAACCCTGTTCAGGGGGTCCCATGTTACCTCTGATTTGGTTCCCAGGAGACTTTCTCAGGAGCACATAATATTCCAGAATAAATCTTAGCTATCTGATGCTATTGCTGTGACTAATATTACTATAATTAATCGTCAACAATAATTTTGTTAGTCTAGGACCAATGGGTATTCTCTTAGCTTGCCCAAGTTCCCCTCCCTTAAGGGTTCTTTAGAACACAAATGACTTCAGATTTGGATGACTCTATTAGAAATAAAACCTACCTTCTTAATCCCATCCAAAAAATATTTTCTTTCTTCTGCACTGCATTTCAAGGGGGGCCTGGGAGCTGATGTGTTTGCTTTCTAGTCATTTGTTCAAAGATGGGCTATTGAGTTCCTTGGAAAGTAGCATCATTCTGCGTCTTAGTCATCCTCCTGAATTCTATTACTTTCTCAGGGTTAGTATTTACACAGAGCTGCCATCATGTGGTGACAATTAGTCATAACAGTAAAAAATAAGAGAAAGCAAAACAAGGCATCAGGTGCTCTTGAAAAAAAAAAAGATAAAATTTCTATCAATGAGCATTTAGGGCTAGAAAAAGGGCTACTCAGGCATTCACTACTCCTTTAGACTTGATCTTAGCCAAAAGGACCGGAAGCAAGAAACTATTCCTTTAGAGATATGTTGTTCAAAATTTAGTTTTGATTTGGGCTGGATTATTAGTGTTTTACCCATTCCCTCTTATTTATAATTTCTTAGTTTTCTAATGCTTTTGATGTCAAAATACTTGGTTTACTTAACAAGTGAGATATATGTGAAGAGATGGGGTTGTAAATTCCATTTTTCACATAGCTAAGTTGAGAGAAACAATGATGAAATCAAACTTTTATTTTCCTTCTGAACATAAGATTTTGTGATCTTTTTTTCAATGGGAGCCTTTATTTTGATGCAATTAAACATTTTTCTTCTTATAAATTCTAGTTTAGCAAACATATTAATCTCCAGGACTCCCAATTTTTCCTCTTCATTCCTCTGGGAAGCAAACCTGCCCTGCCTCAAATGCTTATAAGGAGAGAATAGTGTCCTCACCTCTTCTCCCTCCCTGCTCTTTCTCTGGTAACTGGGTGGTGTCGGTTGCCATGGCAATAAATAAAATGAAAGGCATAGATCCAGGGAAAAGATGAATTCCATTTTGCACATGTTTGTATGTCACTGCCCTATGGAATATCTCAGTGCAGATTTCCATAGGCAAGTGGGTGGAAATACATCTGATATTAGGTATCATAGTACACATGGTTTTGCCTACGTCTGTTTCTTTTGTATTTCCCCCAGTTTAGCAAAGCTTGCTAAATGTTAGAATTAAAGCCAATAGTACTAATGAGATCACCAGGCAGAGTGTGCAGAGTAGTAACAGAGAGCCAACAATAACGCTGTGGAAGGCTAATAAGGGAGCTAACAAAAGTGACTGAGAAGGGACCAACCAGGAAAGTGGTACCACAGGTACTAAGGGAATAGGTAAAGGGAGCAGTTCAAATGTAGCTGAAGCACGCTAAAAATAACTTCAACAAGGTAATGAGACTGCAAACAGGGGTCTTATTTTGCTGGATTGGAACTCCCTGCCTTTTTGCCCTGTTCCTCTGCTTGGCTGCACTCGGCTCAGCTCAGCTCTGGGGACTGTGTCGTATACTTTTTTGCATCCCAGCACTCAGCACAGTACCTCAAACACATGGCTTACTTAGCTGAACAGAAGATAAATTAAAAGTGATGAATCCCAACTGTCAGAAGTCCCAAGTGGACTGTGCTCTGGCTCCCTTCTCTGTGGTGCGATCTTGTCACTCACCCGGGTCACTAATGCTGAGGTCTTGGGCTGGCGCGGCTGCATCTGACATGTCACCATCCACACATCCTTTGGGCGTATGGTCAGGATCCTTTTCTGGGGCATCTGCTGACTGCATTTCTAGTAATTTTGTCTGTTTTTCAATAAAGGCTTCCATCCCAGACATGGATAGGACCTCCGACTCCTGCAGAAAGAGCCAGCAGCACATCACATAGAGTGCAGAAAGCAGAGGAGCAACCAAAACACTTTAGGTTTTCCCTGCCTTCCCTGAAGACGTATCTTGCGCACAGAACCCCACTGATGTTGTGACCACCTCAGCAACGTTGCAAGTAAACCAATGCCTTTGTATTCGCATTTGCCACGAACACTTTCGGGTTCTCTGATCTCTCCCAGGAACGGGTTTTCTTTCTCATTCTGTCATACATGATCCCACACCCAGGGCCCTTGAGAAGCCAACCTTGCAGAAAATACTTCTATACTAAATATTAGAGACCCCAATGCTGGAAAGTCCTTTAGCAGGCACCTAAGTCTTTTCTGACTTTGGAGAAGGTCTTAAGTGCCTATAAATGCAGGATCCACATCCTGGCTGCAGATGCCAGGAGCTCTCTAAGAGCTTCTCACCACAGTGCCTTCCTGGAGACCATAGAGGACCTTCTCTTGTGCATTGGCCAAGTTCAGCGCTGGAGCGATCTTACTGGATGAGAACCTCAATCTGGACCTGGTATAGAAACAAAGAGCAGAAACACGATGTAATTCGTGATCTTGCCCTAGCATATGAAGGGCTTACAAGTATTAATACTCAAAACGAATATGCCTATACTTATTCTGGGAGTTTATAGGGCTCAGAGCTGCCAGAACAGCCCTGGCCCTGAACTCTTCCAAACAACATATATTTTGGAAAGTCTTAATATACAGTGCAATTCTTGCACTAAGCTGTCTACAGTGCATCCATAAAAGGGGTTTAGCTAATGCTAAAGAGGGACCAGTCTGCCATGTCGTATTCCCAGAGGCTAGAAGAGTGCTAGCACATACTACACACTCATTAAATATTTGTTGAAGGTCAGACAAGTGGCATTTGTTGCTGCTGTCAGTACCTTTATGCACATCCACTTATCTTATTCCCCTCGTGTTCCAAATAAAACCGGGGAAGAGACTCCAAGTGCAAACCTCAGTGTTTCAAGGGATAGGATTCTTATAAGCACCTGTCAAAGTATAGGCCCAGGAAAAAAAGGCTAAGACTTGTGTTATTGCGGCCCATGAAACATGAACAGAGACAAAGGTAGACAGTCAGCCAGACAAGCAGACACACACACAAACACTCCACGCCCCCCCCCCCCCCATTCTCTCTCTCTCCATCATGGCCCATATACAGATAGAAGTTTCCAGTAAGGGTAGGTGTGGTGCTCTTCCTTTCCACATGCTGGCTCTGAGTACTGCCAGGAAACATCTGAGACCTGGTGCAGGAGAGCAGCAGCCATAACCAGTTACTAAAATGGGCACTGCAGGTGGCCATTCGAGCCCTTCCCTGTTTATTGCTAGCATATGCAACTTCTGAGCCAAGATTTCCAGAAAAGATGGTAAACAGAGATCAGTTATAAGCCTTAGCTCTTAATAGGAAAGAACATCTCAATTTTCCAGGAAAACACAAAAGGAGAAGATCCATATTCTAGAATTTTCCTTCTAGTCGCAAATCCCTCATCAGTTGGGCTCTGGGTTCTCACGGCAAGACAAACATTCCGCGGAGCTGTCTATGCAGGATCTCAGGCTCCTTTGAGTTGAGCACTGAAGAGTTCAAGGTCTAGCTGTGCATAAAAACTAATATGTATGGCCCACCTCTTCTCTTCTAGAGCTTGAGAGTTGGGGATGGGCTTTGGCTGAGGATTGGGGATCAACCTGAGAACTGGGCAAGAGTCCCTGGGCGACTGAAGGGCTTCTCACTTGCCAGCCTTCTTGCCTTCTGTCTGGGGCTTGCTTTCTGTCTCGGCCTCACTCAGCTCCTCTGTGGGGCTCTGGGGTTCAGAGCGGGGAAATGCTGTCACCACCATCTGCAGGGGTCAGAGGAGCAGAGTCAGACAGAAACGAGGAGCAGAGTCAGACAGAAACCACCGAATGAGCAGTTTTCTCACGGTGCTTTATGCAATCAGGACGGGGCCTAGCCATCAGCATAGTCAGATACCAGCTAGTAACTTAGTGGCAACTGTTCTCCCCTTTCTCACAGAGTAAGATAAACAATGGCATGGGGGAAAGAGGCTGAAACAAACAATGGGATAAATAAAAACCCGAGAGTTCTGAAGGCCGGTGAAATATTTTCCATTTTCAATTTCTTTCTTTGTATATAAAAGAATGATTTTTAGTTTCCAAATTGATTCTTTCACCAAGATGTGAATAAGTAGAAGTGATATAGGTAAAAATATATGAAGAACAGAAAGAATGAGATTATCAAAATACAAAATATGTCTAGAGACATGTAAAATATAAACATGTTCAGTGTAATTCACACAGAGTAAAGAGCTGGCTTTTCCAGTTAATTCAATTTTTCTTCTTTAGGACAGAAAGAATAACAAAAATCACTCAGGTCCAAATTAAGAAGTCTGAAATTGATATAAACTTCTCTACTCAGAAAGACTAATAAAACAATCCTCAATGAAAAGAATTCTATTTTTCAGAATGAGAAAATGACATATAGATATTTGCTAGAAAAATGCACAAACAAATGAAACCCTAAATATTGAAGAAACATTTACTTTCCCTTTGGTGCCTCTCATCAGTTAATACTGCTGGCTCAGAGCAACACCGGGCCTTCTTTCACTCCTTCTTGGTTAATCCTCAACAAGGAACTGGCCCAGCTAAGACAAGGCTGTAATGCAGTGATGGCGAACCTTTTGAGCTCGGCATATCAGCATTTTGAAAAACCCTAACTTAACTCTGGTGCCGTGTCACATATAGAACTTTTTTGATATTTGCAACCATAGTAAAACAAAGACTTATATTTTTGATATTTATTTTATATATTTAAATGCCATTTAACAAAGAAAAATCAACCAAAAAAAATGAGTTCGCGTGTCACCTCTGACATGCATGTCATAGGTTCGCCATCACTGCTGTAATGGTTGAGTAAGAGCACAGTAAAGACTAGGGCATAACAATCCAAGGAAAGAACACAGAGGGTAGCATGAATGTGCCTAACATGGCTTAGACAATATAACTTGCTCTCTGGGCTCATAAAATTGTAGTCTGTGGGAAAGGTCCTTATCTGTGTTGTTCACTGTTGTATCATGAACAGCTAGTACACTACACAAGCAGTAAGTAGATGCTGAAAGAATCAATGAATGAACTTTGAGGATTTTACTTTGTGCAACCCTCTCTAGTTTGCAGTTCTTTCATCACAGCAGTCAATGTCTCCCAAATCCGACCATGTGAAAGTCCACTTTATCATTTTTCCCCCTGAAGGCTAGATGAGAGGAGAGAGGCCCCTCTTCTGTCAACAAGTAGGTGTTTTCTAACTTTTTAAAAAAACATAAGACATCCTTGGATAAACATAAACCTCGGACTTTTGCCTTGGGGACTGTAAAATCAGTTGGTAACCACTGCTTGCAGGCTCCAATGTGTTACACAAATGTGCTTCTCCTACCATCTCCAAAGGTCCTGAGACCCTATTGAAGAAGGTACAAGTCTACCCACACTCTGTTCTCCAGCAGAGAATGACTACACCATCTAAATCCAGCTTAGTGTCCTACTTAGGGTTTCTTTCCTGAGTGACCAACATTGGGAATGACTTTCACCACCAGGAAGGACTTTCCTGCCCCCACCTATCTATGAGGTATAGATCTATTCTTACAACCCGCCGCTAGAATAACTATGTCCCTAGCAGATATGTGTACATTTACACCATCAGGGATAATGTACCCTCCAAGTTGCTCACTGTAATTCAACAAGTTGATATCCAACCAATATTTGGGAATAGGTCTTGATAATCCTAGTCCATGTTCTACTAACTCCTCTGTGCTGCCTCTCCCCATCCTCCACCTCCCTTATTTTTAAAGCACTGCCTCCACTCTGATTAGAACTAAGGCTGAGCATATAGTACCTTGTCTATTCTGGAGACCATGAATGGTTTCTTGACAAAGGCAATACGAGCATCTGTGTTCAAAGCAAGGAACTCCTGCATCTCCTCACTGTTAGCGATCTCAGGAATGGCACAGAGTTGCTGCAAAAGACACGAGAAGGACTTCAAAGAGAAATTCTAGTTCCCTGCATCTCCCCACCCTGGCTTGGGTGTCTGGTGGGTAAAAGGGGCATAGAGCCAAAACAGAAGGATGCTGACCTTTAGGAATGATTCCAGGAGGCTCTTACGGGCTTCTACTCTGTCACTATCCATGTTACCAAATGGGAGATCTGGAAAGAGCTTTTTGGGACCCTTCACATCTTAAAAAAAAAAAAAAAGTGCAGTCACTTAACAGAACTTAACTAAAAACAAAACAAAGCAGAACTGTTGAATATATTTCCCTGAGATTGTTAATTTCAGAAGTTCCAAATATACCCCAGGGATATGATATATACAATCTCCTCCCATTATTAATGTTAATATTAAGATAGAAGAGACCATACACTACAATGGTTACAAATGAGGGCCCTGAAATCCAATTGCCCAAGTTTAAATTTAGGCTCCAATTCCTCCTATAATAACGACCTTAGGCAAATTGCTTAATCTTTCTTTGACTTTTTTGTAAAGTGGAGATAATGATAGTATTTATCTTATAAGCTGTTATGAGAATTCAATGAGCTAAATATGTGTAACGTGCTTAGAAGAGAACCTGGCATATATTTTCAAGTTTGGCTCAGTCATAGCTATTATTAAGAAAGAAAATGCATAACTGAAATCCATAATTTATGCCTAAGCTTATTAAAATGTTTATTTGGGTGATCGCTAGCTTTTTAAAATAAACACACTTTGTTTATTTAAAAAATAAACTTGCTGCTTATTAGCTTACTTTCAGAGTTAAATTTTATTACATTTTCTTATTGTCCTTGTGTCTCATGGCATATCTAAAAAACCTGGTTGTTAAAGCAAAGCTGGCAAGAATTTCTGGATATTTTAATATTTAAAAGCAATTAATATATGGATCTGGAAGAGTTACTTCCTCATGCTATCTCATAGGCGTAAGTGGAAATGTATCCACTGAGCCAAACCAGCTAGGGCTGAAAGTTTCTTTATTAAGCTTAAATAGACTCCAGAACAAAGAATTCGGTGGCAAAGGAATAGCTCAGAAACAATGTGATCATTGCTGTCCAGTACTAAACCCCAAATCATCTGAATGCAGGAGGGGTGGCAGAGTAAAGGACCCTTAATGCTACATTCTCTCCCTCCACCCTCGCCACAAACCAACAGGCCCCCAGCCTCTCAGATCAAGGTGGCTAGATGGGAAAGCAAGCAGGGCGTCCAGGCCTGGGGAAACTCCTGACTTTTGATGAACTTTCGGAGATCTGATTTCTCCTCCAGACGGGTCTGTAGATTCAGGAACTCGCGGTAGCGGCGATTAACAGTGTGGTATGCCAACTGCTGCAGGTTGCTGCTGTTCTCGCTGTCAAGGGCCGTCTCATACTGTTGAATGAATAAATTTGTTTACTGCATCGGCTCAATAGCCACATAGTAAAAGGAGAGTAGGGGTAAGGAAGGGATCTATTCTTATTCTGTTCCCAAACCTACCAGATCTGATTGCTGCTCTAAGTTGTAATGAACAACTCAAGGTCCAAGGGTGGCTGAATTAAAGAATGAGATATTTTTTCCAACATAGTGTGGCCTAGAAAGTGAAAAATGAGTTTTATTGCTCTCTACTCCTTCCATCTCAAAGCTCCCTCCAGCAAACACTTTCACTTATAAAAATGGCTACATAGCTACTTTACCAATCCCAGACAGAGTGTAAAACCGAAGGTACAACACTGATAAAAAAAAACTACCTCTTCCACCCCTCAATTATGGGGTTGGGTGTTATAAGGAGATTATCGTTTTGCTATTATATTCAATCAGTGATTATGTATATTAGTTTGGGGGAAAATAATTCATAACAACTGATGAACAAAAATCATTTGTTTGTCTCGAATGCATTAAAGGGACAAGTGTTTGTTTTTTTGTTGTTGCTGTTCAGGGCAGATGAATTATTATTCTTGGAGCTAAACAATATTTTTTTTCCTAAGTACACGTCATCTGTATTAGATGTCATGTGAAAATTGGAGATGTTGTAAAGGGTTAAAGTTTGCCGTCTTCATATGCTTGTAGGGCCAGAATATGGGAAAAAAGAACTTTACTGTATGCTCCCCAGAGCCAACACCTTGAACAGCATGAAAGGTGCAACTTAGTATAGGGGAAGACTTTTGGACCCAGTAGTTAAATTACAGTGAAATGCTATGGAAGAACAACATATGTGCTTGTGCAGTGGTTCTCAACCTTCCTAATGCCGCGACCCTTTAATACAGTTCCTAATGTGTGGTGACCCCCAACCATAAAATTATTTTCGTTGCTACTTCGTTGCTACTTCATAACTGAAATTTTGCTGTTATGAATCGTAATGTAAATATCTGATATGCAGGATGTATTTAGGTGACCCCTGTAAAAGGGTCATTCGACCCCCCAAAGGGGTCGCGATCCACAGGTTGAGAACCGCTGCATTAGAGGTAGGTTACTGTTGTTTGGTTGAGGTACTATACTGTGGGCAAGTGATGTAAGAAACAATCTCCCTTGTTGGTGGGATCTGAGGCTGGTGTTTTAAAAATTTCTAGAGCCATGGAGAAAGAGAGGTATTCATTATGAACTGACATGAGCAAAGCAGTCCATCAGTCCAGGAAAAGGCTTAGGTAAGAAACAGGTGGAATTCCAGGTAGAACTCTCAAACTTGGGAGTACCTTGGAGTTATAATGCTTTCCATGGAATATTCTACTCCTTGAGGGACACTATCAATACTTACATTCCCAAACCTGGCTACACCTCACAATCACTTGGGCTGCTTTTTAAATATATATATTCTGACAGCCTCTCACATATTCTGAATAAGAATTTCCAAAGTAGGGTTCTAGGATTTTTAAAAAAATACAGCTCTCAGGAGACTTAAAGGAAGCCTTCCTAAAACCTGTTTTAGGGAATTGTTGCTCTAATTGAACTAGCCATTTGATACATAAACTCCATTTATATCATTTATGCAAATGAGGATTTTACTGTCTTCTGACTGATCTTCCTTCCAAAACAAGAAGATATTAGTATTTTTAAAAAGAAATAAATTACCCTGGCCAGTGTGGCTCTGTTGGTTGGAGCATCATCCCATACACCAATGGTTCTCAACCTTCCTAATGCCTCGACCCTTTAATACAGTTCCTCATGTTGTGATGACCCCCAACCATAAAATTATTTTTGTTGCTACTTCATAACTGTAATTTTGCTACTGTTATGAATCATAATGTAAATATCTGATAGGCAGGATGTATTTTCATTGTTACAAATTGAACATAATTAAAGCATAGTGATTAATCACAAAAACAATATGTAATTATATATGTGTTTTCCAATGGTCTTAGGCGACCCCTGTGAAAGGGTCGTTCGACCCCCAAAGGGGTCGCGACCCACAGGTTGAGAACAGCTGCCATACACCAAAAGGTGGAGGGTTCAAATCCCCGTCAGGGTGTGCGGGGGAGGCGACCGATCAATGTTTCTCTCTCACATGGATGTTTCTCTCTCTCAAATCAAGTTTTTGAAAAAGTTTATAATTATTTAAAAAATAAGTTAGCAGGGAAAAAGTATGGAAAGGGAATTTCTGGACAAGGCTCTATACTTTGGGAACCACTCAAAAATATGACCCTCAGTCTCCTAACACCCTGAAATTCTAGGATTGTTTGTGGGTATTGCATAGAAACCTATTCTGTTTTACCGATGAACTTCAGACTCATAGCAAAGAAAGAGTAGCCTCTCTCCTTTAGAGTCTTGGCTTCACCAACGGCTTTCCAAACCCATTCCAAGCCTAGAGCGGGTGACCTCATTTCTAGTCCTGTTACCTTCACCGTGTAGAGCGTGTACGGGTGGGATCCCGTGCCACTGTGCTCTCGGGCAGTAATGGTGCCAGTGATACGCAGGTTCTGGATGACAACTGGGCCATCTGGGCTGCTCAGGGGCTCAAAGCTGAAGGTTGCTGAGCTGAGAGGACCAGCTGGAGAGGAGGACAGCAGAACCGGTGGCAGACTAGGATCGAGGGAGCTCACCCCATTGGTAAGGTCTTTCTCCAAGCATGAGGGTCGTGGTGGGCAGGTCCTTTCCGGACTTGCCAGCAAAGTTGTAAGAGAGGTGACATCTTGCTCTACCTCCTTGTCTGCCGTGTCAATCTGGATCTCTGGGCAGGAATTCAACGTGGAGACCAGACCTGTCTCTTTTTCTGTTCCTGGACCCTCCTCAGCCCCGGCTCCTTCAATTCCTTCAGGACCCTCATCATCCTTAGGCTGCAGAGACTGGGAACCCCCAAGGGCACACAGGGCATCCTGGAGCCTGTCAGACAGGTAGTTGCCTGGGGTCATGAGCATGATGGTTTCTTTGCCGAGTTCAGACAATGGAGACTCCAGCTCCGTGTCTTCACATAAGAACAAAGGGCCTCGGATATCTGGCTGTAGGAAATGAGAGGAGCTGTTTCCTCCTTTTCTTTCCTCTGGCGCTCCACCCAAATCTCCCTCTACAGCTTCATGGCCTTCTTCCACTTCTGGGGAAGAGCGTAACTGTCCCTCTGGCTCATCACAGTTGAGGAGCCCCTGGGCTGCAGCTGGAGAGGGGGCTCTCGCCTCCGGCAGACTCTGTACCTCAACTACCAGCGGCAGAGATGTGGGCACCGAGGGCTGCTCGGGCCCCGTGGCACTGGCTGGGCAGTGTGACTTCACCACTCCTCCGGGAGTACTTCTGGCCTTGGAAAAGATGCTCACAAGTATAAGGTGGATCCAGTCGGGGTCTGACAGCTTGCTGATCAGTGGCAAGATCACGTTGCAAGTAATGAGCTCCACCACCACATGGCGTCCTGTCCGAGTCTCCAAGTGGGGCTTTGGCACTAGTCCTTGAAGCAACGAACTCACAATGCGACGTGTGTAGGCAACCTCAGCGCCCGTGCTTTGGACCGCGGGATGTGGGGCGGTGGCCCTGCTGTAAGCCTCCCAGAGTTGGGAGGGCTCCACCCCACCGCTCTGCTTCCCTGCAGCTGCCATCGCCTCCTTCGCCCGCATATAGCTCTGCAGGTGACAACCGCAGAGCGTCAGGACCCTCTGGGCAAGAGCAGGGCTGTCCACCGTGCCCATCCTTTTCCGCAGCTCCCGGGCCAAGCCTCTCATGGCCGCCTCCATTTCTTCCTCGAAGGCTGGCTCCTGGCTCACGGAGCGGTACCAGGATGACACGAAGTCCCGGATAATCATCTGGATGGTGCGGTTGATCTCCTGCTCCAGCTGCCTCTCCGCCTCGGGGTCTGGAGAGCAGGCGGCCATTGGGAAGAAGCGCTCCAGGTGCAGCCGCCCGGAGGCCCCCACCAGGGCACTGGAGCCCTGCCACCCTCCCAGCACCAGCAGCAGCGCAAACACGAGGCAGAGCAGCCACACGCTGACCAGGAAGTGGGTGACCAGGAGCGAGCCCAGCACGACCCCCGCCACCAGCAGCTTCCGGCTGCTCAGCAGGTCCCCGAGGCCACAGCTGGGCAGGGCTGGGGGCCCGGGGACCGAGGACGCTGTTTCTGCCTTCATGGTGGGAAGGACGGCTGCTCTCTTTCTGTTTCACCTCGCAGTCAGGGATGGGGCATAACTGTGTCCCGGATGCGGGGGAACCTGGGGAGCGATAGGGCCGCGGGCCTGGGCTTCGACGTCCTACAGGCACTGCCAAGCGATGGCGGCTCTGCCTCTGGCCCTCGCACCGGGCGCTTCCCGCGGCCACGCCGCTCTCCGGGGGACCTCCGCGGGGCTCATGCTGCGGCGTCGGGCTCTTCGCCGCCTTGGGAGGCGGGGCGGGGCCGCGGGGCTCCCTCCCCGAACTCACAGACGCCGGGGCTGGGCGGATCTCACCCCGCGGGCGGCGCGCCAGACCGAGCCCGAGCCCGGGTGCACTGGGCGCAAGGATGTCTCCTCCGCCGGCTCCGCAGATGCGCTGCGCAGAGGCTCTCCGCCGAGCTGGGGCGGCCCGGGCGGGCGACTGGGCTCCGCAGCCCAGATGCCCTCCAGGGAGGCCGGCCCGCGGCCACCGGCGACCGCTTCCGGGTCGCTGTGAGCGGGAGCAAGGCATGCTGGGAGAGCGGCCGCGCCCCCGGAGGCGCGGCGCTGCTCGGCGCCCCCTGGTGTTCGGGAGACGCCACGACAGCACTATGAGAAAATGTTCTCATTTTAAGCCCCGGAATTACCACGTAGAGCTAAGGAAACAAATGATTTATGCCTTAATACCATTCACATATACATAAAATATATTTTAAAATCCAACAGCACATATTTGCACAAACTCCATAAACATGTACAGATCAACTCATGGGAAGAAATCTTCAATACTTCAAAGGTATCCATTCTCCTCAAATGGATTTGTAATGCAATTCCAATAAAATTTCCAACAGTGTTTTGAGTGGAGCATGACAGATTGATTCTATAATTTATATTGAAATTAAAAGGGTCAAGGATAGCCACAATACTAAAGAAGAAGAATAAGGTGAAAGGACTTGCCCTTCCAGATATCAAGTATTACTATAAATTTGTGGTGATTAAGACTCTGTGCTATTGGTGCCAGGATAGACAAATTGTCCAATGAAAGAAGACAGAATCCTGAAAGAGATTGATGAATACATATGGCCCAAGAAGCTTTCAGATCAACTAGAGGGATGAAGGGACTATTCAATAATGGTTATGGGATCATTGATTTTCCACAGCAAGAAAATAACATCAGATATCTACTGTACAAAAAGCACAAAAATCAATTCCAGATGGAGCAGGGACTTAAGTATAAAAGCAAAACTTTAAAACTGTTCGAAGAAAATGTGGGTGAATATATTTCAGACCTCAGGGTAGAGAAATATTTCTTAAAATAGACAAAACCCACTCATCAAGGTAGAAGAATTGATGAATTTATTACAGTAGAACTTAGGGTTTCTGTATATCATAAGTCATGATGAAGAGAGTAGAGAGCTATATATGAGCAGAAGTTATTTGCAATACATTGTGATTGAAAACATTTATATCTCTAAATATTTTTTTAAAACTACAAAAAATAAGGAAACACCCAACTAACCTGATGAACAAACTGGTAAAATAAATAAATAGGCATTCTACAGAAAAGAAAATATGGTGAGAAAGCATTTAAAATTATTTTTAAACTTATTAGTAAATCAGAAAAATCTAAATCAAGAGAATTACTCTTACACACTTTGGTGGGTATGTGAAATTCAAAATACTTTGGAAAATAATTTGGTATTGTGAAATTGAACTTTTCTGTAGTTTATTTTCCATCAATCCCACTTTTAGATATGTATTCACCTGTGCACTAAGAGACATATAAGATTGCTCAAAAATACATTGACGTATTTTTCATAATATAAAAAAAAATCCCTGGAAACATCCTAAGTGTTCATTCACAGAACCACACCTACATGTATAACAACTTAGATAAGTCTAAGTGACAAACCAAGTCTTCAGAACAGTGCTTATGAAACCTGAACACATGGGTATCTTGTTGAAATGAAGATCCTCATTTAGCAAATCCAGATTGTGCATTTCCAACAAGATTTTGGGTGATGCTTCTGCTTCTGTACAAAGATTAAACTTTGATTATCTAGGTGCTAAGACTACATGTGGTAAATACCCTCTTTATGGAGTTCAAGACCAAGCTACATCACTGTGTTATTTAGGTAAACAGTACCTACCTATGGCATAACCTAACAAAAAAGGCAATCATACAATTCGGGGTAGTGATTATTAGTTGGGGGAACGGGACTTGGAGGACTGTGTAGATACATACAAGCTATTGGTAATGTTGTAGTTCTTAAGTTGTATGGTGGACCATGGATTTTGTCATACTGACTAGCTCTGTAATCTTGACCTCAACCTTGTGATACCGGTTCGTAATCAATAAAAAGACAAGATTAGGTCAGTAGGCATTTTCAACCCTCACTATTCACCAGAATCACTTGGGGGAGATTTAAAAACCACCTATACCTACTTCCAATTGCCAAATATTCTTATTTCATTGGTCTGCTTAAATTGTGGGTATTGATGTTCACTCAAAGGTTGCCGTGTGGTGCTAATGTGTGACTAGATTTGAGAACCGTTGTAAGTCACAGAACACCATTAAAGTTCTCTTTGATGTTAGTAGTCTGTGATTTGAACATAAAATATTTTTTTTCTTATGAATTGCTCTTGTTGGAAAGGGTTTCCTGGTTCAGCTTAAAAATCATGTCCTTCAGTAATTAAAATAGGGGCTTTTAAACTGTAATCTTCCTCACTAATTGGAGCTTTGTCATCTGGCTCACTATTGTTTTCCTGTTTTC
This sequence comes from Myotis lucifugus, assembly GCF_000147115.1. Lineage (NCBI taxonomy): Eukaryota > Metazoa > Chordata > Mammalia > Chiroptera > Vespertilionidae > Myotis > Myotis lucifugus. The sequence goes on along the minus strand of NW_005871273.1, from coordinate 1,520,970 downwards.
TGGTACAATGCCCGGCAGAGTTGTCACTTAATGCACAGGCCTGTAAAGGTACCAGTGAATAATGGTTCACTGAGCTCTGTTTTCACTGAGTATTAGCCAGAAGTCTCCTCCAGGCTAATTTTCCTCTCTCCCTGGGCTCCCAGAGCAATTTACATTTACTGCATTGAGGCACGGCTACTTAGTACAATTGTTTGTTTGCAGATCTGCCTCTCCCACTACACTGGGAGCTCCTCAGGGCCAGGGTCAGGGTTGAATTAAGTTTAGACCCTTAGAGCTTAGTCCAGTGCCTCAGTAACTGTTTAGTAACGTGGTAGATAAATGATTGTTGAAAACATTTCTACGGTGTATTGTGACCCTTTGCTGCTTCACCCCTGGTCATAATGTAATCACTCAGGAGTCAGGTCTTCGGCAGAAGCATCTCTGTTTTCTGCAGAGCCTGTTCTGCAGAAAGTAGACTTGATATTTTATTGATTGATTGATTGATTGATTTCAGAGAGAAAGGGGGAGAGAGAGAGAGAGAGAGAGAGAGAGAGAGACATCAATAATGAGAGAATCATCAATAATGAGAGAATCATTGATCAGCTGCCTCCTGTACACCCCCTACTGGATTTTGAGCCCTCAATCCCGGCATGTGCCCTTGTCTGGAATCAAACCCGGGACCCTTCAGTCCACAGGCTGATGCTCTATCCACTGAGCCAAACCAGCTAGGGCTAGACTGAATATTTTAGAGTAATTTTAGGTTCACAGAAAAATTGAGCAGAAAGTACTGAGAGTTTCTGCACCCCCACATGCACAGCCTTCCCTACTACCAACATCCTGTACATGTGTTGTAATTGATTAACCTACATGGATACAGTATTATCACTGAAAGTCCGTAGTTGACACTAGGGCTCACTCTTTGAGTTTGTTTTTAATGGTTTTGATAAATGTGCACTGACATGCAGCCACCATTAAAGTATTATACAGAAGAGTTTCAGTGACCTCCACATCCCCACTGGCAACCACTGGTCTTCTTATTGTCCCTCATAGTGTTGCCATTTCCAGAGTGTCACGTCGTTGAAATCATACAGTATGTAGCCTTTTCAGATTGGCTTTGCTCACCTAGTTTTATAGTTACGTTTCCTCCAGACCTTGTTGTGGCTTGATAACTCATGTAGTTTTAGCACTGAATAATATCCTACTGTCTGGCGGTTTTGAGAGAGGAGACTTAGAGTGCAGCCTAAGAGCACAGGGTCTTACCTAAGGTCCAGTTTCAGTGCCACCAGCTGAAAACTCTGAGCCTTTGGTTAGGGCACCAAACCTCAGTTTTCTAATATGGAGATATTGGTAACATTTACTACATAGGATTCAAATGAGAGCTAAGCAAGTTAATACATGTAAACTACCTTAGAATCTGGTACATAGTGAGTGCTGTATAATATATAAATGTTTGCTCTTATTTTTATTATTATTTTAATTTTTTTCCTTTTCTGCATGTTTTCTTTTAAAAAAAAAAATCTTTATCATTGAAAGTGTATAAGTCCCCCTTTCCCTCCCATGGACTTCATCTAGCCTGCCCCCACCCCCTACCCCAGGCTCTTATTTTTAATGAGAAGCTAAAAATTTGTTTTTTTCACTGGACAACATTTTTAAGGCTCTTGGGCCTCTACATTTTCAAACTCTCCCTTGTTAGGGTGGAAGAGGCGGGGAGAACTTTGGCGAAGAAGGAGAAATCCTTCCAAACATGACAGACGTGGAACACACAAGGCTATCAACAGGATTCCCGGGAGCCTCCTTGCCACTCCATCATCCGCACAAAACCATGTTCCTGCGGCTCAGGTGTGTGTTCTGTAGCTGTCTGCACCAGGGACTTGTCAGGGGTGAAATGAAAAATTTTATCATTCTTTCTCATTTTTCTTGATGTCTCAGTCATTGAGGGTTTCACATTCAGGGCCGTTTGGGTGTCATCAACACATCAAGTTTAAAGAGGAAAGATGATGAATCGTGAATGTTTATGAGGAAATGGCAGCAATTATAATGATGGTAATGAAGAGGGAAGTGAAGAGATTGGCCCGGTGGGATGTTTCTGGGAGCCTAGGACAGTGGAGGGAAATGCTCCGGTGGATGTGGGCATTACCATTGCACCAAGATGGATGGAACGTCTTACCCAGCAGCCCTTCCAGATTCATTATTATTATTTTTTTAGAACTATGCCTTGTGGAACCAGGTTTGCAAGTTTTACACTGAGTGAACAGCTATTTCTTATGTTAAGTTATTTCAGCTGTGGAATAGAGAATTGTTGAAATAAATGGCTGGGGAATTCGAATTGCATTCATTCTTGACATTGGTACTGACAAATAGCTTCATTCCCCCACTGAAATGGAAAGTTTACTAGACGGAGACACAGGCAGGATCTGGGGAGAGAGGGGGCATCAGCATCTTATTTTTACTGTAACTCTTCTAAGATGCTGTGAGAGAGTAAAATAAAATGCTATTCTGAAATCCCATTGGAATCCATCCCTTGCCCCATCCTCCACATTCGACTGGAAATAAAACCAATTAAAATGTTCATTTATAACCAGAATAAAACCCAACCAGACAACTGGTTATAATCGCATGAGCATGGAGTTCTCAGGAGGAATGGAGCTGGTAGGTGATGGAGGTGGCCTGAGAACTCAGCATTCTGATGAGTTGAGCTGGAGCACCTGCTAGTTTGAACCAGCCCACCAGGAGCTGGGCATCTCCATAGAGAAATGATTGATCCTGGGACGGTCTTATGGGATCTGGAGAACAGATTTGCCAGAGCCCTGAAAACTGTTCATATGAAAATTATGGATTCCTCCTTGACATTTCCTCAGTATTGGATGCCTCTCTCCTCCTTGTCAACAGAAATCACTGCAAGGGGAGATGCAAAGAGTGTGGCATTCTATGAAGCCATGACCAGTGGTTCAAATTTAAAGTTTGTTGCTGGATGTAGAGAGCCTCACTGAGATCCTTGTGTATTTGACGGTGGTAAATTATTTGAACTTGGCTCTAGGAGTCTCGCAGGAAAATTCTATTAGGTTTTCAATATCCACATTGTCAAGGAATTTTTGTGAGTGCATGATTCAGAGTTTAGACTCTTGGGACTGTGGTCCTTATGGTACTAGAAAGTGTCAAGGCTACTTATTTGACAACTAGAGGCCCAGTGCATGAAATTCATGCGGGGGGGGGGGGGGGAGGTCCCTCAGCACAGCCTGCGCCCTCTCGCAGTCCAGGAGCCCTCGGGGGATGTCCAACTGCGCAGAGGCGAGAGAGGCTCCTGCCACCTCCACTATGCTCACCCCAGCCGTGAGCCCAGCTTCTGGCTGAGCAGCGCTCCCCTTGTGGGAGCACACTGACCACCAGGGGGCAGCCCTGCATTGAGCATATGCCCACTGGTGGTCAGCTGTTCATCATAGCAACCGGTCATTCCACCATTCAATCAATTTACATATTAGCCTTTTATTATATAGGACAGCGGTTCTCAACCTGTGGGTCACGACCCCTTTGGCGGTCGAACGACCCTTTCACAGGGGTCGCCTAAGACCATCCTGCATATCAGATATTTACATGACGATTCATAATAGTAGCAACATTACAGTTATGAAGTAGCAACGAAAATAATTTTATGGTTGGGTCACAACATGAGGAACTGTATTTAAAGGGCTAGAAGGTTGAGAACCACTGATATAGGATGCCGATGACACCCAGGCATGGATAAGCTTGCAGTTTCATGTTCTGCTTAGCCATTAGTAGTGGGTTAATTTTAAAGTTTCATAAATAAAGGTTTTGAGATCCTCGCACATGACATGAGAGAGAAACATCTATCGGTTCCCTCCCAAATGTGCCCTGACCAGGGAAGGAACCCAAAACCTAGGTATGTGCCCTGACTGAGAATTGAACTATCAACCTTTTTGGTGTATGCCATGATGTTCCATCCAACTGAGCCATGGGCCTAGTAATTTTTTGCTAGATTTCAGACATTATGACTTTTCGTGGTGTTTGATGCTTTTGTACTTTTGTCAATATTCTTGAGTTTTGTTCTGGGGTGTATTTAAGTTACTTGTTAGCAATTTGACCTCCTCCAGTCTCACATTTAATTTCTGATATGCAGGACTAGAAAAGCATTTAATTGGAAGCTGATTTTTTTCCCCCCACCATTATGCCAGCAAAACCCTTCTGAGTACTCTTTTCAATGGACTGTTAATTAGGAAGCTGTCCCTTATGGCTAGTGAGCACAGGCATTGTTTCCAGCCCTATGGGAGCTTTGTGCCCGTTCTTTATAATCCTTTTTTTAAAATTAAATGCTGTTGGGGTGACATTGGTCAACATGAACATATAAGTTTCCTGTGTGGATTTCTAAATTATAAAATCTGTATATAGCACCATGTGCCCACCACCCAAAGTCAAATCTTCTCCTGTCACCTCATATTAGGACCTCTTCTCCCCCTAACCTCCCTCCCTCTGGCTTTATAATGCTTTTGTTTGCCTCTTTTCTGATCTTTCATAGCTTCCTCCCATGCATGTGTCCACAGCACTTAGTTGAATACTGTAGAGGAATTCTTTGCCGAACTCTGGACTTTTCCTTCTGTGCAACTCTCTCCTTATAGGCACTCTGCCTTACTAAACTCTAACTGCCTTTACCTCTATGGGCTCCCACCTTCATCTCCTTCATTCAAGGATGGTGCTGGGCTCTGCGGGAGTTCCCCCTTCTGAATCTCTCTAGGCAGCAGACTGGGCAATAATGGGGCTGACTTTATTTCTCATCACTCATCACTGTCCCTTGGTACCTAATGTCTATTGTCTTCAGGGCTATTATCTCATATATATGCCTTGATTTTTAGTTGTTTTAAATGGGAGCTTATATCCGGTTCCTGTTACTTCTTCTTGGACCAGTGTTTCTGTTTTGACTATTCTGGGGTATTGATAGACATACAGGGCATCTCAGCATCATATAGTATGCTGTTCCCTCTGCAGAAAACACTGTTCCACATGTTGTTCACCTAATTAACACCTATTGTTCTTTAAGTCTCAGCCCACATACAACTTTGTTCAGAAGCTTGTCCTATGACCATCTGTTCTTTTCTAACTTGCCCCTTTTAGATGAGTTATGGTATTCTGCACTTATTCACAGCTGTATTTCTATTTCCTGTCTTTCTTCACTGCTATATTATAAGCTCTATGAGGACAGAGGCATAGTTTTATTCCCTGCTGAAGCAAAGTAGGTTTAATAAATGGTTGATCAATAAATAAAAGATAAAGCAATTGTGTGTGGCAGAGACAATGGTACCTGGTGGGGAATGGGTATTCGGAATAAATATTAATTGTTGCTGGTGTGAATCACATGGTAGCTGATGAAAATTACTGACTAGACTTATCTATAAGCATATCTGAGATATTTCATAAAAAAGTCCAGAAATACTTCGGGGTCGAGGACATTCCTTTACAGAGGAATGAGGTATTTCATGGCCAAATTGGGGGGGCAAGAAGAGTCAGTAAAATGTAGGTTATTATTATGCTGGTGTGCTTGGGGATATAATACATTATATCATGCTATATATCATTATATACTACATCATAACATATAATTATTATAATACATATAATATATGATGTTATATAGGATAAACATATTTATATTAGTTTGTTGCTTGTTTTACCCTCAGGATGTAGCTCTATGAAGCCAGGTCCTTGGTTTGTCCTGTTCTCTGCCCCATCCCAGATTCTAGGGAAATCTTTTGTACGTAGTAGGTACTCAATAAATTTTGGTTAGATACATGAATAAGATATCTTTGGAGTACTCCATTTTAATTTTGTTTAAGCAGTATGCTGAACTGCTATATTTTTGTTTGTTTTTCTAAACACAATCAAGTGGAAATCAAATTACATTCTCTCTTCATTTTCCCATGCCTATAGGGAATCTGGCTACTGAGATTACAGTGGCTTAACTAGGGCTGCAATGTTCACCTGGTGGCAGCTTAACTTAATCGCAGTCAAATTACCTCTGAAGAAATTAACAGCCTTTCAAGAGCTGAGCTTGACAACGCAAACAGGTAGAAGCCCTAGGGTGTCTAGGTGTCCACACTGCGCCTGGCTCGGGAGATGAGAGCAGCACTACATTAAACAGTGGGGGGACATCATTAAGGCGTTGATTAAGCTGCTGTGTAGGGCAAAAATTATTTGGCCGAGAGGTGGCCATCGTCCTGCCGAAAACATCACTGCTTTGTTACTTATTACAAATTTCTGGTGATTTTTTTCTTCCTAAGTCAAAAATAGTAATAGGAAGTATTACTGTCTCAACATGAAGGTGGGCAGGATGAAGACTAGGATGTGCAGGCTGGGTGTTATAGTAGCAGTGAATGCACAAGGATTTATGTACACCTAAGAGGTAGATCTGTGGGGTCAGCTAAGGTCAAGTATAGGGTAGGGTGCTCAGTAGGGAGAGTTGAGCGCTGACCCTGAGAGGATCAGAGATATGGCCAAGAAGGACATCTGAAGATTAGCGGTCTGAGAAAGCATGTGTGGTATGGTGATGAGGGCAGAGTGAATAGTTTCCAGGGTGATCTGACTTAATCAAGAGAAGAACATCTTTCCCCAGAGCTGCTTTTAGTGAAAAGCTGAGCCCATGGCAGCTCTCGCTGCCTAGGTTGGGTACCACCTGGCTCCCCACTCCACTGCTATCTTGGCTCATAATGACAGTGAGTTCCAGATGAGAAAGGTTTGACTCTATCTCGGTATGGGATTTGATGTGTCTATCGGGGCAAAGCAGAAAATCAAATACCAGTGCATTCTCTATTCATGGTTGCTGTCAGGGCTCAGTGCACAGAACAGAAACCACTTTGGGCATCTTAAACAGAAAGGGACTTATTATGGGAAAGGGGGGGGGACTTCAAAATAATTGAAATTACTGCAAGAATAGAATCAAGAGTTGAAATTATTGAGCTCAAGGGTATAATGCGAGAGCTGCAATCCAGGGTCAGAAAGCCCCAGTCTCTGCTACAAATGCCTCTCGAGACCCATGACACTTGGGACTGGACACGGAAAGGTGACATCTGGCTGCCAGTACTGTGTCTTGATTCTCATGTTCAGGACTTTATCTGCCAGGGTGAACAACCATGGAAAGATGGACGCTGCCTTTTCTATAACTGCTGCTTATTTGGAAATGGACAACTTTGATTCTCTTATAAATAAATGGGGGAGGGTCATGTGCAATTGGAAATAAATGTCTGATAGAGTTGTTCAGTCGCTGGCTGGTGTCAGGCCAGCATCTCTGTGAATCTCTTTGCTTAATGCTTGTCATTTCTTGTTTTAGCAGATGGCGGCTGGAGATCCAGGCTTCATGTCCACATCCCCAAGGAGCAAGATATGAGAAAGGGGGAAAGATCCTGTCAGGTGCATTCATTCCTTTTCCCAACAAAGTACCATCCTCCCCAGGAGTGCCCTGCATGTGTGTCATTAGCCATAAATGTGTCCATCACGTGAACACTGTGAGCTTTCAAGGAGGATGCAGAAGCAACCATTCAACCAGACACCGTGACACCCCAAATAAAACCAAAGTTCAATCAGCAAAGAAGGGGGAAATGGATATTGACAATGTGACTAACAGTATCTAACTCAGTAGGATCCAACTCATTTTTCTTTATGTAGTGAACTAGGTTCCCGGAAGAGGAAAAAACAATTACTGATTTTACACAACAATCTTTAAATCATAACTCTCCCAGTTCATGGAACTGAGTGAAACAAATGCTAGCAATAGACCCATGCCATTTTCAGAATCGCTCTTTATTGCAATGAATAGTGCTGATGGGTTGAGCTCATTTTGGTAGCTGGATGCTTCCTACTCTAACAGAAGTCTTGTCTCAGGAGGCTCCTCAGCTATATATGCAAATATATTCCTGTCAAACCCTAACATCAGTTTGACATACATGCTTCACTATAGTTGAACCCCTGTGGAAATTATTCAGGTGAAGAGTAGGGCAGACAGAGAGGATGACACTACACAAATGTGGGCAAGAGCTGACATCGTAAAGAAATAAAAATTCAGTATAAGTATAAGAAGCCATGGAGAGATTGGCTAGAGAGATAGGAAGGGGCCATGTCATGCATAGGCTTGTAGGTTAATGGTAAGGATGGAAGACTTCTCTCTAAGTATAATAGAAGCTGTTAAGATACTTAGCTCATATAGAGTGTGTATTTGTTTCTACAAACTTCACTGGTGCAGTCATCTCTGGGAAAAAAAACAATTTAAATGTGTTCAAATATTTTTGTACAGTTGAATAAGTACTTTGTCAATTTCAATGTAGTCAATGAATTACTTAGGTATCCCCAGCACCTCGCACACCTGAGGAGGAAAATGCAGCCGTGTATACCAGAGAAGCTTTTGGTGGAGTTCTCTCTCCCCACCAACTGCACAGACACGCAGAGCTCTCTGGCAAGTAACCATCCCTTTCAGGGGGTGTGGTTTTCCTCGTGTACTTTTATACCATTACATAGGAGCTTCATTATCTGTATGTTTCCCAAAGTACTGCACCTAGCATGTCTGTTAAAGAAACCATTGTGCATTCTGACACTTGAAGTTGATTACTTTTCATCAACCTTTTAAAGAAAATATTTGGCTTTTTATATTGGTAATGAGGTGGTCGGGGCAGAGTGGATGGGAAGACAGCTGTCGCTTCAGTAGTCCAGGGGAGAGATTATGGGTCTTCAGATTAGGTTGTTGATGATGGACACAAAGGGCTGTGAATGGTTTCGGATGTATTTTGGAAATAAAATAGAATTAATGATGAACTTGGTTCAGAATGGCACACAGAGAGAATAATCCTATATAATAAAATCGTAATATGCAAATCGACCAAATGGCGAACGACCGGTTGCTATGACATGCACTGACCACCAGGGACAGATGCTCAATGTAGGAGCTGCTCCCTGGTGGTCAGTGTGCTCCCACAGGGGGAGCACCGCTCAGCCAGAAGCCAGGCTCATGGCTGGTGAGTGCAGCGGTGATGGGGGGAACCTCTCCTGCCTCCACTGCAGGCGGGCGGTAAGGAGCAAGGGATCCTGGATTGCTAGAGCCCCAGACTGCAAGAGGGATGTCTGACTGCCGGCTTAGGCTCGATCCCCAGGGGGAGTAAGCCTAAGCCGGCAGGTGGACATCCCCCAAGGGGTCCTGCACTGCAAGAGGGCGCAGGCCGGGCTGAGGGACCTCCCCCAACCCCCCAACTCTCCCACCCTAATCCATGAATCTCATGCACTGGGCCTCTAGTCTAGTATAATTTCGTAGTTGTGGGTAAAATAGTGTGGGCAGAGCACTGATTACACATTAATAATACCTGCTGCATGAATGAGAAAAAGGGGTACAACAGTCACAGCATGTACACGGCCTTACAGCTTTAAAATATTTAAACCTCACATCTTAGGATATTGGTAGGGCAGGGTTTATTATTCTACCTTCTTTACAGATGTGAAAACTGAGACTCACTCTCTCATAGAGGACTGGTTAGCGACAAACATGTGATATAGAAAAGGGAGAGGACAAGGCTAAAGAGGGGAGGTTAAAGGAAGGTGAGAACAGCTGTGGGCATGATGAAGTAAGCTACATTATTGGGCTGTGAGGGCAATACGGAGGAGGCACAATGGGCTCTTAGCAGTGTGGCTGTGAGGGATTAATTAAATAAAAGACTTTTTGGGGTTGATTACTTTGGACTGTTGGGGTATTTTTGTTTCTACATGATTCTAGGCAGAGGCTGAATTCATTAATGTATTATTATTAATATTGTTCGGCTACTGTCGTTTCCTTGGGCATAGTTGTGAAAGGTGACGTGAGCAAAGGCTGAGTGGGAAAGCAGGGCATGATTGGGAGCTGTGAACAAAAGGATTTGACCAGTGTTATGCTGGACTCTGTGAAAGACAAGGTTAGACAGGTCCACTGAATACGGGTTAGGAAAGGTCTGGAAAAAATGTGACTTGAAATCTTTACGAGCCAGATTTGTTAGAAACTGTCTCTCCCACTGAAAGAAATGTTATAAAATATAGAAAATTATTAAGATAAAAATATTCATAGTTCATCATTAAATTTTTTAATATTTTAGGGTATTTCTTTTAGCCTTGTGAATAGGTGCATGATATGTGTGTGTGTAAAAATAGCATATTTGAAATTATACTATTCATAGCATTTATAACCTATTTAAAGTGCTCTGTGAACACTTTTATGTTAAACTAGAGGCCCGGTGCACGGAATTCATGCAGGGGGGGGAGAGGCGGGGGGTGTGTGTTCCTCAGCCCGGCCTGCATCCTCTCACAATCCGGGACCTTTTGGGCGATGTCCGACTGCCAGTTTAGGTCTGATCCCGCAGATCAGGCCTAAACCGGCCGTCGGACATCCCTCTCGCAATCCGGGACCACTGGCTCCTAACCACTCTGCTTGCCAGCCTGATCCCCCTAACTGCTGGACCCAAATGTCACAGCCGAGGTTCTTGGAAGTGGCCCAGCAAAGTTCCTTCCTGCCTTCTTCCTGCCCTGACCCCACGTCTATGGCTTAAACGTCAGGGCACCAGGCTGGTGCTGAGCACCCCAGGGGCCTTTGTAAACATGGCAGGTACAGGCAGGAGGATCTTGGGGGAACTGTAGGAACTGGTGGGGGCAGCCAGAGCCAGGGGAGGGAAGTGGGGAAAGGGGGCATGAGGTGGAGGATGTATGCTCCTCTAACAGGGACTTAGAGGTACAGAGACTAAGAGAGACAGAGAGGACAGAGATGGGGATAGAGTGACAGGAAGAGAGAGACTCAGAGAAAGCAAGAGAGAGATTGAGACAGAGAAAGATTCACAAAGAAGAGAGACAGACAGAAAGATGGAGTCCTGCTCTGTATGAATCAGTGGGCTGGGAACCCGGGGCTTGCACTGGATGTGCCAGTGTGACGGTAAGTGCATCGTTGTATTGCAGGAGGGAGGGGTGCTGGTAATGCAGCACCAGCTCCTTCAGAGACCCATACAGGTTGTAGGGCTCTGCAAAACCCAAGCCAGTGGCCGTGCAGCAGATGACACAGTGCTTGGTATCGCCCTCCACCACCACAGAGCAGGCATCGCAGCCCCGCTGGCTGCTCTCACGGATGAGGAAGGTACCATCTGCTTGCCGTTCAGCATTTCCTCAGCCTGCGTGCGGTTGCTCTTGCCCACATACCAGGTTCGATCCTCATGGTGGGGGAGGTCATCCTCATTCTCCATCAGTGCATACTGGTCTTCAGTCTTATTTTTGATTCCCCAAAACTCGTTGATTTTCTTCTGCCGGGCGCCTTTCTGGCTGAGCCATAGGGGGCACTGCTCTCGGATCTTGCGCAGCTGCATGAGGTCTGGCTTCAGGCTGCTCATGCGCTGATCGATCTCCCGGTTGTCCAAGGCCTGTGTCTGCAGCTCCTGTTCCAGCTTCGTGCGGCTCGTGGATCTCAGCGATGCGGTTCTGAGTTCAGCGGGATCCTCCGCATCTCGTTTTCATTGCCCTCACGCCAAGCGCTCCAGGTACTCCTGGCTGCACTTCTCTTGAGTCTGGTCCTGCTCTTGAAAGATCTTAATGGTTTCATTGAAGGCTTCCATTGCGGTGGCTTCATCTGCAACTCCTGGGAGGTGCGTGTGTGCTCCTCGTGGAGCTGGTCGTACTCGCGGCTCTTGTCCCAGCTTCAAACCAAGGCAACAAACAAATAATTTCCCGCCAGGAGTCACGTCCAAATACTGCGAGACTGAGGACTAGCGGGCTGACTATGCACATGCGCAATAACAGGCTCACGTTCCAGCGGTAGGCGCCCAGGCTCCTCCACAATCCCACAATCCTCTGGTCACCCAGGCTCCTCCACGACCCCACAATCCTCTGGTCGCACACTTCCGGTTCTTCTAGCTCCTCCTTAAGCGGTGTTTCCTTCAGTCGCGTTGCAAGTCCAGGACCTGTAGTTGGAGAGGGTTTTTCTGTTTGGCGTTGATAGCTGTTCACTGTTTGGAATCAGTGACGTTTCGGGAGCACAGCCGCTGCCATGAACATGTGGGTCCCAAGCGGACTCATGAGACAACCGCCCGTTCAGTCCCCGGCTGGTGCCATCCTGGTTCGCAATGAGAAAGGTACTGTGCTGAGCCGTTTTCTAATTAGATTTTCCTCTTCCTTCCCCAGCACACTCCACACCTACTCCGGGCGATCACGCCAACCCCGCAGACCCTTAAGACCTTCCCCCCTGTTTCTTCGACTTTCCCCCCATCAAACTCGCACTCTATCTTTGTTGCCTAGGGGCGCCCCTAACCATCCCTGGGGGGTGGGGCCAGCCTGGGCCAGGGGCCTTGTGTTCTGGTCTCTGGTTGTTACCGTAGCTATTTTTTTTATACACTGAGTGGCCAGATTATTATGACCACCTGACATTTGTAGGCAAATTAGCCGTACACTGCATCGTATGGGATATGGAAGCCGAAGGCCTGTTCGAAACAGCTTTGCTGTCTGCAGTTACCAAGATAAAACGTCTCCAATTCGCACAGGAACACAAGGATTGGACAGTTGAGCATTGGAAAAAAGTCATGTGGTCCGATGAATCACGTTTCCAGTTGCATCATGCAGATGGCAGAGTGAGAATTTGGGGAAAACAGCATGCACCCCACATGCATGAGTACAACACTTTAAGCTGGTGGGGGCAGTGTTATGGTTTGGGGCATGTTTTCCTGGCATGATTTGGGCCCTTTAATTTGTGTGGAACAACATCTGAATAGCACAACATACGTAAGTATCGTTGCTGATCAAGTTCATCCTATCATGTTGATGGTGTATCCCAATGGAGATGGCTTCTTCCAATAAGACAATGCACCATGCCACCGTGCTTGTAATGTGCAGGAGTGGTTTCAAGAACATGAGGGAGACTGTACCTTGCTTAGGTGGCCCCCACAACCACCAGATCTCAATCCAATTGAGCGTTTGTGGGATGAAGTTAAAAGAGCCATCAGACAGCTGGTTCCACAACCATCAGATCTCACAGAACTGGACAGTGCTACTCAACAGGCATGGTGTCAGATTCCTCGCATCACCTCTCAACATCTCGTGGAGTCAATGCCAAGAAGAATTGCCACAGTATTGAAGGCAAAAGGTGGCCCAACGAAGTACTTATGGGGTGGTCATAATAATCTGGCCACTCAGTGTGTGTGTGTGTGTGTGTGTGTGTGTATTCTACATACAAAGGCTGTTAAATCACGTTGTTTACCCATATCGTCAGGAAAAAAATCACTTATATCGTCGTGGTAAACAACCTGCTTCCCTATTTATAATGGTCAGGCCCTCTAGCAAGTTCAGTGCGAAATTATAGCTAATTTGCCTACAAACGTTAGGTGGTCATAATAATCTGGACACGCAGTGTATACCTCAACTGAAAAAAAAGTAATGGGCACTTTTAGAACTCTTGGTTGATATTGCCAAACGTTTGGATCCCTTCATACACCTTTTAGCAGATGATCAGATTTCCAATTTCACTGCCTCCTCCCCAATACTAGAATTAACGTTTAAAACACGAAAAATAATGTCTAGTGGTTTAAATTTGCATATCTTTGTAAGCTTTGACAATTTTCATGTGCTTATTGGCCATTTTTCTCTTACAAATTAAATGTACGTGTTCAGTTTCTCTTCCTGTCCTGTCTTCATCATTTAAGACAGCTTGGACCCAACACAGAGCTATAACTAAATAAATATATTTACAATTGACTGAAAATCCATATGGGCTTCCACCCAGGAAGCAATAATGAATACAGTTTGTGGTTCCTCCTCTATTAATCTTCCCCAATTTAACAATTTCTCCAGTAAAATATAGTATTCAGAGAAAATGTGATCCTCCCCCCTTGCCCCCCCCCACTCCCTATAATCCCAGGAGACGTTCTCTCAGTTGAAACTTTTTTCTCTTCATTCTCACTGGTCTTCATACATCATTCGTAGGAACTCTTGGGTTACGTGAGGGCAGCGCATGGGCTGGGAGCTTATTGAATTCTAATTGCGTGTCTAAATGAATGAACCAGCCATGCAACTGCAAATGGAAGTCTTAAAAATAATAATTTGCATAATTAGCTGACAGGAAGGCCTGAGCTATTATTTAAGTTCACATATAACATGACACCGTCAAGTGTTCATTTATGCTCTGTTCTTTCCAGAATGATGGAGCTGTTTGAAAGTTTTATTCATGACTCATGCTTAGTCCCATGTTGTAGTGCTGATAATGTTGAGATAATGGGGATTTATAGTTAGCTCTGACAAGAGGCCATAAAACAAGTGACGGGATGTTTTCTCTGTTGCTACAAGCTCAATTTGTAACACAAAGTACTTAATAATTGTTATTAATGAACCCGCTGCGGTTGGTATGTAGACACAGCTGGAAATCACATCTGTTATCAGAAAGCCTGGGTTGAATAAAGCGTAGACACTGCAGGGAACTAACAGCTACAAAAGGAAATGACATCACAGACACCTAGGAAGTGCCCTTGGATGCTAGCTGCATGCAGACAGGAGAGATTTAGGACAGATTTTAGGAGAAACGACAGGGAATTTGGTTCTTTTTAAACATTAATTTTCCATATTGACCCCAGATATCTTCAGTTGTAGGCCAGAGTTCCACGGTCAGTCCCATGTGTTAAAATATCAGTCAATCTTATATCTTATTTTTTAGATAAACACAAATAAAAATAGTCCCCGTTCAAGCCTAGCAACCTGCCTCTCCAGGAGTACCTTCTGTGACTCCTCTTGAAACACTCAGCTGTTCTCCTCCAATTGGGTTCTTTGCCTTTGGTTTACAGGCTTCTGCTTTCCTGGCCGCGTGTTTTTCCTTGTTGTTACCTTCATTTGAGGCCACTTCCCTCAAAATGTTTCAAAA